>NC_041388.1:395460622-395529209 GCF_002162155.2 Triticum dicoccoides | reverse complement strand
CGACCTCCGCCGCGCCGCCTCCTTGCGTCGCGCCGCCCGAGACCTCCATCGCCGCCGCCGCCTTGCTCGCGCCTCCCCCGGCCACCGGAGCTCGCCAGAGCCGTCCCCCGCCAGCCGCCTTCCACCGCCCCGCCGCACCTTGCCTCCGCCGGTGCCGGATCCGGCCGGAACCGGCCTCCCCGGTGTCTCCTTCCTCCTCTCCGGCCTCACCTCCGTCATCCCCGCGAACTCCGGCCGTCTCCCCATCTCCGGCGAACTTCTCTGGCGAGATCCGGCCAGAATGGACCAGATACACCAGGAGTTGAACCAAACGCCTCCCCTCGTCCCGATCTACTCCGTCCCGGAACCGCTCCGTCCCGCGTTGACTTTCGCGGAGGTATAATTTTGGCTAAGTCCCTAGATTCCAGTTATTTTATGCATTTTTCATCATATCATAACTCTGCACCCGTGGCTCCATTTTGGGCGTGTAGCATATAAAAATGTTCGTCTCGACGAATACATCATTTCATCTCATTGCATCATTTTCATTTGAGCTCGTCTTGATGCCCGAAATGCTGTTGGAAGAGGGCTATGTGAGGATTATGTCAGATCTGCTTCAGCAAATGGTTTTTTGTCATTTTTGCTATGATTAATGTGTGCATGCTATGATCCTGAGCTCTACATGTGTTTTGTAAAATGCCATGTTATATTTACAAGGGTGTATGCCATGTATTTTTGTGATCTTTGTGGTGACTAGCACAAGCATGCAAAGTAGCTTACTCAATGATGTTGTTTTCAGGGACTTAGAATTTCACTAAGTCCTTGCCCTGTCTTTATTTTTATGCCATATGTTCATGTTGTTTCCTAGTGATCCGTGCCTCTTTTGAGGATGGTCAGTAAGGATGTTTTGTTAATATTGTGGTGCTTTATCCATCCATGTCTTTGTTTGCATTTATGGAGCACCCTAGCTTGAGTCAATCGAGCTCTACTTTTGTTATTAAATGTTCCTGGCAGATTGTTAACATGTTTAGCGATTTTGCCGAGGTTGTTGCTATTGATCCGTGCATGCTATGTTGTTGTTCTTGCCATGTCTAGCTTCTATGCCATGTCTATTTGCTAGGTGTATGCTTAGTTTTTCATGAAATGCCTCGTGGTGAGTGCATCGAGCTCGTAAACATGCCTACTCGTTAATCTGTTTTGTATGCTCCAATTTTTCACCAAGTCTGAATCTGTTTATGTTTTTGCTTTGTTCACATGCTTGCAATTGTATTTTCTGATCCCTTTTGGCTCTTGGTCACTAAGGGACTTTTGTTATATGCTTAGAGTAGCTTCATGCCATGCCTTGCTTTGCCATCCTAAGTTTCTGTAGCATATAGTTATCGTGCTCTAAAGATTGCTTCCTGCTGATAAATTCCAGACTTGTGTTAATTTCACTAAGTCTGAAACATGTTATCATTTGCACTTTTGCCATGCTTATTTGAACCTGCTATTGATTGAATTAGTCGTAGCTCAGTGCTCATATTTTGTCAAGCATCATGAGTGGATCCCTGCCATATATTTTGTTGTCATGTTTGAGTGTTGTAGCATATTTATCTTGTTGCATTTAGATGGTCACTTGCTGATTATCGCAGACCGGGGACATATTTGTTTTGCTTGCCATTTCCAAACCGTGCATCCGATTCCGGTGATCTTTATATCAATTTCAACCGAAATCACCTCACCTTTCCAGTGGAACTCTTGGATTTCCAAGTTGAGCCCAGGTTCAATCATTCCTTTCCAAATCATGCATATGCATCACATACTGCATATCATACCATGTTCATGTGTTGGTTGTTTACTATGTTGTGTGCTTCTTTCCGGTGTTGCTTCTTCGGGTTGGTTCCGTTAACGTCGCGTTTGTGAGGACCCGTTCGACTACATCTGTTTGTCTTCTTCATGGACTCGTTCTTCTTCCTTGCGGGATTTCAGGCAAGATGACCATACCCTTGAAATCACTTCTATCTTTGCTTGCTAGTTGCTCGCTCTTTTGCTATGCCTATGTCGTGATACCTACCACTTGCTTATCATGCCTCCCATATTGTTAAGCCAAGCCTCTAACCTACCTTGTCCTAGCAAACCGTTGTTTGGCTATGTTACCGCTTTGCTCAGCCCCTCTTATAGCGTTGTTAGTTGCAGGTGAAGATTGGAGCTTGTTCCATGTTTGGAACATGGATATTTTGTTGGGATATCACAATATCTCTTATTTAATTAATGCATCTATATACTTGGTAAAGGATGCAAGGCTCGGCCTTATGCCTGGTGTTTTGTTCCACTCTTGCCGCCCTAGTTTCCATCATATCGGTGTTATGTTCCCGGATTTTGTGTTCCTTACACGGTTGGGTTATAATGGGAACCCCTTGACAGTTCGCCTTGAATAAAACTCTTCCAACAATGCCCAACATTGGTTTTACCATTCACCACCTAGCCTTTTCTTTCCCTTGGGTTCTGCAGACCCAAGGGTCATCTTTATTTAACCCCCCCCCCCGGGCCAGTGCTCCTCTGAGTGTTGATCCAAACAGAGCCACTTGTAGCGCCACCTTGGGGAAACTCGAGGGCTGGTTTTAGTTGTACGTAGTGTTCATATGAGTGTGCCCTGAGAACGAGATATGTGCAGCTCCTATCTGGATTTGTCGGCACATTTGGGCGGTGTTGCTGGACTTGTTTTACCATTGTCGAGGATGTCTTGTAACCGGGATGCCGAGTCTGATCGAATTGTCTTGGGAGAAGGAATATCCTTCGTTGACCGTGAGAGCTTGTGATGGGCTAAGTTGGGACACCCCTGCAGGGATTTGAACTTTCAAAAGCCGTGCCCGCGGTTATGGGCAGATGGGAATTTGTTAATGTCCGGTTGTAGAAAACCTGAAGTTGACCTTAATTAAAATACATCAACCGCGTGTGTAACCATGATGGTCTCTTCTCGGCGGAGTCCGGGAAGTGAACACGGTGTTGGAGTTATGTTTGACGTAGGTTGTTATAGGATCACTTCTTGATCATAGTTTGATGCTCGTGCCTTTGCCTTCTCTTCTCGCTCTCTTTTGCGAATATGTTAGCCACCAAATATGCTAGTCGCTTGCTGCAGCTCCACATCATACCTTTTACCTTGCCTATAAGCTTAAATAGTCTTGATCGTGAGGGTGTGAGATTGCTGAGTCCCCGTGACTCACAGATACTTCCAAAACCAGTTTGCAGGTGCCGATGTTACCGAGCAGGTGACGCAACCAAGCTCAAGGAGGAGCTCGATGAAGATCTTGTCCTTTGTGTTGTTTCGCTTCCTTTTGATCAGTAGTGGAGCCCAGTTGGGACGATCGGGGATATGTGTAGCATTTGGGGTAGTCTTCTTTTATTTTAGGTTCCGTAGTCGGACCTTGATTGTATCTGGATGATGTAATGCTTTATTCATGTATTTGTGTGAAGTGGCGATTGTAATCCAACTATGTATCTTTTCCCCTTATTTATTACATGGGTTGTTTTGAAGATTACCTCACTTGCGACATTGCTTTCAATGCGGTTATGCCTCTAAGTCGTGCTTCGACACGTGGGAGATATAGCCGCATCAAGGGTGTTGTAGTCATCATCAGGGGAGGTATCTTTACAATAAAACCAAGTCTGGTTCCAGTCTTTAGGGTGGCTATGGAGTTTGGCATGAGGGAAACTGACGTATTTTCTCTTCTGAATTGAAACGCCGCCCAGTTCGGTATTGGGCCCATCTACAAACTCAGTACGGCGGTTCAAATAGAAAAAGTCCCGGAATAGCTCAACAGTTGGCTCCTCTTGCAGGTATGCTTCACAAAATACTTGAAAGTCGCAAACATTGGACACAGAGTTTGGTCCAATGTCTTGAGGATGGATCTGGAAGTTGGCAAGCACATCACGGAAAAACTTGGTCCCGGGCGGTTTAAAGCCATGGCTCATATGATCAACAAACACTACGACTTCGCCATCTCTGGGGGTAGGAGGGTTTTCTGGACCAGGAACTCGCCACTGGATTTCACTTCGCTTCGGTAAAGCGCCAGTTCTGACGCATCCATCCAGTTGCTCTTTAGTAACCCGGGAAGGGACCCAGTTACAGGCATAAAATTGTTTGGCCATTGCAAGTGAAGAGCTGGAAAAGATTAATGCCAGTTTATGATTCACAATTGACAAAGCATAAAGCGCAACAGGTTAAGGAAAAGGAATTCCATCAATTAAAATTGTTAAACCGGAGGCTGATGCTGTTATAAATGGTAAAGCGGCGGGCAGTTTACAAGGGGACTAATGGCATATGACGGATTATTTTCTAAAAGGATAAACCGCCTATGAGATGAGGAAGGTACAGATCTGAGGCAAAAAATGACTAAGTGAGGAAAAACAGGTTTCACAAGTTCACATTGGCATTTTGGATCTACCACAGGTTAGGAAAAGAAAAAGATTTAGACCTAAAAAGTTGATTCTGGAGCAGTTCACAAAAGTCCAGATCGGTTTTATACATAGAAGGCATGGTTTGATAGACAAGATAAAAGACCGCTATAGCTACCGCACGGAATGCATCAAAGTTGAGTTCTGTTATGTATGAACTGACGAAGAACAAGAGAAGAACACCATGAACCTGTGTGAACCCTAAGTGGATCTACAGCGGAAAGGGGGAAAGACTTACCGAAGTTATGGAAGGGGTGGAGGTGTGCCGCATTTTTCTGGTGCGACCAGGTTGATGCAGCGGCCGACGGTGAGGCAGAGGCGAAGCTTGACGACGGCGGCGGCGCTCGGGTGCAGAGGCGTCGTGAGGTGGAAGAAGAGATGAAGAGGCAACGGGAGGAAAAAGGAAGGGATCCTCAGCCCTATTTATAAGGCAAAGAGATAAGTGACAGGCATGGGAATCAAGGAGCCCAAAAATGGATATATAACAAGGTTGTCGCCTCGATTGTTGGATGCTCATTAGTAAGGGATATCTTCGGCTTTAATGAACAGGTGACGTCACGGCGGTTTACTACAAATATAGAGGATGATGTCACGGTGGTTTACAAGATCTATGCGAAGGTGCAGAGGGAGGAATTTTTCTAAGTGTTGCAGATTGACATGAACAAGTTCAAATCAATCTGGGGCCTAATGTTGTGGATATTACTATTAAGTATAAACTGGCCATAAGAGGCCAGGTTATGTTCACAAGGAGTTAGTCATGTTTGAAGCCCATGAAGATAAAAGGGATGGCACTTTATGGAGGAGATCTAACATGAAGGCCCAGGGCCCAAAGGCGATTAGGGCCCGTAGATGTAAACCACCAAATTATATGTAACTTATGTTGTAAGACAAGGAAAGGTAGAAATCGAGCCGGACACGTTTATGAACCGGCCTCGGGATTCTGTAAACCGTCGGGTGTCAACCTATGTATATAAAGGGACGACCCGGCGGCGGTTTAGGGGACAACACACAACAACTCGAGAGCCAGGCAAAGCGGATTCGCTCCCTGGTCATCGAAACCCTAGAAATTCCATCACAACTGGATTAGGCCTTCACCTTCACCGTAAGGGGCCGAACCAGTATAAACTCTTGCGTCCCTTGTCTGCTCTAACCCCTTTAAGCTAACCTGTAGCAATGGCTCCACGACTAAGTCCTATCACGAGGACATCTGCCATGACAAAACCATGACAATTATGGTGGAGGGGGCACCTCACACGGCTAAAGATCAATGATCAACTTGTGTGTCTATGGGGTGCCCCCCTCCCCCGTATATAAAGGAGTGGAGGAGGGGGAGGGCCGGCCCTCCTATGGCGCGCCCCATGGGGAGTCCTACTCCCACCGGGAGTAGGATTCCCCCCTTTCCATGTAGTAGGAGTAGGAGAAGGAAGGAGGAAAGAGGGAGAAGGAAAGGGGGGTGCTGAAGGAAATATGCCCTAGAGGAAATAATAATGTTATTATTTTATTTCCTTATATCATGATAAATGTTTATTATTCATGCTAGAATTGTATTATCCGGAAACATAATACTTGTGTGAATACATAGACAAACTAAACGTCACTAGTATGCCTCTACTTGACTAGCTCATTAATCAAAGATGGTTATGTTTCCTAACCATAGACATGTGTTGTCATTTGATGAACGGGATCACATTATTAGAAGAATGATGTGATTGACATGACCCATTCCATTAGCTTAGCACCCGGTCGTTTAGTATGTTGCTATTGCTTTCTTCATGACTTATACATGTTCCTATGACTATGAGATTATGCAACTCCCATTTGCCGGAGGAACACTTTGTGTGCTACCAAACATCACAACGTAACTGGGTGATTATAAAGGAGCTCTACAGGTGTCTCCAAAGGTAAATGTTGGGTTGGCGTATTTCGAGATTAGGATTTGTCACTCCGATTGTCGGAGAGGTATCTCTGGGCCCTCTCGGTAATGCACATCACATAAGCCTTGCAAGCATTGCAACTAATGAGTTGGTTGCGAGATGATGTATTACGAAACGAGTAAAGAGACTTGTCGGTAACGAGATTGAACTAGGTATTGAGATACCAACGATCGAATCTCGGGCAAGTAACATACCGATGACAAAGGGAACAACGTATGTTGTTATGCGGTCTGACCGATAAAGATCTTCGTAGAATATGTGGGAGCCAATATGAGCATCCAGGTTCCGCTATTGGTTATTGACCAGAGACATGTCTCGGTCATGTCTACATTGTTCTCGAACCCGTAGGGTCCGCACGCTTAAGGTTTCGATGACAGTTATATTATGAGTTTATGAGTTTTGATGTACCGAAGTTAGTTCAGAGTCCCGGATGTGATCACGGACATAACGAGGAGTCTCGAAATGGTCGAGACATAAAGATTGATATATTGGACGGCTATATTCGGACACCGGAAGTGTTCCGGATGATTTTGGAGAAAATTGGAGTACCAGAGGGTTACCGGAACCCCCCCGGGAGAAGTAATGGGCCATATGGGCCTTAGTGGAGAGAGAGAAGGGCGCCAGGGTGGGCCGCACGCCTCCTCCCCCCTTGGTCCGAATTGGACTAGGAGAGGGGGGGCGGCGCCCCCCTTTCCTTCTCCCTCCCCACTTCTTTCCCCCTCCTAGTAGGAGTCCTACTCCTACTAGGAGGAGGACTCCTCCTTGGCACGCCTATAGGGCCGGCCGGCCTCCTCCCCTTGCTCCTTTATATACGGGGGCAGGGGGCACCCCTAGACACACAAGTTGATCTACGTGATCGTTTTCTTAGCCGTGTGCGGTGCCCCCTTCCACCATAATCCTCGATAATATTGTAGCGGTGCTTAGGCGAAGCCCTGCGACGGTAGAACATCAAGATCGTCACCACGCCGTCATGTTGACGGAACTCTTCCCCGACGCTTTGCTGGATCAGAGTCCGGGGATCGTCATTGAGCTGAACGTGTGCTAAAACTCGGAGGTGCCATAGTTTCGGTGCTTGATCGGTCGGGCCGTGAAGACGTACGACTACATCAACCGCGTTGTGCTAACACTGCCGCTGTCGGTCTACAAGGGTACGTAGATCACACTCTCCCCTCGTTGCTATGCATCACCATGATCTTGCGTGTGCGTAGGAAATTTTTTGAAATTACTACGTTCCCCAACAGTGGCATCTGAGCCTAGGTTTTATGTGTTGATGTTATATGCACGAGTAGAACACAAGTGAGTTGTGGGCGATATAAGTCATACTGCTTACCAGCATGTCATACTTTGGTTCGGCGGTATTGTTGTACGAAGCGGCCCGGACCGACATTACGGGTACGCTTACGCGAGACCGGTTCTCCCGACGTGCTTTGCACAAAGGTGGCTAGCGGGTGTCAGTTTCTCCAACTTTAGTTGAACCGAGTGTGGCTACGCCCGGTCCTTGCGAAGGTTAAAACAGCACCAACTTGACAAACTATCGTTGTGGTTTTGATGCGTAGGTAAGATTGGTTCTTGATTAAGCCCGTAGCAGCCACGTAAAACTTGCAACAACAAAGTAGAGGATGTCTAACTTGTTTTTGCAGGGCATGTTGTGATGTGATATGGTCAAGACATGATGCTAAATTTTATTGTATGAGATGATCATGTTTTGTAACCAAGTTATCGGCAACTGGCAGGAGCCATATGGTTGTCGCTTTATTGTATGCAATGCAACTGCGCTGTAATGCTTTACTTTATCACTAAACGGTAGCGATAGTCGTGGAAGCATAAGATTGGCGAGACGACAACGATGCTACGATGGTGATCAAGGTGTCGCACCGGTGACGATGGTGATCATGACGGTACTTCGGAGATGGAGATCACAAGTACAAGAAGATGATGGCCATATGATATCACTTATATTGATTGCATGTGATGTTTATCTTTTATGCATCTTATCTTGCTTTGATTGACGGTAGCATTATAAGATGATCTCTCACTAATTATCAAGAAGTGTTCTCCCTGAGTATGCACCGTTGCGAAAGTCCTTCGTGCTGAGACACCACGTGATGATCGGGTGTGATAGGCTCTATGTTCAAATACAACGGGTGCAAAACAGTTGCACACGTAGAATACTCAGGTTATACTTGATGAGCCAAGCATATACAGATATGGCCTCGGAACACAGAGACCGAAAGGTCGAGCGTGAATCATATAGTAGATATGATCAACATAATGATGTTCACCAATGAAACTACTCCATCTCACGTGATGATCGGACATGGTTTAGTTGATTTGGATCACGTAATCACTTAGAGGATTAGAGGGATGTCTATCTAAGTGGGAGTTCTTTAATAATATGATTAATTGAACCTAAATTTATCATGAACTTAGTACCTGATAGTATCTTGCTTGTTTATGTTTGATTGTAGATAGATGGCCCGTGTTGTTGTTCCGTTGAATTTTAATGCGTTCCTTGAGAAAGAAAAGTTGAAAGATGATGGTAGCAATTACACGGACTGGGTCCGTAACTTGAGGATTATCCTCATTGCTGCACAGAAGAATTACGTCCTGAAAGCACCGCTGGGTGCCAGGCCTGCTGCTGGAGCAACACCAGATGTTATGAACGTCTGGTAGAGCGAAGCTGATGACTACTCGATAGTTCAGTGTGCCATGCTTTACAGCTTAGAATCGGGACTTCAACGATGTTTTGAACGTCATGGAGCATATGAGATGTTCCAGGAGTTGAAGTTAATATTTCAAGCAAATGCCCGGATTGAGAGATATGAAGTCTCCAATAAGTTCTATAGCTGCAAGATGGAGGAGAACAGTTCTGTCAGTGAGCATATACTCAAAATGTCTGGGTATAATAATCACTTGATTCAATTGGGAGTTAATCTTCCAGATGATTGAGTCATTGACAGAATTCTCCAATCACTGCCACCAAGCTACAAGAGCTTCGTGATGAACTATAATATGCAAGGGATGAATAAGACTATTCCCGAGCTCTTCGCAATGCTGAAAGCTGCGGAGGTAGAAATCAAGAAGGAGCATCAAGTGTTGATGGTCAACAAGACCACTAGTTTCAAGAAAGGGCAAAGGAAAGAAGAAGGGGAACTTCAAAAAGAACAGCAAGCAAGTTGCTACTCAAGAGAAGAAACCCAAACCTGGACCTAAGCCTGAAACTGAGTGCTTCTACTACAAGCAGACTGGTCATTAGAAGCGGAACTGCCCCAAGTATTTGGCGGATAAGAAGGATGGCAAGGTGAACAAAGGTATATGTGATATACATGTTATTGATGTGTACCTTACTAATGCTCGTAGTAGCACCTGGGTATTTGATACTGGTTCTGTTGCTAATATTTACAACTCGAAACAGGGACTACGGATTAAGCGAAGATTGGCTAAGGACGAGGTGACGATGCGCGTGGGAAATGGTTCCAAAGTCGATGTGATCGCGGTCGGCACGCTACCTCTACATCTACCTTCGGGGTTAGTATTAGACTTAAATAATTGTTATTTGGTGCCAGCGTTAAGCATGAACATTATATCTGGATCTTGTTTGATGCGAAATGGTTATTCATTTAAATCAGAGAATAATGGTTGTTCTATTTATATGAGTAATATCTTTTATGGTCATGCACCCTTAAAGAGTGGTCTATTCTTATTGAATCTTGATAGTAGTGACACACATATTCATAATGTTGAAGCCAAAAGATGCAAAGTTGATAATGATAGTGCAACTTATTTGTGGCACTGCCGTTTGGGTCATATCAGTGTGAAGCGCATGAAGAAACTCCATACTGATGGACTTTTGGAACCACTTGATTATGAATCACTTGGTACTTGCGAACCTTGCCTCATGGGCAAGATGACTAAAACTCCATTCTCCGGAACAATGGAGCGAGCAACAGAGTTATTGGAAATCATACATAGTGATGTATGTGGTCCAATAAACATTGAAGCTCGCGGCGGATATCGTTATTTTCTCACCTTCACAGATGACTTAAGTAGATATTGGTATATCTACTTAATGAAACATAAGTCTGAAACATTTGAAAAGTTCAAAGAATTTCAGAGTGAAGTTGAAAATCATCGTAACAAGAAAATAAAATTCCTACGATCTGATCATGGAGGAGAATATTTGAGTTGCGAGTTTGGTGTACATTTGAAACAATGCAGAATAGTTTCGCAACTCACGCCACCCAGAACACCACAGCGTAATGGTGTGTCCGAACGTCATAATCGTACTTTACTAGATATGGTGCGATCTATGATGTCTCTTACTGATTTACCGCTATCGTTTTGGGGATATGCTCTAGAGACGGCCACATTCACGTTAAATAGGGCACCATCAAAATCCATTGAGACGACGCCTTATGAACTATGGTTTGGCAAGAAACCAAAGTTGTCGTTCCTGAAAGTTTGGGGTTGTGATGCTTATGTGAAAAAGCTTCAACCTGATAAGCTCGGACCCAAATCGGAGAAATGTGTCTTCATAGGATATCCAAAGGAAACTATTGGATACACCTTCTATCACAGATCCGGAGGCAAGACTTTTGTTGCTAAATTCGGAAACTTTCTAGAGAAGGAGTTTCTCTCAAAAGAAGTGAGTGGGAGGAAAGTAGACCTTGATGAGGTAACTGTACCCGCTCCCTTATTGGAAAGTAGTACATCACAGAAACCAGTTTCTGTGACACCTACACCAATTAGTGAGGAAGCTAATGATGATGATCATGAAACTTTAGAACAAGATACTACTGAACCTCGTAGATCAACTAGAGTAAGATCCGCACCAGAATGGTACGGTAATCCTGTTCTGGAAGTCATGCTACTAGATCATGATGAACCTATGAACTATGAAGAAGCGATGGTGAGCCCAGATTCCGCAAAATGGCTTGAAGCCATGAAACCTGAGATGGGATCCATGTATGAGAACAAAGTATGGACATTGGTTGACTTGCCCAATGATTGGCAAGCAATTGAGAATAAATGGATCTTCAAGAAGAAGACTGACGCTGACGGTAATATTACTGTCTACAAAGCTCGACTTGTCGCAAAAGGTTCGACAGGTTCAAGGGATTGACTATGATGAGACCTTCTCACCCGTAGCGATTCTTAAGTCTATCCGAATCATGTTAGCAATTGCCGCATTTTATAATTATGAAATTTGGCAAATGGATGTCAAAACTACATTCTTGAATGGTTTTCTGGAAGAAGAGTTGTATATGATGCAACCGGAAGGTTTTGTCGATCCAAAGGGAGCTAACAAAGTGTGCAAGCTCCAACGATCCATTTATGGATTGGTGCAAGCTTCTCAGAGTTGGAATAAGCGCTTTGATAGTGTGATCAAAGCATTTGGTTTTGTACAGACTTTTGCAGAAGCCTGTATTTACAAGAAAGTGAGTGGGAGCTCTGTAGCATTTCTGATATTATATGTAGATGACATATTACTAATCGGAAATGATATAGAATTTCCGAATAGCATAAAGGGATACTTGAATAAGAGTTTTTCAATGAAAGACCTCAGTGAAGCTGCTTAGACATTGGGCATTAAGATCTATAGAGATAGATCAAGATGCTTAATTGGACTTTCACAAAGCACATACCTTGACAAAATTTTGAAGAAGTTCAAAAATGGATCAAGCAAAGAAAGGATTCTTGCTTGTGTTACAAGGTGTGAAATTGAGTAAGACTCAATGCCCGACCAATGCAGAAGATAGAGAGAAAATGAAAGATGTTCCCTATGCTTCAGCCATAGGCTCTATCATGTATGCAATGCTGTGTACCAGACCTGATGTGTGTCTTGCTATAAGTCTAGCAGGGAGGTACCAAAGTAATCCAGGAGTGGATCACTGGACAGCGGTCAAGAACATCCTGAAATACCTGAAAAGGACTAAGGATATGTTTCTCATATATGGAGGTGACAAAGAGCTCATCGTAAATGGTTACGTTGATGCAAGCTTTGACACTGATCCGGACGATTCTAAATCGCAAACCAGATACGTGTTTACATTAAACGGTGGAGTTGTCAGTTGGTGCAATTCTAAACAAAGCGTTGTGGCGGGATCTACATGTGAAGCGGAGTACATAGCTGCTTCGGAAGCAGCAAACGAAGGAGTCTGGATGAAGGAGTTCATATCCGATCTAGGTGTCATACCTAGTGCATCGGGTCCAATGAAAATCTTTTGTGACAATACTAGTGCAATTGCCTTGGCAAAGGAATCCAGATTTCACAAGAGAACCAAGCACATCAAGAGACGCTTCAATTCCATCCGGGATCTAGTCCAGGTGGGAGACATAGAGATTTGCAAGATACATACGGATCTGAATGTTGCAGACCCGTTGACTAAGCCTCTTCCACGAGCAAAACATGATCAGCACCAAAGCTCCATGGGTGCTAGAATCATTACTGTGTAATCTAGATTATTGACTCTAGTGCAAGTGGGAGACTGAAGTAAATATGCCCTAGAGGCAATAATAATGTTATTATTTTATTTCCTTATATCATGATAAATGTTTATTATTCATGCTAGAATTGTATTATCCAGAAACATAATACTTGTGTGAATACATAGACAAACTAAACGTCACTAGTATGCCTCTACTTGACTAGCTCGTTAATCAAAGATGGTTATGTTTCCTAACCATAGACATGTGTTGTCATTTGATCAACAGGATCACATTATTAGAAGAATGATGTGATTGACATGACCCATTCCATTAGCTTAGCACCCGATCATTTAGTATGTTGCTATTGCTTTCTTGATGACTTATACATGTTCCTATGACTATGAGATTATGCAACTCCCGTTTGCCGGAGGAACACTTTGTGTGCTACCAAATGTCACAACATAACTGGGTGATTATAAAGGAGCTCTACAGGTGTCTCCAAAGGTAAATGTTGGGTTGGCGTATTTCGAGATTAGGATTTGTCACTCTGATTGTCGGAGAGGTATCTCTAGGCCCTCTCGGTAATGCACATCACATAAGCCTTGCAAGCATTGCAACTAATGAGTTGGTTGCGAGATGATGTATTACGAAACGAGTAAAGAGACTTGCTGGTAACGAGATTGAACTAGGTATTGAGATACCGACGATCGAATCTCGGGCAAGTAACATACCGATGACAAAGGGAACAACGTATGTTGTTATGCGGTCTGACTGATAAAGATCTTCATAGAATATGTGGGAGCCAATATGAGCATCCAGGTTCCGCTATTGGTTATTGACCGGAGACATGTCTCGCTCATGTCTACATTGTTCTCGAACCCGTAGGATCCGCACGCTTAAGGTTTCGATGACAGTTATATTATGAGTTTATGAGTTTTGATGTATCGAAGTTAGTTCGGAGTCCCGGATGTGATCACGGACATAACGAGGAGTCTCGAAATGGTCGAGACATAAAGATTGATATATTGGACGGCTATATTCGGACACCGGAAGTGTTCCGGGTGATTTCGGAGAAAACTGGAGTACCGGAGGGTTACCGGAACCCCCCCAGGAGAAGTAATGGGCCATATGGGCCTTAGTGGAGAGAGAGAAGGGCGCCAGGGTGGGCCGCGCGCCTCCTCCCCCTTAGTCCGAATTGGACTAGGAGAGGGGGGCGGCGCCCCCCTTTCCTTCTCCCTCCCCACTTCTCTCCCCCTCCTAGTAGGAGTCCTACTCCTACTAGGAAGAGGACTCCTCCTTG
Source organism: Triticum dicoccoides (assembly GCF_002162155.2). NCBI lineage: Eukaryota > Viridiplantae > Streptophyta > Magnoliopsida > Poales > Poaceae > Triticum > Triticum dicoccoides. The sequence goes on along the minus strand of NC_041388.1, from coordinate 395,515,133 downwards.
GCGCGCCTATAGGGCTGGCCGGCCTCCTCGCCTTGCTCCTTTATATACGGGGGCAGGGGGCACCCCTAGACACGCAAGTTGATCCACGTGATCGTTTTCTTAGCCGTGTGCGGTGCCCCCTTCCACCATAATCCTCGATAATATTGTATCGGTGCTTAGGTGAAGCCCTGCGACAGTAGAACATCAAGATCGTCACCACGCCGTCGTGCTGACGGAACTCTTCCCCGAAGCTTTGCTGGATCAGATTCCGGGGATCGTCATCGAGCTGAACGTGTGCTAAAACTCGCAGGTGCCGTAGTTTCGGTGCTTGATCGGTCGGGCCGTGAAGACGTACGACTACATCAACCGCGTTGTGCTAACGCTTCCGCTGTCGGTTTACAAGGGTACGTAGATCACACTCTCCCCTCGTTGCTATGCATCACCATGATCTTGCATGTGCGTAGGAAATTTTTTGAAATTACTACGTTCCCCAACAAGTGCCGCCCCCCTTCCTAGTCCAATTCGGACCAGAGGGGGAGGGGGCACGCGGCCTGCCCTGGCAGCCCTTGCTCTCTTTCCACTAAGGCCCATAAGGCCCATTAAACTCCCCGGGGGGGTCCGGTAACCCCCCGGTACTCTGGTATATGCCCGAACTTCACTCGGAACCCTTCTAATGACCAAACATAGTCATCTGATATATTTATCTTTACGTCTCGACCATTTCGAGACTCATTATCATGTCCGTGATCAAATTCGAGACTCTGAACTACCTTCGGTACATCAAAACACATAAACTCATAATACCGATTGTTACCGAACGTTAAGCGTGCGGACCCTACGGGTTCGAGAACTATGTAGACATGACCGAGACATGTCTACGGTCAATAACCAATAGCGGAACCTGGATGCTCATATTGGTTCCTACATATTCTACGAAGATCTTTATCGGTCAAACCGCATAACGATATACGTTGTTCCCTTTGTCATCGGTATGTTACTTTCCCGAGATTCGATCGTTGGTATCTCAATACCTAGTTCAATCTCGTTACCTCCAAGTCTCTTCACTCGTTCTGTAATGCTACATTGCTTGCAAGTCTTGTAGTGATGTACATTACCGAGAGGGCCCAGAGATACCTCTCCGATAATCGGATTGACAAATCCTAATCTTGATCCATGCCAACTCAACAAACACCATCGGAGACACCTGTAGAGCACCTTTATAATCACCCAGTTACGTTATGACGTTTGGTAGCACACAAAGTGTTCCTCCGGTATTCGGGAGTTGCATGATCTCATAGTCATAGGAACATGTATAGTTTTGGAGAAAGCAATAGCTGAAGGAAATATGCCCTAGAGGCAATAATAAAGTTTTATTTATTTCCTTATATCATGCTAAATGTTTATTATTCATGCTAGAATTGTATTAACCGGCAACTTAATACATGTGTGAATACATAGACAAACAGAGTGTCACTAGTTTCCTCTACTTGACTAGCTCGTTGAATCAATGATGGTTATGTTTGCTAACCATAGACATGAGTTGTCATTTTATTAACGGGATCACATCATTAGAGAATGATGTGATTGACTTGACCCATCCGTTAGCTTAGCATGATGATCGTTTAGTTTGTTGCTATTGCTTTCTTCATGACTTATACATGTTCCTATGACTATGACATTATGCAACTCCCGATTATCGGAGGAACACTTTGTGTGCTACAAATCGTCACAATGTACCTGGGTGATTATAAAGGTGCTCTACAGGTGTCTCTGATGGTACTTGTTGAGTTGTCATCGATCAATAATAGGATTTGTCACTCCGATTGTCGGAGAGGTATCTCTGGGCCCTCTTGGTAATGCACATCACTATAAGCCTTGCAAGCAATGTGACTAATGAGTTAGTTGTGGGATGTTGCATTACACAACGAGTAAAGAGACTTGCCGGTAATAAGATTGAACTAGGTATTGAGATACCGACGATCGAATCTCGAGCAAGTAACATACCGATGACAAAGGGAACAACGTATATTGTTATGCGGTTTGACCGATAAAGATCTTCCTGGAATATGTAGGAACCAATATGAGCATCCAGGTTCCGCTATTGGTTATTGACTGGAGACATGTATCGGTCATGTCTACATAGTTCTCGAACCCGTAGGGTTCGCATGCTTAAAGTTCTATGACGATCGATATTATGAGTTTATATGTTTTGATGTACCAAAGGTAGTTCAGAGTCCCAGATATGATCGCGGACATGACGAGGGGTCTCGAAATGATCGAGACATGAATATTGATATATTGGAAGCCTTCATTTGGACATCGGAAGAGTTCCGGGTGAAATCTGGATTTTACCGGAGTGCTGGAGGGGTTACCGGAACCCCCGGGGGTTTAATGGGCCTTGTTGGGCCCTAGTGGAGAGAGAGAGGGGCCGGCCAGGCCAGGCCGTGCCCCCCTCCCCCTCTGGTCCGAATTGGAGTAGGAGAGGGGGCGGCGCCCCCCTTTCCTTCTCCTTCTCCCCCTTCCTTTCCCCCTCCTAGTAGGAGTAGGAAAGAGGGGAATCCTACTCCTAATAGGACGAGGATTCCTCCTCCTGGCGCACCCTCTAGAGTCGGCCGGCCTCCCCCTTTGCTCCTTTATATATGTGACCAGGGGCACCCCATAGACACAAGTTGATCATTGATCTCTCCCAGCCGTGTGCGGTGCCCCCCTCCACCATAATCCACCTCGGTCATATTGTAGCGGTGCTTAGGCGAAGCCCTGCGGCGGTAGCTTCATCAACATCGTCACCACGCCGTCGTGCTGATGAAACTCATCCCAGAGCTCTACTAGATCGTGAGTTTGCGGGACGTCACCGAGTTGAACGTGTGCTGAACACGGAGGTGCCGTATGTTCAGTACCGAGGATCGGTCGATCGTGAAGACGTACGACTACATCAACCATGTTGTCATAACGCTTCCACTTAACGGTCTACGAGGGTACGTGGACAACACTCTCCCCTCTCATTGCTATGCATCACCATGATCTTGCGTGTGCGTAGGAAATTTTTGAAATTACTACGTTCCCCAACAGTGGTATCAGAGTCAGGTTTATGCGTAGATGTTATATGCACGACTAGAACACAAGTGAGTTGTGGGCGATACAAGTCATACTGCTTACCAGCATGTCATACTTTGGTTCGGCGGTATTGTTGGATGAAGCGGCCCGGACCGACATTACGCGTACGCTTACACGAGACTGGTTCTACCGACGTACTTTGCACACAGGTGGCTGGCGGGTGTTAGTTTCTCCAACTTTAGTTGAACCGAGTGTGGCTATGCTCGGTCCTTGCGAAGGTTAAAACAGCACTAACTTGATGAACTATCATTGTGGTTTTGATGCGTAGGTAAGAACGGTTCTTGCTCAGCTCGTAGCAGCCACATAAAACTTGCAACAATAAAGTAGAGGACGGCTAACTTGTTTTTGCAGGGCATGTTGTGATGTGATATGGTCAAGACGTGATGAGATATAAGTTGTTGTATGAGATGATCATGTTTTGTTGAAGTTATCGGCAACTGGCAGAAACCTTATGGTTTTCTCTTTATTACATAAGATGCAAGCGCCATACAATTGCTTTACTTTATCGCTATGCGATAGCAATAGTTGCAAGAGCAAGAGTTGGCGAGACGACCATATGATGACACATTGATAGAGATCAAGATGATGGAGATCATGGTGTCATGCCGGTGACGATAGAGATCATGACGGTACTTTGGAGATGGAGATCAAAGGCGCAAGATGATCATGGCCATATCATGTCACATTTTTTTGATTGCATGTGATGTTTATCTTTTATACATCTTATTTTGCTTAGTTCGGCGGTAGCTTTATAAGATGATCTCTCACTAAATTTCGAGGTAAAAGAGTTCTCCCTGAGTATGCACCATTGCCAAAGTTCGTCGTGCCGAGACACCACATGATGATCGGGTGTGATAAGCTCAATGTTCGTCTACAACGGGTGTAAGACAGTTTTACACACGCAGAATACTCGGGTTAAACTTGACGATCCTAGCATATGCAGATATGGCCTCGGAACCCTGAGACCGAAAGGTCGAGCGTGAATCATATAGTATATATGATCAACATAGTGATGTTCACCATTGAAAACTACTCCATTTCACGTGATGATCGGTTATGGTTTAGTTGATATGGATCACGTGATCACTTAGATGATTAGAGGGATGTCTATCTAAGTGGGAGTTCTTAAGTAATATGATTAATTGAACTTAAATTTATCATGAACTTAGTCCTGATAGTATTTGCATATCTATGTTGTAGATCAATAGCTCGCACATAGCTTCCTCGTTTATTTTTATATGTTCCTAGAGAAAAATAAATTGAAAGATGTTAGTAGCAATGATGCGGATTGGATCCATGATCTGAGGATTATCCTCATTGCTGCACAGAAGAATTATGTCCTTGATGCACCGCTAGGTGACGGACCTATTGCAGCAGCATATGCAGATATTATGAACGTTTGGCAAAGCTTAGTATGATGACTACTTGATAGTTTAGTGCACCATGCTTTACGGCTTAGAACCGGGACTTCAAAAATGTTTTGAACGCCACGGAGCATATAAGATGTTCCAAGAGTTGAAATTAATATTTCATACTCATGCCCGTGTCGAGAGGTAGGAGACCTCTAACAGTACTTTGCCTACAAAGATGGAGGAGAATAGCTCAACCAGTGAGCATGTGCTCAGATTGTCTGGGTACTACGATTACTTGAATCAAGTGGGAGTTAATCTTCTAGATAAGATAGTAATTGACAAAGTTCTCTAGTCACTATCACCAAGTTACTAGAACTTAGTGATGAACTATAATATGCAAGGGATAACGGAAACGATTCCCAAGCTCTTCATGATGCAGAAATCGACTAAGGTAGAAATCAAGAAAAGCATCAAGTGTTGATGGTTGACAAGACCACTAGTTTCAAGAAAAGGGAAAAGGGAAGAAGGGGAACTTCAAGAAAAACGGCAAGCAAGTTGCTTCTCAAGTGAAGAAGCCCAAGTCTAGACCTAAGCCTGAGACTAAGTCCTTCTACTTCAAAGGGACTGGTCGCTGGAAGCAGAACTGCCCCTAGATACTTGGCGGATAAGAAGGATGGCAAAATGAACAAAGGTATATTTGATATACATGTTATTTATGTGTACTTTACTAGTGTTTATAGCAACCCCTCGGTGTTTGATACTAGTTCAGTTGCTAAGAGTAGTAACTTGAAACGGGAGTTGCAGAATGAACAAAGACTAGTTAAAGGTGAAGTGACGATGTGTGTTGGAAGTGGTTCCAAGAATGATATGATCATCATCGCACACTCCCTATACTTTCAGGATTAGTGTTGAACCTAAATAAATGTTATTTGGTGTTTGCGTTGAGCATGAATATGATTTGATCATGTTTATTGCAATACTATTATTCATTTAAGTTAGAGAATAATTGTTGTTCTGTTTACATGAATAAAACCTTCTATGGTTATACACCCAATGAAATTGGTTTGTTGAATCTCGATCGTAGTGATACACATATTCATAATATTGAAACCAAAAGATGCAAACTTAATAATGATAGTGCAACTTATTTGTGGCACTGCCGTTTGGGTCATATTGGTGTAAAGCGCATGAAGAAACTCCATGCTGATGGGTTTTTGGAATCACTTGATTATGAATCAGTTGATGCTTGCGAACCATGCCTCATGGGCAGGATGACTAAGACTCCGTTCTCCGGAAAAATGGAGTGAGCAACCAACTTGTTGGAAATAATACATACCGATGTATGCAGTCCGATGAGTGTTGAAGCTCGCTGTGGGTATCATTATTTTCTGACCTTCACATATGATTTGAGCAGATATGGGTATATCTACTTGATGAAATATAAGTCTGAAACATTTGAAAAAGTTCAAAGAATTCCATAGTGAAGTGGAAAATCATCATAACAAGAAAATAAAGTTTCTACGATCTGATCGCAGAGACGAATATTTGAGTTACGAGTTTGGTCTTCAACTAAAACAATGTGGAATAGTTTCACAAATTCATGCCACCTGGAACACCACAATATAATGGTGTGTTCGAACGTCATAACTGTACTTTATTAGATATAGTGCAATCTATGATGTCTCTTACTGATTTACCGTTGTCGTTTTGGGGTTATGCATTAAAGATAGTTGCATTCACGTTAAATAGGGCACCATCTAAATCCGTTGAGACGACACCATATGAACTGTGGTTTAGCAAGAGACCTAAGCTGTCGTTTCTTGAAGTTTGGGGTTGCAATGCTTATATGAAAAGGTTTCATCCTGATAAGCTCAAACCCAAATTGGAGAAGTGTGTCTTCATAGGATACCCAAAAGTAACTGTTGGGTACACCTTCTATCACAGATACGAAGGAAAGTTATTCGTTGCTAAGAATGGATCCTTTCTAGAGAAGGAATTTCTCTCGAAAGAAGTGAGTGGGAGTAAAGTTGACCTTGATGAGATAATCGTACCTTCTCCTGAATTGGAATGTAGTTCATCACAGAAATCAGTTCCAGCGATTCCTACACCAATTAGTGAGGAAGCTAATGATGATGATCATGAAACTTCAGATCAAGTTACTACCGAACCTCATAGGTCAACCAGAGTACGGTCCTCACCAGAGTGGTACGGTAATCCTATTCTAGAAGTCATGTTACTAGATCATGACGAACCTACGAACTATGAGGAAACAATGATGAGCCTAGATTCCGCAAAATGGCTCAAGGCCATGAAATCTGAGATGGGATCCATGTATGAGAACAAAGTATGGACTTTGATTGACTTGCCCGATGATCGGTGAGTCACTGAGAATAAATGGATCCTCAAGAGGAAGACGGACGGTGATAGTAGTGTTACTATCTACAAAGCTTGAATTGTCGTAAAATGTTTTCGACAAGTTCAAGGTGTTGAATATGATGAGATTTTATCACTCGTATCAATGCTTAAAAGTCTTTCCGAATCATGTTAGCAGTTGTCACATTTTATGAAATCTGGCAAATGGATGTCAAAATTGCATTCCTTAATGGATTTATTAAAGAAGAGTTGTATATGATGCAACAATAAGGTTTTGTCAATCCTAAAGATGCTAACAAAGTGTGCAAGATCCAGTGATCCATCTGGACTGGTGCAAGCATCTCGGAGTTGGAATATATACTTTGATAAAAGTGATCAAAGCATATGGTTTTATACAGACTTGCGGTGAAGCCTGTATTTACAAGAAAGTGAGTGGGAGCACTATAGCATTTCTGATAAGTATATGTGAATGACATATTGATGATCGGAAATAATGTAGAATTTTCTAGAAAGCATAAAGGAGTATTTGAAAAGAGTTTTCCAAAGAAAGACCTCGGTGAAGGTACTTACATATTGAGCATCAAGATCTATAGAGATAGATCAAGACGCTTGATATATTTTCAATGAGTACATACCTTCACAAGATTTTGAAGTGGTTCAAAATGGAACAGTTAAAGAAGGAGTTCTTGCCTGTGTTGCAAGGTGTGAAGTTGAGTAAATACTCAAAACCCGACCGCAGCAAAAATTAGAAAGAGAATGAAAAGTCATTCCCTATGCCTTAGTCATAGGTTCTATAAAGTATGCTATGCTGTGTACCAGACCTATTGTGTACCTCACCATAAGTTTGGCAAGAGGGTACAATAGTGATCTAGGAGTAGATCACTAGACAGCGGTCAAAATTATCCTTAGAGGACTAAGGAAATATTTCTCGATTATGGAGGTGATAAAAGAGTTCGTCATAAAGAGTTACGTAGATGCAAGCTTTTGACACCGATCTAGATGACTCTAAGTCTCGATCTAGATACATATTGAAAGTGGGAGCAATTAGCTAGAGTAGCTCTATGCAAAGTATTGTAGACATAGAAAATTTGCAAAATACATACGGCTCTGAATGTGGCAGACCCGTGGACTAAATTTCTTACAAGCAAAACATGATCACTCTTCGGGTGTTAATCACATAGCGATGTGAACTAGATTATTGACTCTAGTAAACCCTTTGGGTGTTAGTCACATGGAGATGTGAACTAATCACATAAAGATGTGAACTATTGATGTTAAATCACATGACGATATGAACTAGATTATTGACTCTAGTGCAAGTGGGAGACTGAAGGTAGTATGCCCTAGAGGCAATAATAAAGTTATTATTTATTTCCTTATATGATGATAAATGTTTATTATTCATGCTAGAATTGTATTAATCGGAAACTTAGTACATGTGTGAATACATAGACAAACAGAGTGTCACTAGTTTGCCTCTACTTGACTAGCTCATTGAATCAATGGTGGTTATGTTTCCTAACCATAGACATGAGTTGTCATTTGATTAACGGGATCACATCATTAGAGAATGATGTGATTGACTTGACCCATCTGTTAACTTAGCACGATGATCGTTTAGTTTGTTACTATTGCTTTCTTCATGACTTATACATGTTCCTATGACTATGAGATTATGCAACTCCCGGTTACCGGTGGAACACTTTGTGTGCTACCAAACGTCACAACGTAACTAGGTGATTATAAAGGTGCTCTACAGGTGTCTCCGATGGTACTTGTTGAGTTGGCATAGATCAAGAACGGGATTTGTCACTCCGATTGTCGAAGAGGTATCTCTGGGCCCTTTCAGTAATGCACATCACTATAAGCCTTGCAAGCAATGTGACTAATGAGTTAGTTGCAGGATGTTGAATTACAGAACGTGTAAAGATACTTGCCGGTAACGAGATTGAACTAGGTATTGAGATACCGACGATCGAATCTCGAGCAAGTAACATACCGAAGACAAAGGGAACAACGTATATTGTTATGCGGTTTAACCGATAAAGATCTTCATAGAATATGTAGGAACCAATATGACATCCAGGTTCCGCTATTGGTTATTGACCGGAGACATGTCTCGGTCATGTCTACATAGTTCTCGAACCCGTAGGGTCCGCACGCTTAAAGTTCTATGACGATCGGTATTATGAGTTTGTATGTTTTGATGTACCGAAGGTAGTACGGAGTCCCGGATATGATCACGAACATGACGAGGGGTCTCGAAATTATCGAGACATGAAGATTGATATATTGGAAGCCTACATTTGGACATCGGAAGAGTTCCAGGTGAAGTCGGGATTTTACCGGAGTGCTGGAGGGGTTACCGGATCCCTCGGGGGTTAATGGGCCTTGTTGGGCCCTAGTGGAGAGAGAGAGGGGCCGGCCAGGGCAGGCCATGCGCCCCCTCCCCCTCGGGTCCGAATTAGACTAGGACAGGGCGGGCGGCGCCCCCCTTTCCTTCTCCTTCTCCCCATTCCTTTCTCCCTCTTAGTAGGAGTAGGAAAGAGGGGAATCCTACTCCTACTAGGAGGAGGCTCCTCCTGGCGCGCCCTCTAGGGCCGGCCGGCCTCCCCCCTTGCTCCTTTATATACGTGGCCAGGGGCACCCCATAGACACAAGTTGATCATTGATCTCTCCCAGCCGTGTGCGGTGCCCCCCTCCACCATAATCCACCTCGGTCATACTATAGCGGTGCTTAGGCGAAGCCCTGCGATGGTAGCTTCATCAACATCGTCACGACGCCATCGTGCTGACAAAACTCTTCCCGGAGCTCTACTGGATCGTGAGTTCGCGGGATGTGACCAAGCTGAACGTGTGCTCAACGCGGAGGTGCCATACGTTCGGTACTGAGGATCGGTCGATCGTGAAGATGTATGACTACATCAACCGCGTTGTCATAACGCTTCCGCTTAACGGTCTACGAGGGTACGTGGACGACACTCTCCCCTCTTGTTTCTATGCATCACCATTATCTTGCGTGTGCGTAGAAATTTTTTAAAATTACTACATTCCCCAATAATAACAACAAACTAAACGATCATCGTGCTAAGCTAACGGATGGGTCAAGTCAATCACATCATTCTCTAATGATGTGATCCCGTTAATCAAATGACGACTCATGTCTATGGTTAGGAAACATAACCATCATTGATTCAACGAGCTAGTCAAGTAGAGGCAAACTAGTGACACTTTGTTTGTCTACGTATTCACCCATGTACTAAGTTTCCGGTTAATACAATTTTAGCATGAATAATAAACATTTATCATGATATAAATAAATATAAATAACAACTTCATTATTGCCTCTAGGGCATATTTCCTTCATTGTCTGCAAGTGCTGAAATTGTAAGTAGCGGAGTAGTTGGATAGCAAGATAATTTGTAATGAGAAAGTAACAATAATAGTAACAAAAGTGCAGCAAGGTAGCCTAATCCTTTTGAGGAAAAGGACAGGCCAAAATGGTCTCTTATGATAAGCAAAGCGTTCTTGAGGGTACACCGGAATTTCATCTAATCACTTTCATCATGTTGGTTCGATTAGTGTTTGCTAGTTTGATAATTTGATATGTGGGTGGACCAGTGCTTAGGTGTTGTTCTTACTTGAACAAACCTCCTACTTATGATTAACCCTCCCGCAAGCATCCGCAACTACGATAAAAGTATTAAGAATAAATTCTAACCATAGCATTAAACTTTTCGATCCAATCGGTCCCTTACGGATTAGCACATAAATTGGGGTTTAAGCTTCTGTCACTCTCGCAACCCACCATCTAATTGCTACTCCACAATGCATACCCTTAGGCCCAAATATGATGAAGTGTCATGTAGTCGACGTTCACGTGACACCACTAAGGGAATAACAACATACATACTATCAAAATATCAAACACATATCAAGTTCACATGAGTACTTGCAACATGATTTCTCCCGTGACCTCAAGAACAAAGGTAACTACTCACAAATAATAATCATGCTCAAGATCAAAGGGGTATTAAATAGCATAATGGATCTGAACATATAATCTTCCACCAAATAAACCATATAGTAATCAATTACAAGATGTAATCAACACTACTAGTCACCCACAAGCACCAATCTATAGTTCCGGTAACAAGATTGAGCACAAGAGATGAACTAGGGTTTGAGAGGAGATGGTGCTGTTGAAGATGTTGATGGAGATTGCCCTCCCCAAGATGAGAGAGTTGTTGGTGATGATGATAACGATGATTTCCCCCTCCGGGAAGGAAGTTCCTCCGGCGGAATCGCTCCGCCAGAGGGCAAAAGTGCTCCTGCCCAAGTTCCGCCTCGAGGCGGCGGCGCTTTGTCCCAAAAGTCCTCTCCTTATTTTTTGTAGGTCAAAATGACTTATATACCAGAAGGTGGGCACCGGAGGTGGGCCGAGGAGGTCACAACCCACCAGGGCACGCCTGGGGGGCCTGACACGCCCAGGTGGGTTGTGCCAACCTGGTGGCCCCCCTCTGGTGGTTATTGGCTCCAGTATTTCTTAAATATTCCATAAAAAATCCCCATGAAATTTCAGCTTATTTGGAGTTGTGCAGAATAGGTAGCCTGACGTAGCTTTTTCAGGTCCAGATTTCCAGCTGCCGGAATTCTCCCTCTTGGTGTGCTCCTTGCAAATTATGAGAGAAAAGGCATTAGAATTACTCAAAAAAGCATTATTATGGATAAAAACATTATAAATAACAGTAAGAAAACATGATGCAAAATGGACGTATTAGGAGTCCGAGTGAAGTAGACGCTTCCCACGGAGTGGCGACGCTCGGGGCGTCCGAGTGAAGTAGACACGTCCTGCGGAGTGGCGATGCTCAGGGCGTCCGAGTTAAGTAGACTCGTCCCGCGGAGTGGCGACGCGCGGGGCGTTCGAATGAAGTAGACACGTCCCGCGGAGTGGCGCGCGCTGGGCGTCCGAGTGAAGTAGACATGTCCCACGGAGTGGCGACGCGCGGGACATCCGAGTGAACTAGACTCGTCCCACGGAGTGGCGACGCGTGGAGCGTCCGAGTGAACTAGACTCGTCCCACGGAGTGGTGATGCGCGGGACGTCCGAATGAAGTAGACGCGTCCCGCGGAGTGGCGCGCGCTGAGCGCCCGAGTGAAGTAGACTCGTCCCGCGGAGTGGTGACTCTCGGGGCGTCCGAGTGAAGTAGACGTGTCCCACGGAGTGGCGACGCTCGGGGCGTCTGAGTGAAATAGATGCGTCCCGTGGAGTGGCGACACTCGGGGCGTCCGAGTGTAGACTCGTCCCGTGATGTGGCGACGCGTGGGGCGTCCGAATGAAGTAGACGCGTCCTGTAAAGTGATGACGCGCGGGGCATCCGAATGAAGTAGAAACATCCCACGAAGTGGCGATGCACGTGGCGGTCGAGTGAATCTCCACAGGAAGGTCGATGGCGCATTGAGCGAGAGGAAGCAGATGTCGCAGTCGAGGGTCGCCCTGACCTGTCACCACGTGCACTGAAGGGAGACGAATCCACCAGTGTGCTCACCGCATGGAGTCGATCCGCAGACGAGTTGAATGCAGTGGTTATGGTCATTGTTGTGGAGGACCGGCCAAGGGAACCCCGCGACCTCATGGCTGACTGAGCCTTGTCCGAGCGGACGCCTCATCCGAGTGTTCCCGGCCGTTCGAGTGAACCGCAGCTGTCGCTGTGGAGGTGCGATGCAGATGACGCAGTGACGCGATACCGTGCTGGAGCTGGGCGGTGGACGAAGAAGTCAACTTGGTGCAGGGCTCGATCATTAACGGGAGCAATAAATCCTTGTTAATTAGGCATAATTGCTTGGCTAGCCAACGCATGGTAGCCCATGTCCTGACCATGTACGCAGAATCTGCATGCAAGAGGCATTAATTAGCCTAATTAAGCCAGAATTAAAACATGGAAGTTTCTGTATGTGATGGGGGTTGAAATTAGGAGAGTTGTGAAGGCAGCCCGGAGTCCGGAGAGCTCCACTGCGGTGTAAACTGCCGGTCTTGCCGGATCATGAGAAGGATGAGCGGCTGGCCGCAGCCCAGGGGCCGGAGGCACAAGCCGGCACAGCCAGGCGAGACCGTCACGAGCACCGCTGGCTGCGTTTCACTGCTCGGGGAGCCGGAGTTGTGTGCCGGTCAAAGTAGTGCTTCGACGCCCATGGAGCTCGACCGAGTGGAGGCAGTCGTGCCGAGGAACCAGGACGAGCGTTAGCAGCCGTGCATGTGTGGGCGCTCGGCGACGGCGCCGCAGATGAAGTCGGAGATTACGACGGGCGGACAACGGTGCTTAGTCGTCTAGGAGCCGAGCCACCAATCAGAAAAGAGAGAAGTCCTTTTGTATGAGCTCGTGTGCATACAGAAGAAGAACAAACAATAGTTAGATCAATGATTGATTGTAAAGAGGATAAGTTGAGATGAGAAACTCCGTGATCTTTTTGTATGATAAGGAGTATTTTGTGTGATGGTCGGGACTCCAGTAGTCAAAATTGGTAGTGATGATTGTTTGATCTCGGGAAATCATCTCAAGAAAGCTTGGGTCGCCTGCAGAAATTAGTCTGTTGTCGGTGATTGAAGAAAAACCCATATGCATCATGGCTCAATAGAAGCCATGCCCCATGGTGGGCGCCAACTGTCATGGGAACGATTCCGACAATAATAAGGGATAGGGTAAAGGGGCATGATCTATCGACATGCAAATGGGTGACACGGTGGTTTTAGCGAGTTCAAGCCTCTCGTGGTGGAGATAACAGCCCTACGTCTCATGCTCTAGAGAGACTTTGTTTAATCTGTGTATGTATCCGGGGATTAAAATGAGAGAGAGAGAGGAGAACGGATCCACATGCCAGAGCTAAGTCCTGAGACTAATGGTGAGAGAGTAGAGGAAGAAGAAATGAGAACCTCCTTCGAGTCTAGTGGTGTGGGGTGGCTTATATAGAGTGCGCCACCCCCTCACCCCTTATGTTACAAGGTGGAGCATGAATGCCATAATGTTAGCCTACTACTAGTATGATGCTTTGACTGCATTGCCGACTGTTGGTCTTCGCATATCCGAGTGAATCATACTGCCGGGTGGTTGCCTGCCATCCGAGTGGATGGTACACTGATATGTCCGAGTGGATAGTACGTATGAATGAGATTTATCTGGACCCACCTCATGTGTGGACCCCATGCTTTGTGATATTTTGACCCTTCATGGGCCTACCTATTAGGTGTGTCCTCAACACCCCCTCGATCGCTCCGTCCTGAGCGGCTTCTTCGCTAATAAGCACATAAGCACTGCATCTTCTCCAGTCGGCGGTAGTCGCGGTGGCAATCATTCTTCCTCCTCTTCTCCGAGTTGTTCCGTGCCTCCTCCTTGTCGCCTTGATAGTTGTAAATTCATTCACGCCCTACTCGTTCAACCTAAGATCTATGAGCATGTCGCATGAGTAGATCTGCAGGTAGTATGGTAGGTTATGCCATTCTAGTAGCATGCTTGATGATCATACCATGTGTAGTATGGTAGATAGATAGACATTGTAGTGTGTTGAACTTCATGATCAGTCAATGCTAATTCAGTAGATGTGCTAGTGTGTTGAGCTTGAAGATGAGTCCCTGCGTAGTACGGATTGTCCTTGTTCAGTAGTCATGATGCTAACCATTTCAGGGCATGACCATCAACACCAAAGATCTTAGTTGGGCCATTGTTCTGTGTGAGAACCAATTTTGTCCCTTCTATGTGAGGACTCCCAGCTGTCAAGGTTAAATCCGGCAAATCTCGGGTAGGGGGTCCTAAGCTGTTGATCTTAGATGGATGGTGACAGGATGAACAAGGGACATGATATTTATCCAGGTTCGGACCCTCTCAAAGAGGTAAAACCCTAGGTCACGCTTTTGTTGTATTGATTAAGTTGGAGTACAAAGTATAGGATGATATACCTCGAGATCGTATGTGAATGTATGATTCTCTATCCTATACTCTAAACCCCACAACTTATATAGGGACTGGGGGTACCTAGGGTTTACATGAGGCACTACAAAAAAAAGACACATCCGTGACATTTTGGGCCGAACGAAATTTTTTTCTGTCATACCTATGACACTTCTATGATGATAACTGTGACAAAACCCGGTATCATCATAGATGTGGTGGGGTCCTACTTCTATGACAAAAAATAATGATAGAAAATGGGCTTTTCGTCCTGGGCAAGACGGAGACGCAGCTGCATGACATTCTTTGGGCCGTCCATGACGGAAAAAACCGTGGTAGAAGCCAGGGCGCGGAAAATATTGGGGAGTCCCCGGTTACGGTGGGTGGTCGGGGCTGAGCGATGCGCATTTCTCTCGTATGTACGCGCGTGTGTGTGAGGCGTTGGGATCTAACTTAACCCGAGCGAGGCGTTGGGATCTAACTGAACCCAAGCGATTGCACTGCAGGCTACGCGTTACTGAACCCGAGCGATCGATCGATGGCTGTTAACTGAACCCGATCGAGCGATTCCTTCGCTACTACTGCTAACTGAAGCCGATCAATGTTGCCTCTAGATGAACAGTGAGCGTTGCACGGGGGGTGGATGAACAGTTCCCGATGGGGTGGATGAACAGGACCCTGTGGTGTTGCCTCTGGATGAACAGTACCCCGATCGATCGAGCCGGTTGGGGCTGGATGAACAGGACCCCGTGGAGGGCAGGATGAACAGGACCACCTCATGGAGGGCAGGATGAACAGTAGATGGTGGAGGGCAGGATGAACAGTAGCCCGTGGAGGGGTGGTTGAACAGGAGCCCATGGACAGGGCTGGTTGAACAGTAGCCGGTGGAGTAGTGCACGGTGGAGGCTGGATGAACAGGAACCCGTGGATGAACAGTCGCAGGTGGAGGCTGGAGGAGGTCGACGGTGGATGAACAGTAGCCCGTGGAGGCTGGAGGGGGTCGACGGTGGAGATGAACAGTATCCCGTGGAGTCCCGTTTTGCGGTACGACACACCCCTCCTGATGAACAGGACCCTCGTTTCGACCGTAGGGCTCCAACACAAGTCTGTTTCCTCCATTTTGCGGTATGCCACACCCCTCCCGATCAACAGGACCCCTGTTTCGACCGTAGGAGGTCCGTTTCCTCCGTTTTGCGGTATGCCAGACCCCTCTCGATGAACAGGATCCTGTTTCGAACGTCGCCGGTCGAACACAAGGTCGTTTCCTCTGTTCTGCGGTACACCAGGCCTCGTTTCCATCGGCTGTTCCATCCAAGCCCTCCCGATGAACACGACAATGCATTCCGTTCCAACCCAGCCGGTTGGCTCCCCATGAACACGACGACGACGCTGTTTCTCCGTTCCGACCCAGCCATGTACACGAGCCCTGGCTGTACGTACGCACAAGTAGGCGTTCGAGACCCCGCCCGTATGTACGTACATGGCTGTATTTTCTTTCTTGCACACTGGCCATTATACGTACGTGTACATGCTACGTGTGCGCCTCTACTACGACACGTGCGCGCATCTACATCGACCAGTATGTACGTACACGTTCGCACCAGAATGACAACGCTACGTACGCTTTGACCGGGTGGGTCCCGACTGTCAGGCACTTCCTTGCCTGCGAAGATGTAGCTGGTGGGTCCCAGCAGTCAGGGGGGCGAATCATTTTTTTCGGACGCACTTCCTTGCGTGCGAAGATGTAGCTGGTGGTTCACAGCAGTTAGGGGGGAATGTTTTTTCACGAAATACGGTGGCCCGTCCGGTGGGTCCCCGCTGTCAGGTGGAGGAATAATTATTTTGCATGTAATAAGGAGGCACTTCCTTGCTATGGCCGTGGACCCAGCTGTCAGCCTCTCCATGTATAGTACTCTTCCGATGGAAGTCGTTCCTTGACCATGTTGACCACGCCGCGTCGAGAGCACCAGGGCCTTGGACGACGGCGAGGCCTAGGAAGGGGACGACGCGGAGCCGGGGAAGATGCGGTAGTGGGAGCCCGCGCGGAGAGGAGTACGAGGGTTCACTGGTTCGGCTGCGGTGTGAGGCTGCCGTCGCCGCAGGGCCTGGCCAGCAGTGGGAATAGTAGGGGGCGGTGAGGTCTCCGCGGCAGCACAGCCGGCCACGGGAGGGAGCGGCACAACCGGCGCTGCTTTGGGCGGCTGGAGCAAGAAGACCAGAGGTTGAAGAAGCACTACGGTTGTTGGATGGACATCGTACGGTCACTGGATCTAGAATCGTTCATATTGACTAAGTTGACAAAGCACTCTGATACGTCTCCAACATATCTATAATTTTTGATTGCTCCATGCTATATTATCTACTGTTTTGCATGTTTATGGGCTTTATTATACACTTCTATATCATTTTTGGGACTAACCTATTAACCCAGAGCCCAGTGCCAGTTTTCTGCTTTTTCCTTGTTTTAAAGTATCGTAGAAAAGGAAAATCAAACGGAGTCCAATTGACCTGAAACTTCACGGAACTTATTTTTGGAAGGAAAGCAACCCGGGAGACTTAGAGTCCACGTAAGGGAAGCAACGAGGAGGCCACGAGGCAGGGGGCGTGCCCACCCCCTGGGCGCGCCCTCCACCCTCGTGGGCCCCTCGTGGCTCCCCTGACGTATTTCTTCCACCTATATATCTCCATATACCCTAAAATGATCGGGGAGCAGAGTAGATCGGGAGTTCCGCCGCCAGAAGCCTCCGTAGCCACCAAAAGCCAATCTAGACCCGTTCCGGCACCCTGACGGAGGGGGAATCCTTCTCCGGTGGCCATCTTCATCATCCCGGTGCTCTCCATGACGAGGAGGGAGTAGTTCTCCCTCGGGGCTGAGGGTATGTACCAGTAGCTATGTGTTTGATCTCTCTCTCTCTCGTGCTCTTGAGGTGATACGATCTTGATGTATCGCAAGCTTTGCTATTATAGTTGGATCCTATGATGTTTCTCCCCCTCTACTCTCTTGTAATGGATTGAGTTTTCCCTTTGAAGTAATCTTATTGGATTAAGTCTTTAAAGATTTGAGAACACTTGATGTATGTCTTGCCGTGCGTATCTGTGGTGACAATGGGATATCACGTGATTCACTTGATGTATGTTTTGGTGATCAACTTGCGGGTTCCGCCCATGAACCTATGCATAGGGGTTGGCACATGTTTTCGTCGTGATTCTCTGGTAGAAACTTTGGGGCACTCTTCGAGGTCCTATGTGTTGGTTGAATAGATGAATCTGAGATTGTGTGATGCATATCGTATAATCATACCCACGGATACTTGAGGTGACATTGGAGTATCTAGGTGACATTAGGGTTTTGGTTGATTTGTGTCTTAAGGTGTTATTCTAGTACAAACTCTAGGGTTGTTTGTGACACTTATAGGAATAGCCCAACGGATTGATTGGAAAGAATAACTTTGAGGTGGTTTCGTACCCTACCATAATCTCTTCGTTTGTTCTCCGCTATTAGCGACTTTGGAGTGACTCTTTGTTGCATGTTGAGGGATAGTTATGTGATCCAAATATGTTATTATTGTTGAGAGAACTTGCACTAGTGAAAGTATGAACCCTAGGCCTTGTTTCAACGCATTGCAATACCGTTTACGCTCACTTTTATCATTCGTTACCTTGCTGTTTTTATATTTTCAGATTACAAAAACTATTATCTACTATCCATATACCACTTGTATCACCATCTCTTCGCCGAACTAGTGCACCTATACAATTTACCATTGTATTGGGTGTGTTGGGGACACAAGAGACTCTTTGTTATTTGGTTGCAGGGTTGCTTGAGAGAGACCATCTTCATCCTACGCCTCCTACGGATTGATAAACCTTAGGTCATCCACTTGAGGGAAATTTGCTACTGTCCTACAAACCTCTGCACTTGGAGGCCCAACAACGTCTACAAGAAGAAGGTTGTGTAGTAGACATCACTTCTCACCTTGTTTTTTTATGTAAAGGTGATGGGACCCACGCAAAAGGGGGTGACTTATAAGTTGGGTCTGTTTGGCAAAATAAGTCACTTTTTTCACTTTTCGACTTATATGGAACCAAACAGGCCCTTAAGCTTACAGGCACGGTACACGCTATCCTAGACTACTCTACACATGAAACTGCCACACGAGCGTCCGGGCTGCGCTTGGCTCTTCGCCTCTTCGAGAAGTCGAACAATGGCCCTGTTTGGATACTCTAACTCAGTTAGAGGTTAGAGTTAGATTCTAACCCTGAACTAACCCTGAACTAACTCTAACCAAAAAGGTGTTTGGATAGCAGGGTTAGATGGAGCGCGGATACGGCGATGCGCCTTCACGGGTGGTGCGAGAGGGAGGGAGGGAGAGGACAAGAAGCTTCGAGGAAGTGAGGAGAGATCTGCCTCGAGAAGAGCGAGAGAAAAAGGTGTTTTTTAGTGGTCCTGGGAAGAACTAACCCAAATAAGCACCTCTTGGGTGGGTCGGATTTTTTGGATGAGTTAGATGCATCTAACCCAAACTAACCCTCCTGTTTGGATATTTTTGGGTTAGTTGAGTCCAAACTAACCCAAACTAACTCTAACTCGTGGATTCAAATAGGGCCAATGATAGAGTACTACTGAAGTGGAGGAGTACTACAGTATGCTTCTGGCCATCTGACACCGATTGAACTGTTGCATGTCCACCGCGTACGGGAGGGAGAGCGTGTAGCGAACGAAAGCTTCTCCTAGTCCTGCCAGCCACCACGCTCATGGGAGAGGGAGGGACGCAGCTTCATTGACTTACTGCTCCTGCCTTTGCGTCCATGACAGGTGGGCCCAACAGGTTGGTGGCCCACCTGTCATGCATCCAAAGATAGCTACGGTTAAGGCGAGAGGGTGTTGTAGTAATCAAACTTCTCGGTCTTGTACGAGTTGACGCAACACATCAAAGCACTGCACTAAATATATTTCAATAATTTGCGTTTACCAATGCATTAATTACAACGCATGCATGCATGACGTGACTCTCCTTTTGATACTTGCATGTGTTGATTTAATGCACCTTGAAGTAGTATGAATATGTGACGGTAAAGCTTTGTAATGCCCCGGCCCTAATAAAGCGAGATATGGTTGTGCACGAGGAGGGTGAGATCATGCAGACGGAATAGGACCCGATGATGGAGCTCTCTATGGTCTCGATGGACCTCACCTTGCTCCACTGCCCCTTGTGCCTCCGCCCCTTGAAGCCTCCAGTGTATGAGGTTTGAATACACCTTGTCCGTTCGGCTGATCGAGCAAGGTGCGGGTTTCTTGATTGATGTGTTGTTCGATTGATTTGTGAAGTGCAAGGGAGGGCACCTGGCTTGCGCGGACTGCCGCGTCGAGCGCCCCAGGAACCAGCGGCAGTGCTAGAAGTGTGAGCGCGGCGGTGGCTTCGATGTGCGGAACACTGTGGTGGACGTCGTCCTCTCCTCGGTGAGGGTGGAGTGCCCGCACGAAGGCTGTGGGCTCTATGTCACTTACCACAAGCTCACCGATCACCAGAGCGTGTGTCCGCTCGTGCCCTGCAAATGCCCCGTGCCTGTCTGCAGCTACGAAGGCCCGCCGCCGATGCTCTCCCACCACATCAGCACCGTGCATCCCATGCCCGTGCACAGGATCTAGTACGGCAAGGCGCTCCAGCTGCAAGTGCCACTGTCGGAGCCACGGCTCTTGCTGTTCGCGGAGGAGGACGACCGCGCGTTTTTTTTGGTCGGCGGCGTGCTCGACATCGGCGCGCCTATCACTGTGTCGGTCGTCTACATCAGAGCGAGGGCGTCCCCACTGCAGCACTACGTGGCCAAGTTGTGGGCGAACGGCCTGCCGGGGGAGCCCAAAGGCAGGACCGACGCCGTCAAGGTGGAAATGGAGGTGACAAGCAGCAGGGATCCCAGCGACGTCGCCGTGCAGGAGCTGACCTTCTCCACAGTTCTGCCCAAGCTGCTGGCCAGGGCTAAGCTAGTGTCCCTCCACATTCAGATTGACAAGCTCACATCCTAAATGATTCTACAGTGCCTTCTGTTTATCTTAGTAATATGCTAATATAGGGGTTAGCTCGGTCTACTTTAGCTTAAGAGATGGTGGGTTTTGGTGGCGATGCAGCAATTACCTCGACATCATATCAGTAGTGAAAGTAATTTCGAATAGTCGAATGGATATTTTGTGTCTGTTGGATATAAAGATCCTTTGGGTAAGAAGTAACAGCTTATATGCTTTTTCCAAAACGGAACAGAATTTTTGTTTTCGAAACAGGCGTCGGGTTGTAGCTAGAAGGGCGGTTGGGACGCGGCATCGGCCATACCGCGATGACCCCCAATTGGGACGCACCGACTGTGGATTTTCTCCCTCGCCGATGTCGACCGTGTCTACGCACAACATTGTTCCCTTCCCCCAGCTGCGGGATCAGGCCGGATATGTGACCAGCGGTGTGGCCACCGTCGTTCTATGCTTGTGAAGAGAGCAACCCAAGCAAGCAGGCTTGTAGCTTAGGCTCCTGCTAGTGTATATATAGTGGTTTTATTTTTCTCTCCATATCAACCATTTTATATTGCGTACATGTCATTGAAGAGTGAAATGATGGTTGCTTCTTCTGACTAACTTACTGTGTGATTTGATTGCTCCTTTAGTGGCCCCTACACGTACTCCCCCTACGTGTATGCAACAGTCACACGTACACATGGACGCAAAAACGCGCACGACACCCTAATGCATGCATGTCCGAGCACACGACGGAACACACACGGTCACGCTCAAGTGCTCAACCTACACGTGCATGCACACACATACTCAGCCAGGGTGAGCTAGTGACCGCATAAACACCGAAAAATGTATATATTGAGCGCAATGAGCATATTATGAATTCCACTGACCGTATTTTTACAAATATACAGTGACAGATAGTGTATTTATCTCGTTTGAAATTAAGCCATATTAACCGGAGAGGAGGCAGTATGGACTAGCATTACTTTGATGTGTCCCGTCAATTTGCCGAACAAGGAGAAGCTTGCAGGACGGGAGAAGCTTGCACATGGTGGCTCGCAGGACAACGAGAAACTTTTGACTAATGCAAGCTGTCCTTCGCTCAGGCGGTGGACGTGCAACAGTTAATTCGGTGTCAGATTGCCAGAAGCATACACTATACTAGTAGTACTATTATTGTTGCACTTCCCGAAGAGGCGAACAGCCAAGCGCAAAGTTTACTAGTACTAGTACTACTACTATAGTCTATAGAGTTAGTACTAGGAACCGGATGGAGGAGCATCTGCACTCTTATTATATTTTTAAAATGTGATAAAGCAATCTTCAACATATTTGGTTCTCTTCGAGGGTTCTCGCATGTGATAGTGGAAGTTTTTTGCATGGAACACTCGCCACAATTCTCGCTTAATTCTGGCTCATATCCTGTTACAAATAGGAGCGCTTGGTAATATTTCCTCTTTTTTTGTTATTCAGCATGTAAACAGGTGAGCAAACCTTGCGGCGCATCTTTGTGTGAACCGTGCTTGCTGCACTTTGAATGTGGCCGAGAGCTGGCTTGATGAAACACCACGCTTCCTACTTCTTTTTTGCGGGGTACCTCGCTTCCTAGTGACCAGTGTCTTGGCTTATCGTCGTAAGAATGCTTATATATGAATAAAGCTCTCTCATTTACCCACAAAAAATATTAAGCCATATTAACCAGAAAGGAGGGAGTATGGACTAGCACTACTTGTTGGTGTGTCCCGTCAACTCGCAGAATGAGGAGAAGCTTGTAGGACAAGGTGAAGCTCGCTTACGCCTTTTGACTAATGCAACGTACCCTCGCCTAGGCGGTGGACATGCATCAGTTCATTTGGTGTCAGATTGCCAGAGGCATACACTGTAGTACCGAACATGCGGAGTACCATCATTGTTCGACTTCACGAAGAGGCGAAGAGCCAAGCGCAAGGTTTAGTAGTACGAGTAGTACTACTACTAGAACCGCATGGTGGAGCCTCTGTACTCTTATTTTTTTAATCTCTGATAAAGTACGCATTTATTCCGGAGAAGGGCGGAAAACGGCAGCCCAACATGTAATGATGATATTGATCAACCATGCTCGAATATATATTGGCCTCCATGCGGGCCCGTCTGTGTGTTCTCGCTCCTCGTCTCTCTCAAGGAATGGCGGGTTGGCCATTTTGCCGTCAATTGAGATCGGTTTGCTCACACTCCGGTCCCACATGTCAGTGATATGCCAAGAGGAGGTGCGTTGACCGACTGGACATACGCGTACTTGGTTTTGCACCTTCATACTACTCCTCCCTTCGTCACAGTTTACAGGGCGCGCTTAATTATGATGCATTTCTCTCAATGCATTTCCACCACCAGAGAGACTTTAGACGCGTTTGGTTTAATGCTCAATTAATTAGGGCGTGGTAACCGCAATTTTCTCTCGATGTAGTACTACGGATTGGAGTATGTGCATGCATGTGTGTACCCGGGGTGGAAGCACTTCATGCATGTGTGTACGCATTATTTTCTCTAGTAATAGACACCGTGCTATAACTACCAATGCTATTTTTCAGGCCGATCGCTAGTCGCCTTGGTCCCAGAGATTTTCTCTTTTTCTGAAGCGCGCTCTATAAACAGTGACGAATGGAGTAGTATGAGCGGATTCAAAGAAGAGCGTATTGATGGTTGCTTCTTCCGAGCAACTTACAGTGGGAAATGTGGGGCTTATGATTTGACTGCTCATTACTCACTATTAATGTGGCGCAACGACCGGTCTGAGTCTCCCATGCGGCTGTGCACTACCCCCTCAGTTCTTAAATATAATCTGGAGTATTTGTCTTTCTAGAGATTTCAACGAGTGACTACTCAAATATTTGTCTTTTTAGAGATTCAAATGGACTATTACATATAGATGTATATAGACATATTTTAGAGTGTAGATTCACTCATTTTGCTCCGTATGTAGTCACTTGTTGAAATCTCTAGAAAGACAAATATTTAGGAACGGAGGGAGTACACATACGAAGCAAAATGAGTGAATCTACAATCTAAAATATGCCCATTTGAAATTTGTAAAAAGACAAATATTGTTGATGACAGTTGCGACGACAAAAAAGAAGCATATTCCTTGTCCTAAGGGAAGATAACAACACGGTTGTATTTGTCTAAAATGGTGTGAGGACGAGATTGCAATATGGAAAGTACGTCGGACGAGCTACGTTTTGTGCAAGGAACTATGGAAGATCCACATGCAGCGACGTGGGAAGACGGGCAGTGGAGCAAGGCCGGAGGGGATACCTGGAGGTCGTCGGGATGTAACTAGGTGAGCGGCGGCGGGCGGAATCTGCCCATACTGCGACAGCGAGCAGGTGGTGTAGGCCCTACCGCGCCGGAGCTTGGTCAAAGAGAACGATGTGTAGCGCAGATCGGGACATGCTGCCTCGACGCTGTCGAACAGAGAAACGATGCACGTCCTCCCTTTCCGACGGCGGATGGGATGCGGCCAGAATAGTGACCAACGGTAAGGAGAGAGAGAGGCCACCGCAGCCTTGTGTGAGATACTCTGAAGAGAGACAAACTAGGCAGGGATGCTCCATTGTATATAGTGGAGCGGACTACCTTTTTCTCCATAAATATCGTTTTATATTCTGTGTACGTGCCATTGAGCGATATAACTTTATTTAAAAATAGCGCGCCAATGCATCAAGTCGAACTTTGTTTCGTGCACGCATGGTACACGACCTCCGTAGGTAAACAACCTCTACACGCGTTCAAATTAGCACGTGGGCTGCCATTTCATACAGAAATGAGCTCCACCGTGTACCCGCGCGGGTGTGGCTGGGCACGAAGCATGAGTACGTGTGCACGGTGCACCTATTCTCTTCTTGTATACGTACACCACCTACGTGGGGTTGTGTGAGGGAGATACAAACGTAGAGAGATATAGTGTGTGGGTTTGTGAGAGTTTTTTTAGGGGAGGGGGGTCAATCAAAAAATGTAACATATGCAATGTGTGTGAAATAGAGTCCTGGATATATCATATATATAGAGGGGGCGATCCACGAGAAGAGAGTGGAGGTATCATCGACTTGAGGTGTCCATAGAATCGAAGAGAGGGATGATGTGTGTGTGTGCGTGCGCGGTCGATAAATAGTGCCATCAAATTTGTGTGTGCCCACGTTAAAGATATAGAGTGGCTGGCCTACTAGAACGAGAGAGGGGACAGGTGTGGTTTGTCTCTGTGGCATGGATACCTACCTACAGCGCTCGACTATTGGTGTGTGGTGGGGGTGGGGGAGGGAGGCCTAATTAACTATAGAGGTACAATGGCTGGTATATGTGTGGAGGAGGAGAGAGGCCTACCTCACGTATTAAGGGAGATCGATCTACCTCATGTATTAAGGGAGATCGATTGGCATCCATGCATATGTGTAGGAGAGGAATAAGGTTGGGAGATAGACGGAGCTAGAGTGTTGGAGGGGATGGTAGTGGAGTTGCTTCTAACAAATGGTGGGATAGGCTTGCTAGACAACCGGAGGGCGCACCTGCAATATCAATAAGAGAGGGGATGGCTGCCTGTCTGTGCATGTGCGTGTGAGAGACGGGTCAGGAGGCATGCACGAATGATGAGGGGAGTAATATATGGTTGTGGTAAGCAAACATAACTACATAGGAAGATCAATCATCCTTTGTCAGAGAAAGGAGAGACATAACTTGTGAGGTACGTCGATCGATGGGGGGGAATAGTTAAAGTTGACCTAGGTATATGTTGGGAGATCGATCGGTATACATGCATGCATGTGTGTGTTAGAAGAAAATGAGGCACAAGGAGAAGGATAGAGAGAGAGGGATGCATCTAGGAGGTGGTGCGGGAGTCATACTATATCGAGGGGGAAGGAGTGTGCGAGTATGAGATCGATGAAAAGAGTGGTGGGAGTGAGGCATGGACGGTGATAAGAGAAGAGGGGAAGCTTGTGTTTGTGCTACACACACCTGGCTAGAGAGGCATATCGATCGATGTGTGCCGTAAAGAAGGAGTTGGGGGCCTACACACACCGTGGGTGAACGACCTAAAGTGAAAAGAAGAATTTGCGCGATGGAGCTAGAGAATGTTGAGGGAGGGTGAGAGGGATGCGGGCATCTGCATGCACGAGAGAAAGTTAGCGCTGGCTAGCTACAAAGATAAGAAGATTGTGTGGGTGTAAAAGACGAATAGAGATCATACTTCATTATAAAAAGCGAATTCGGATATTTGAAGAATTTATCATAGTGTTTTAAACCGACGCATGTGTGAATATATATAACGGTGGTACACATGGTGTGGTTATGAACATGTTATACTACATATAATATATTTTATCTCTACTCTTATAAAAACGGAGTTATTGATGATGGTGCCATCCTGCAATATAGGCCGTCTAATTTATATCTGACGAATAGGAAGGAAACTATGGCAATTTTGAAAAAAGATACCCACACCCCTCTCCATATTTGCAAATTAGGCCTCCCCTTGATTATGTTGATGTTCTGTGGAACGCATGGGCATCTTGCTAGTACTACATATAACATATAGAACATTGATCATAGTTTGGGCTAATGTGTGGCTTTTGTAGCTCAGGTCTAAATACTTGTCATAATGTAGGGGGCGGGGCACTATATTATGTGTGATAAACACGGTGTACACGTATGGAACATGGTTTAGATTATGAATATATAGTTAGTACATCAAATGTACTATTATTTGGAATCAACATCAAGTGTATTCAAAAAAATAGAATTCGGGTTCATGTAGTACACATAGTTCATATCTATATCTCTAGTAATCATGTGGTGTGTTATTAAGGTAATACATGAACGATGGTTGAAGTTGGCAACAATCATGATTGTAGATTCTTATTGAAATAGAGAAACGAATTCAAATTCAGTTCGAATTGCAGCAGTAGTATAGACATTTGGAATGCACTAAAATGTTGGTATGAGTAGGTACATGTATTATATAGCAAGTGAAAAAAATTAATTGGACATAACATGGATTCATACTACCGAATAGCATTTAATTGCACTAAATTGTTGGTATGAGTAGCTTTAAATAGCATTTTTATAGTAAAACGGGGCAAGACTCTCTCTTTGTGTGGTGTGAATAGTTTTACTTTTTCGTTTTATTTTTGGCTGAGGGAAGTGCGAATTGATTTGGTACGTACAAGTACAATATTACACGTTAGGCTTGTACCTAAAATTCAACCGGCGCCTTGTTATATCCCAAAAATTCAGATATCGTGCTCCCAAAACTGACGCCTTCACAACCCGCGCTTTTCTATCCCGAAATTACAACGCACGTGAAAACTCCCTCCAGCTGCCAAATCCCGACACGCGAAATCCCCCTTCTAACCCTGATCCGAAAGGGCCGCTAGTTCAAATCGGTGGGGGTACTTTTGTAACACACCCTACATTTTGGACAAGCGCATCCCTAAGTCATGGTTCACCCCCTCCCATCACCTCCTTTTTGTCATTCGAAATCCCAGGCCGCCATAACCTCTCCGCTCCAGCCGTGAAACCCCACCCTCCTCCATTCGCCACCTCACCGCTGCCCAGCCGAAGCCTCTTCCCCGACAACGTCGTTCACCGCAACAGCTCGACGTCCCTCGTCCACCTCCCTGGATGAGGATCCGTCGTCCATCTCATCGTCCCGCCGGTTCAGCCGCCCCGTCCTCTACCTCCAAGGAGCTTCTCCGATGAACGCCTCATCTATCGCGGCTGCTCCATCCCCACAGCGCCGCCTTAACCTGCTCCACCAGAACCACAACATCCTCACCGACTCCTCGGACGAAGCCGAGGCCTACTCGGCGCCACCAAAGAGGTTGTACACTCATCGCATCGCACCTTCTCCTTAGCTCGACCTCCCTTCGCCGACGGTGCTCCATCCCGCACCCCCATGGAGCGGCTACCTTGAATCCAGCGCCGCGGGCGACATCTCCACAACGGCTCCCCCCCAGTGCGAGGCCCCTTCGGCGGCGGCGTCCATACCAGCCGGATCTGCTGTTGCTGCTCCGGCTCTCGCTCGCTTGCTCGCGCTACTGCTACTGCTCCGGCTCTCGCTCGCTTGCTCGCGCTACTGCTATTGCTCCGGCTCTCGCTCGATCGCTCGTTCGCCCAGCTGCTGCTACTCCGGCTCTCGCTCGCTCGCGCTGCTACTGCTGCTCTGGCTCTCGCTCGCTCACACTGCTGCTGCTGCTCTCCCCCTCGCTTGTGCTGCTGCTCTACTCCGATTTAGCTACACTTCAGTCGACTGAATCGACTTTTGGGTCAGTCGATTTTCAGGGGGTGGGGGGCATGCCGGAGTTAAGGAAGAACCACCCGCAGCAGGGACGGGGGCTCGCTGGAGAGGTACCCCACTATCTATCTTGGGGTTCAGGGTGGGGCGGGGGGCCTATAGGGCAGGCCGGGGCGGCAGCGGACCGGCGGTGGGGAGTTGTTTCGGGGCGGCGAGGCGGTGCTGGGGCCGGCGGTTCGGCCGGTGGTGGCTGGCGGCTCAGGGGGGTGCAGGTTGAAGATGAACTGCAGGCCCTCCCTAAACTACATGTCAAGTGCCTCTCTGCTACCATTGCGTTCAGTTTCGACAGTAACATTCAGATTCCACAGTAAATTTCAGTTTCACAGTTAAGTTCAGAGTCAACAGTTTTTACCTCATCTGTTGTAGTCAGGTGGTTTTTGGTGATGTAAATTTTACATCTTTTTTATATCATCTATTGGAGATGCTATTAGAATCCCACTTGAGATTGACGATGGCTGTCTTGTGCTGCTTCAGCCTTGACGTCTTACGGCTCACAGGGGCTTCTCCAACGATAGAACGATCCATCACAACAGAGCAGTGCCCTGGACGCCGTCTACAGATTCCTCAGATCTTCCTCCACACCTCCGACAGCCACCTCTGCCTCAACTGCTTTAGCGACCAACCCAATGATGCTGAGGTCGAAACGGCCACGGCAAAGAGGTTGTACACTTGTTGCATCACTTATTACTATACATTCATGTCGATCCATTAGGGCTATTTTGGTTCGACGGAAAAACATAGCAATAGGGAATTTTCCAATGGCACTCTACTATTAAATTATTCATGCATTTTGTTGAAAGGAATGAAGCAAAACATCCACCTGGACCTACTTTTAAAAATCCTATGCATGAAAACAAGACCAAGTGCATTAGTGACAGAATAACATTCTGACTGTACACGCTTTCATATGGTTTCACTTTATTTTGGCCATGTTTCTTTGCATTCCTCTACTCTTCAAATTCCTGTAAACCGAACACCAAGTTGACAGAAATCTTGTGTTTACAAATGCTCTGTTTACCATGTGCATTCCTATCCTATTCCGGTGTTTTTCCTAACCCTGCGTTTTTAGAATCATGCAAGCCAAATGAGCCCTTACAAAATTACTTCAGTTACAGGTAGGTGTCGAAGGGAACTTTGTGTGGTTTGTCCTGCTCCTACCGCGATGTCGTCCACCTCACCTGAGGTGCTCTATCGACAGAAACATCCACCAAACCAGACATCACGACTCTTGACCATCTTTTGCCGCCTCAGATCTCCTTCCCTGCTGTCGGTACCCACCGCAACGGCATCACCATCATCGACTCAACAGATGAACCTGAGGAGTACACGGGTCCACAAGAGAGGTCGCACTCTTTTAATTTTGCTTATGTTATGCATTGCTTAAAATTACCTGCTACTTTATCGTCCTGTTCACCTCTTGGACTCCAAGTCAGGTCCAAATTAATGTTCAAAGTTGAGTTCTAAATTAGTTGTGGGGCACATATCGAGGAAGCAATGAATAGTATCTCTGTCTAATATCTGGTTCACCTAGGGTTTGCCTATGACTTGGGTGGGAAACAAATAGTAAAGCAATCATCATCTGTCTTTTTATTAAATTAAAGCAATCATCAGCCTGCTATCATTATTTTTGGATCCATCCACTGGTTGTTACCATCACTCTAAATTTCTGCATGCTCTCCTTACATAATCTCACCATATTTTTTTCATATGCATGTCAGATATTGTACACAGTCATGTTGAACATGTAGAGAAAAAGAGAAGAGTTTTGCACAGAAATACAATGTCATGCAGACATTGCTCCATGGTGGGTTCAATGGCAAACCCTCCCCACCCCTCTCCAGATTGTAATCCAGAGGAAGATATATGTTCTGAGGCGGATTCAGACGCCGCTGACCACTCCTACTTACCCCCAAGGTGTTTGCTCTACCTTGGCATGATGATGTTAGTCATATCATGCATATGTTGCCTTGTAGTGCCTACTTTTGACATCATATATGTCATCTGCTTAGTTTAGACATGTTCTGTAATGCCACCTGTTTAGTTTCTATATCATATATGGGAATTGTGCAGTCTCATGTCTTTTAGCCAGCCATAATATACGTGAAATATGCAATGCCATCCTATTTAACCGGGCATCATATATTTGAATGATATCTTGCCCATCCTTTTATTCATTACATTTCCATTTGTCGACAATGTTTGTACATTAAACTACTCTTCCTGTGAATCAGCCATTTGGGTGGGAGATTGAAAAATCTGGAGTGAAAACAAGGCCAGTCCTACTCCCCCACCGAGGTGTATGCTCTAACTTGGCACGGTTATACTGTTCATATCATGCATATGGTGTCTTGCATTGCATAGATTAGACATCATATACACAATATTCAACACCATGTTCTTAGTTCAGACATCATATCTAATGCCCTCTATTTAGCATATAAATCACATATATGAATTAAATGATGTCATCCTGATTACTTAGATAACATGTAGGTGAATTATGTCATGCGATCTTGTTTAGTTATTCATCATATCTTTGAATTATGTTATGCTATGCTATCCAGTTTAGATAGACACCATATATGTGAAATTATGTCATGCTATCCGTTTTAGTTAAACAATATACATGTCAACTATTTCATGACCTCTTTTTTCACACTATCTATTGCATCTGTCTCTCATACAATGTCTGTACATTCAACTATGTTTCCTATTTATCAGCCATTTGAATTGGAACGGGTGATGCCAGCATCTAGCGGACTAAAAACACTGTCTTCAAATAAAACAGTGCTACCTCTTGGTGGAGATAGCACCCCGGTTGTACATGCACGAGAACCATCCCTAGCACACATAACCTAAACTCTCACAGATTTTACCCCTACTGCGATGGACAGAGAACCAGCTTCACCCAATCTAACCCCCACCCCAGCAGATAGTAACCCAGTTCCTGTTGACACAGCACCATCTCCACCACAGAGCTCCCAAACAAGAGTAGTGAGTAAGGCAGCTCCAGTGCCCAAAGGGCCAGTACTACCATGGTGAACCCCAACTCCACCAGTTAGTACACCTATTCCTGTGGAGGAAGCACAACCAGCTAGTCGTAGTTTAGCATCTATCGCATTTGATGTTGTTAAATCGTATGTGCATATCTTCCCATCTTGGAAATATTATACTGAAGATGAAGAAAATGCCAGTTGCAGGTGTTTGTCCAGGAGTTATGTGTAACTAATGCTATTCATGGCAATTACTTTGCTTTGTCCCATACATCCTACCTCCATGATGGTTATAATACAGCAAATTTTCCCATTTTTCTCTATAGAGAAGGACTGATTTGGAAAGTCGGGATGAGGTAAACTGTGCTAATACCTCTGCTATATCAAGAATGCTTAGTGGCAGTATCAGAATTACCTGAAGAAAACATACTTCACCAGCAAAGAAACTCATAAAATCCCCTTACGTTCTCCTGAGACTCATTTACTGGATGATGACTGGGAATGCCTTGTTCTGTACTGGTCCCGAACCAAGAATGTGGTAAGGTCTATGAGCTCATTTTCTACCTTTAAGTACTATATTTGTGCGTCTTACTGTTGAAAGTGCAACTACCCCTGGGTGGTTTTGGTAATTCCTAACAACATATAGCTCATTGAGCTAATGCTATTCCAAGATAAATATTTCAAGAAAGCTCAATGTTTGGCATGGCATGGATTAGAAAGTGGACCCTTCAAAATGCTGGGGACAAAGGATTGGCTCAAGCTCAAAGCACAAGACTCTACATTTTCTATTTTAGTGATCCAAGATCACATTGAGTCTATAGGAAAAGCCAATACTATTAAGAAGGGATGAGGTGTTGCTTAATGAGAATCTTGCTCAAAATGCTTAGTGCTATGCTCCAAAACCCTCCACTACTTTCTCACTTCCACATATGTCCTAAACCAAAAGGTCCAAATCGGTCCCACCGAAGTTTCTCATCCGGAGCCACCGAGTTCAGTTGACATAGCCACTGCCAGAAACCCTAATCAATTCGGTCTAACGATAGGGATCTCGGTCTCACCAAGATGGGGTTGCAAACTCTCTGTTTCCCTTCGTAACGTTTCGGTCTAACCGAGATGAGTGATTGGTCCCACCGAGATTGCAATGCAAACTCTTTGTTTCCTTTTCGTAATGTTTCGGTCCAACCGAAAGAGCGAATCGGTCCCACCGAGTTTGGCAGACCAACTCTCTGTTTGGCTATTACCAAAATCGGTCTCACCGAGTTTGTGTAGTCGGTCTCACCGAGATTACGTTATGCCCTAACCCTAATGACATCGGTCCCACCGAGTTGACATGCCGGTCCCACCGAGAATCCTAACGTTCATATTTTGAACTAAATTGGTCCCACCGAGTTTAATGATTCGGTCCCACCGAGTTTGGTGATTTGTGTGTAACGGCTAGATTTTGTGTGGAGGCTATATATACCCCTCCACCCACTCTTCATTCGTGGAGAGAGCCATCAGAATATGCCTACACTTCCAATACACATTTTCTGAGAGAGAACCACCTACACTTGTGTTGAGGTCAAGATATTCCATTCCAACCACATAAATCTTGATCTCTGGCCTTCCCCAAGTTTCTTTCCACTCAAATCTTCTTTCTACCAAATCCAATCCTATGAGAGAGAGTTGAGTGTTGGGGAGACTATCATTTGAAGCACAAGAGCAAGGATTTCATCATCAACACACCATTTGTTACTTCTTGGAGAGTGGTGTCTCCTAGATTGGCTAGGTGTCACTTGGGAGCCTCCGACAAGATTGTGGAGTTGAACCATGGAGTTTGTAAGGGAAAGGAGATCGCCTACTTAGTGAAGATCTCCCCTAGTCAGGCAAGTCCTTCGTGGGCGACGGCCATGGTGGGATAGACAAGGTTGCTTCTTCGTGGACCCTTCGTGGGTGGAGCCCTCCGTGGACTCGCGCGACTGTTACCCTTCATGGGTTGAAGTCTCCATCAACATGGATGTATGATAGCACCACCTATCGGAACCACGCCAAAAATCTTCGTGTCAACATTGCGTTTTCTCCCTCAAACTCATAATTTTACCTTCATATGCAATTGTTTTACATTCCGCTGCTATACTCTTAGAATTGCATGTGTAGGTTGATTACTTGTTTGTGCTAAGCTGCTAAAATCTGCCAAGAACTAAAATTGGGAAAAGGCTAGATTTTTATTTGGTCAAGTAGTCTAATCACCCCCCCCCCCTCTAGACATACTTCCGATCCTACAAGTGGTATCAGAGCTTTGGTCTCCATGTGCTTTGATTTCCATAGCTTTTGGTGGTCATAGCCTTGGTTTCAGAACCTAGGAGAGTATGGCGTCTAGTGAGGGAAATTACCATCGTAGAGGTCCTTACTTTGATGGTACTAATTTTGCTAGTTGGAAGAATAAGATGAAAATGCATATTCTTGGACATAACCCCGCCGTTTGGGCTATTGTGTGTGTTGGCTTGCAAGGTGAATTCTTTGATGGGAGAGAACCGAACCATGAAGCTACCGCGGAAGAGTTGAAGATTCTACAATACAATGCTCAAGCTTGTGATATTCTCTTCAACGGATTGTGCCCTGAAGAATTCAACAAAATCAGCCGTCTTGAGAATGCACAGGAAATTTGGGATACTTTGATTGATATGCATGAAGGTACCGACTCCGTCAAAGAATCCAAATTGGATGTGCTTCAAAGTCAACTTGACAAGTTCAAAATGAAGGATGGTGAAGGTGTCGCTGAAATGTACTCTAGGCTTGCTCTCATCACAAATGAGATTGCTGGCTTAGGAAGTGAAGAGATGACTGACAAATTCATCATCAAGAAGATCCTAAGAGCCTTGGATGGAAAATATGATACCATGTGCACATTGATCCAAATGATGCCCAACTACAAAGATATCAAGCCAACAGAAGTCATTGGAAGAATTGTTGCTCATGAGATGTCACTCAAGGATAAGGAGGAGCTTCACAACAAGTCAAGTGGTGCTTACAAAGCCTCATGTGATACTCCCACATCTTCAAGTGAGAAACAAATCTTCAATGAAGAATTGAGCTTAATGGTGAAGAACTTCAACAAGTTCTACAAGAATGGAAGCAAAGAAAGAAACTCCAAGTCAAGGTCCTACAATGACAAAAGATCTTCTAGTCGTGAGCGTAATTGCTATAATTGTGGAAGACCCGGACACTACTCCAATGAGTGTACGCCCCCCTACAAAGGAAGAGAAGATTCTCCCAAAAGAAGGAGTAGAAGAGAAGAATCACCACCAAGAGAAAGGAGGATTAGAGATGATCATTATGAACGGAGACCCTCTCGGAGAAGCAAGGATTCGGAAAGAAAAGAAAAGTCATCAAGGGGCTACACAAAAAGAAGACATCAAGCCCATGTTGGTGAATGGGTATCCGGCTCCGACTCCGACGATCACTCCGAAAGAAGTTATCACTCCGACTCCGATTATACTCAAGATGAAGGTGTTGCCAGACTAGCACTTGTGACAACCAACTCCTACAACATATTTAACTCACCAAATGAAGGAATTGGGAGATGCTTCATGGCTAAAGGTACAAAGGTAACACACCCCGAGTATGTTGATTTCAATGGTGATGAAGATGATTTGCTAGGAGATGATGATTTACTTGTTGACAACTCTAGTGATGAAAACTATGATGAGCATGCTATTAATCATGATAATCAAGATAAAACGAATGATGATGATAAGAAGGAGATTGAGCGTCTAACTAAAGAACTAAACACTCTGAAGTTAGCTCATGAAACTACCTTGGAAAATCATTGAGAACTTTTAAAGACTCATGATAAGCTGAAAAGCTCAACCTTGAGCAAGAGCATGAGTTTTTAAAGGCAATCAATGATGATATTCACAAGAAAAGTTCTTCTTACATTGCCAAGCATTTACTCTTGTCTACTTACATGCCACAAGTTAAATCTAACAACAAGAGCAAGAAAGATTCTTCATCTAGTAGTAACAATAATCATGCTAAATCCAATATTGTTGCTTCTAGTAGTTCTCTTGATTCAACTAATGATTCTCTTAGCCAAGTTACACTTGAGCAAGAAAATAGATTATTGAAGGGAATCATAGAGAAAGGTGTTTACAAGAGTCTTGCCGGAAGTAAGCAATTTGAGGAAATTGTGCGCAAGCAAGGAAGACACCGGAAGAATCAAGGTGTTGGTTTTGAACGAAAGTTCAATGCCAATGGAGTTGAGTGGGAAGAAGATCAATACCCCAAGACGAAGTTTGTTCCTCAACAAGAGAAGTATGATCCTACTTCTTTCAAAGGAACACAAGCTTAAGATGATCTTCCACCACAAGACCACAAGCAAAAAGGCAAGGACAAGCTTCAAGAGGAAATTGATGCATTTGAAGAAGCACCTAAGTCCTTGGTCAAGTGTATTCCCAAGACTACATCAAGTTCCACTTCATCAAGTAAAACTACGACTCCAAGGGTTCCCATCAAGATGGTGTGGATCCGGAAGAAGAAGAACTAGAGAGTTCCTGAGGATGACTCCGCCAACATACTTCACTCTTATCATTCTGGCAAGGACAAGTGCAAACTACTTCCATATCTTTCACTAGTTCAAGGAGTCACAAACCCTCTTGTTGGTAAGACAAGGGACAAGGTAACTTAATGATTTCATGGACATCATCTTGTGCATACGTCACTTTATGTCTATGGATATCCTTGTTTGTTCCTTGTGGGACTAACCCGTGTAGGTATTGAAAGTGCAACTCACTCCAAACGATTGCTCCAAATGATCTACATCAACATTGAGCATCTACATCTTCAACACCTACATGAAGTCATCATCGACAAACCCAAGGTTAGTTCATTCCCTTTAGGGGGAATATCACATCTAGGGGGAGCTTTACTCAAATCTATGAGCTAAAGCAACTCTAATGGTGTGAACACAACAATGCTTTATGTAAAAGTGGTAACCCCACTTATGCTTAAACGATGAGTATGACCTATGATCAAATGTTCTCATTTGACTCCTAAGTCAATATACTCATATATAAATGACCTAGTCATCGCCAATTGCCTGATAGATGCTAGAATGTTTGTGCATTCTTTGTCACATATTTCATTTGCCACTTTATTGTGTGAGCATGTTGATTGCATATTTTACTCATTCGAGGACATCCATTTGTTGCTTTGATTGTTTGGCTCTTTCTCTTTTTTCCAAATGGATGGACAAGAATGCCTAAGAACACCCTCTAGCTATCTATGTTTTTCTCGTCTCAAACTCTATTCATGCTACATCACAAAGTTTGATCAAGTCAGATTCGAACCACCCTGTGTGAGGAGCACTCGGAGATCCCGATTCATCATAGACTTAAACCCCCAAAACCTCTTTGTGCATATCAGTCTGACTGATTAATCCTTTTCGGTCCTACCGAGTCACCAAGTTGATCTAGGGTTTTCAATCTTGGTGCAACCGATTAGAACTTTTCGGTCACACCGAGTTGCAGTAACTGCTTGCAGTTTTGCATCTCGGTGCCACCGAGTCGTTCCACTCGGTCACACCGACAGGGTCAGGTTATATATACCGCCGGGTCAAATTTTGGAAATTTCTCCGAACCCCTTCGCCCGCGCGTAACCTGCTCTGCCTCCTCTGGTCTCCAGATCGTCCTCTCATCGCCAGCGACCTCCCGCCACTGGT
Source organism: Triticum dicoccoides (assembly GCF_002162155.2). NCBI lineage: Eukaryota > Viridiplantae > Streptophyta > Magnoliopsida > Poales > Poaceae > Triticum > Triticum dicoccoides. Next base: position 395,478,353 of record NC_041388.1, on the reverse strand, counting down.
CTTCGCCGCCGTCAACGGAAATCTTCACCGCCGTTGCCGCCGTAGCAAGTTCATCGCCGAACTAGGGTAAGAACTTGATCATTGTGCTAATCCTTCACTCCAATTCTTAGCACATTGCTTTTCCATGTTTCTTGCCATGATTGAAATCATCGTGTCCAGCAAAAAGTCCCGTAGATTAGTTTTGATTTGAAAATGTAGGGTTAGTTGTCGGTGTCAAAACCGGCGGATCTCGGGTAGGGGGTCCCGAACTGTGTGTCTAGGCCGGATGGTAACAGGAGACAGGGGACACTTTGTTTTACCCAGGTTCGGGCCCTCTCGATGGAGGTAATACCCTACTCCTGCTTGATTAATATTGATGATATGGGTAGTACAAGAGTAGATCAACCACGAGATCAAGGAGGCTAAACCCTAGAAGCTAGCCTATGGTATGATTGTTGTATATATTGTATATCTATCGACTAGCCTGGCCTCGGTTTATATAATGCACCGGAGACCTAGGATAACAAGAGTCCTAGCCGAATACGCCGGTGGGGAGAAGTCCTTGTCTTGATCGCCGAGTCTTGTGGAATCTTCCTTGTATGCGGTAGCCGTCCGAACTGGCCATGAGTATATGGCCACGGGGGTCCTTGGCCCAATCTAATAGATCGGGAGACGACGTGGTGAGTCCCCCCTAGTCCAGGACACCGTCAGTAGCCCCCTGAACCGGTCTTCAAGTTAGGGACGCTCCTCGATTCTTCCGAACTGTTCTTCATCTTCGGTTGCCGGTCTTGAAAACTGGTTCAACAAATCTTCTCTATCTTCGATCTTGAGGATCGCCGAAATGCATTCGACGAGTTTACACGTTGGGTATCCGAGGAGCCCCTTTAAGTTTCCGGCCTTTATCAATGCCTTGTTATTTTTATGCCACACCTCGGGTTTGAAGTTGTTCCCGGGAGGCAGTGTCCTCTTGCGTCTGAGCTCTAACGCCGGACTGCATTCGAGGTATCTTTTGCGGCCGAGCACCAATGCCGGACCGCTTCCGAGCTCCAACGCCAGAATGTATCCGAGCTCCAACGCCGGACTATGTCCAAGCTCCAACGCCGGACTATGTCCGAGCTCCAACGCCGGACTATATCCGAGCTCCAACGCCGGACAGTGTCCCAGCTCCAACGCCAGACTATATCCGAGGTGTCATATCACCTTGGTTCAAAAAAGTTGAAGGAGTTTAGCCAAGCTTAATGCCGGAAATTCCCTCTATGGAGCCAGCCACTAACGCCCGAGCTTTATGCCGGGCTGCTTCCGAGGTGGTGCACCACCCCGAATGTGGGCCGATTTTTGTGAATATTTTTTATTGGTGCAATTTATTCTCTGCCGAGATATATAGCCAGTAGCCCTCAAGGTGTGTATCGGTCTAAAACCCGAGATATGCACCTGAAGGATGACGTAAGACCGCCGCTGAGACTCAGGTTGATTTGCAAAATCGGCCTGAGGATCAAGTCCAAGCTCGGCAGAATACTTCGGGACACTAAAAGCGGCGTGCTCAGTCCTCGAGACTCAGGTTGGGTGCGGCCGACCAACCTGAGGATCAAAATCTCCTCGGAAACTATATTGCACATAAAATTTTCTGCATTGGACAAGCAATGCAGTAGCCCCCGAGACACTGGTCGGGTGGTAACACCAGATCAGGGGATCAATGTGCCCCTTTAATATTTGTAAATAATAAGCCCGAAGCCCAGTAGCCCCCAAGGCTTAATGCGGGCACGGGTGGCCGAATTAAGGATCAATATCCATAGTAAAATCACAAATTATGTGTAATGACTCTATGTATCCAAGTACTTTACGTCATTAATGCTCGGATCCGCATTGTACAAAACTTTGTTGACCAACCATCGGCTTCCACCTCCTCGGCCAGTAGCCGAGGAGTGTTTGTCCTACTTTATAAAGCCTTTATGAGGGCAAAGATTTACAAAAAACAAGGCAATCTGGCCATACGGTTTTATAAACAAAGGTACGCAGAGAGTTATATTACTGTTTAACAGAAGAAATGTCTTCCAAAGAAAATAGTCCCGCTATCGGTTCCTTTCTTTGGGTTGTCATGCTAAGCATGATCATTAAACCTCAGCTCTAATGTAAGAGCAAAATATTGAGGATTTAGTTTGGGAGGCCAGTTAATAGCCCCCGGTAGTGTTCGGCGATAGTCGGGGTCAAGCCATAAACAGTTCGGCCAATGTTATGAACGGCCCATCATTTAACATAGTCATCGGATCGCTGACCAGTTTACGCTTATTGTGAAAGTCAGTTTTCGGCTTTCTCCACTGAGGTGCTTAACCACGTGAGCTGGAAGCACAATCGCAGTGGTTCTCCCTTTGCACGCCTAGCCGAACAAAACAGAACGTAGGAAGCAAGTGCAGGAGCCGAGCAACCCAACTATTGACCGAAGACACAATTCGAAACCGGTGCATATATAGCAATATCTGAGAATGTTTTTGCCGAATCCCTAAAGGTGTCCGGCGTTGCACTGCGAGACTAATGCTGGAAAAGCACAGATGGTTTAAAAGTGCCAAAAAGCTTGGAAAACCAAGAAACGTCAATAAAAGCATGACGTCCAAACAAGATCAAGTGTTCGGTGCCAATCCGAAAATTGGTCTTAGAAAAAAAGAAGTGCTTCTGTCGTGCTTTAACATGATACATCCTATCTCAAGACTTCGAGCGGGTCAGCCTACGGCTTCAACCTCCTATCCCGAGGGCGGAGTACTTCTCATTAGGCCAGTTTAGCAAACTAAACTCTAGCGGTTCTGAGAGAGAAATTAGGCTCCCCGGCTAGTGACCGCACACTCGTGTCGAAAAAAGGAGTGATAAATAATAATAATAAAACTTTGCAACGACTAAGAAGAAGAACACTTATTATAAAACGGCTCAAATAAACTTAAGAGCCCCCAAGTGACTTGGGTAGAAGAATGATTGCATGTACCGAAGTACTTATATCATATCATGTTCAACCGAACTTTAAACGCGTCTTAACCGACCGTCAGCTTCTCCCTCTTCAGTCAAGGACCGAAAAGTGTTATGTACTCCATCGGTCGAGAATATCGACGGTGTTTCCAATAACCAGGCAATCAGGCCATAAGGCTGTAACAGACAAAGCGCGCTCAGGGAACTTATGCTATATTACCGTGAATTGTAAGAAGCATCTTCGAAGAAAATAGTACCCCCACCGATACCTTTCTTCGGTGCTCATTGTTATTATGAGACTTGTGCAATAGATTTTTTGTACTCATGAGTTCCGTTGTGTGCCGACCATCATTGAAAACTATAAGAGCGCTAGCTTTCGGCTTCACCCAGTCTGAGGTCCGGCTCGGTTGACCCGATCGTGACAATCGCAGAGGTGCTCCCTTTACTCCCTAGCCGAACAATCGGGAACGTAGGGGTAAACACAGGAGCGAGGCAACCCAGCTTGCAAATCGTTTAAGTCAATATGGTGCATATTGTGGCGTAATACACGAACAAGGAACGAAGCCGTACAAGTATAATCATATGCAAGTGGAAAAGCTTCATGAAGGAAGCCCCCAAATGAAGGTATTTGAATTTATGCGTCACAAACAAAGTTTGGACAAGGAAAAAAAATTACAAGCAACTTTTTTCCAAAAAAGTATAATGCTTGGTCGAGCCGAACACAAGTTAAAAATTAAAGCTTTGAGCATGAAAGCGACTTAGCTGGTTAATGTGTTCGGTATTGATGACGCGGTCCGAGCTTGATGCGGGGTAAGGTTCCATCCCCCAAGCTGGTCCCGAGGTGGCGGAGCGGAGAACTCGACATGCCGAAGTGGTGACATAGCACGGTTAATGCAGACCGGCAGAGTGACGCCGAAGTCCCCGGATCATTTTCCTGTGCACAAAAAAATAGTGCAAACCGGACATAATAGTAATAATGATAATAAAAAAATGTTGCATAATAAATAATTTATGCAAAGTGAGGAATAGAAGAAATATGGCCTGGCGCCGAAGTCAATGTCGATGCAGGGCATCGGCGTGATGTAGTAAAGGCGTGGCAAAGCCTGAATTCACAGGTCGGTCCGAGCTCCGGATGCGGCGTTCGCCGGACTATGTACGGAAACTGATCGAAGCACCACGCGATCGTCGTTAATGCGGTCACCATTTGATAGACCTGTGTACATATCATGGACAAACCAGAGTAATAATTCCTTGGAAAAATGAACCCAAACAAGCAAAAAATACTGGGATTAATAGCACATGGTTTATTTGTTGTAGCAGTCCGAAGGAAGGTGATTCCTAAAATTGGGACTCACTCCGCACACCCATTGCCTGATGGGCGATAAAACAACGGCATGGCAATGTTGGTAAAGGTTGACTCGCCGAGGCAAAGCCCTCGGCTCAGCTAACGTGACGGAGCTGGTCGGCTAGTGACGCCGAAGTGTCCGGAGTAGGTTGATGAAGAGATGACGAAGCCCCCGGTCCAGCCGAGATGTCGAAGCCTCGACGTCAGCCAATGAGTCGAAGTAGGTCGGCGTGACGGACACCAGCTTGAAGAAGCAATAGTGCGGCCCTGTCGATGCAGGTCGTGACGTGGTCGATGCCGGCTTGATGAAGCGACCGTGCGCCGATGCCGGTATGCCCGCTCCGTGTAATCCGTGGGGCGGCGATGTTGATGATGATTTATCCTTCGCGATGCCGGACTCTTGTTCGGCTTGCCGAGATGATGATCCGAAGAAGTTGAGCTCGGCTAAAGTGACGACGTGTCTAGCGCAGGTCAGCAGCCGTGGATAATATTGCCGGACTGGTTTGACACCAGCATGATGTTGAAGATCATGTTCAAAAGATCTTAAAGTTAGTGGGATGTGTTCGGGAACGAAACACAATACCCCATACAAAACTTCCTTCAAAAGGGATGTCGGAAATCCCGTTCATAAAAAAGATGAACTCGGGTCGGATTCGTTTTCGCGCAGAAAACAGATCCAAAAAGTGATGCACTAATCGAAAGGTTTCCGGAGTTTGGACGGTCGGATCGAGCTGAAATTTTGAGACGTGGTAGATATAGGAATTCCACAGCCGATCAACGGTTGGATCTTCCAAAAGACGTCCGATCTAGAAGTTGGACACCACGCCCTAAACTCATCCAAATTCCCATCTAGATTTGACAGGGCTCCGGTATATCATGGATTGCCAGAGATTCCTCCATCGGAACTCGATGAAATTTTGCATGGTCTTTGAAGACTCAATTCCGCACAATTCCACCAAAGGGATCGTCAAAGCGATGCTCTAAGAGGTGGTGGCAGCGGATACAAGTTCGCTGTTTGGAAAAACAGCACGGTCGCTTAAGGGCAATGTTGACGTTGAGCCCCCGAGCTCCATAGATGATTCCTCCGTGATCTTGATAGAGATCGGAGTTGATGTTTGATGAAGGCCCTTGTCCGAACATGGTGACCCGAACACGGGGCACAATTCTTGGTCGAACCAAGGTGACCGGTCAAACTGGTGACGGAGACGCCGAAGTCGCAATTGATCTGCCGGCGAGCCATCGATCCTTTTGTCGATCACACAGCGGAACTCTCAATGAAAGCACCAATGTCGATGTAAAAACCGGCGGATCTCGGGTAGGGGGTCCCGAACTGTGCGTCTAGGCCGGATGGTAACAGGAGACAGGGGACACTTTGTTTTACCCAGGTTCGGGCCCTCTAGATGGAGGTAATACCCTACTCCTGCTTGATTAATATTGATGATATGGGTAATACAAGAGTAGATCTACCACGAGATCAAGGAGGCTAAACCCTAGAAGCTAGCCTATGGTATGATTATTGTATATATTGTATATCTATTGACTAGCCTGGCCTCGGTTTATATAATGCACCGGAGGCCTAGGATAACAAGAGTCCTAGCTGAATACGCCGGTGGGGAGAAGTCCTTGTCTTGATCGCCAAGTCTTGTGGAATCTTCCTTGTATGCGGTAGCCGTCCGAACTGGCCCATGAGTATACGGCTACAGGGGTCCTCGGCCCAATCTAATAGATCGGGAGACGATGTGGTGAGTCCCCCCTAGTCCAGGACACCATCATTAGGTCTCCGCCGAATTCATCTCGGATCGACCGAGTTGTAGAAATCGGTCTCACCGATTTTGGCTTAGGCCAGAGCACACGCATTTTTGGTCCAACCGAAAATTGCAAATCGGTGTGACCGAGTTCGATTCTCTGTGAAACCCTAGCAGTCTCGGTACCACCGAACTGTGACTTGGTCTGACCGAGTTCACTAGTTCATGTTCCAAAAGCTGCTTGGGTGTCATCGAGTTTACAAATCGGTAGATCCGAAATGCTTTTTGTGAAGAACTAAAACTAAGTTTTTAAGTCATCTGTTTTGCAAAAACTCCTGTACTTTGTGATGCTCATCTACTCTACCTCATCTATAACCTATTCACAGGGTCTGCTGACAGTGTACTTGTAGGATGTCTAACCAAAGTGACAACCAGAACAAGTCAGAGGAACATGTTCAGTTAAGTTAATGCACTAGTCCCTCTAGCAGCTATGAGGAAGGCAGCAGGAGCACTCCAAGCAATCTGCCAAAGGCTGCTACCAGAACGAGGAAGAAGAGGACTTCTGACTCTGAAGATGGAGACTATGTGGTTGTTGAAGATGAAGCCACTTCAAAGAAGAAAGTGCTGAAGAAAGAGTATGGCTCACCTGCTACAGTCAAGCCTGGGTTGCACAAGAAGGCGCCAGCAAAGAGAGTCCCAATGTCTAAAGCCAGAGCATCCACTGCTGAAACCTCCAAGCCATCTGAAGAGGCAGTTAGAGAAGGCAAGGGCAGAAAAGGCTGCAAAGATGCCAACTATTGAGGAGGCATCTCAGGTATTCTTGAAGACCAAGCAAGACCAGCTTGGATATATGATCCAATCCACCCTAAGGATTGAGAAGGGCTTGGCCACCCTGACCAAGAACCAGGAGAGCCTGGAGAGGATTGTTGAGCAAAAGTTCTATGATCTAGATATCAAGGTAACTGAGATCCAATCTGCAGTTGAGCGGCTACAGGAGGAAGCAGAGGAGAGGAAGGGAAAGTCCACTACTGATGCTTTCAAGTGAGTGCCACGAGGTCCAAGGTCTGCTGCAGTGCCTGTGACAGATACTCGAGCTTTAGTGTCAGCACCAGCAACCACAGCTCCAGTGCCACCTCCAGCACCCACTCCATCTGCCCTAACTATTTCATCGAAAGCTTTCGTCCTTTGAGTCCTATCTACTCCACCTCCCGAAGATCAAGCCTGAGAGTCGTTTTAGCACTATGCATTTTCAAACTTTTTGGTAACTTGTTGCTAAAGGGGGAGAAAAATGTATAGATCATAGGCTGAGAGAGAGAGAGAGAGTGTGTTGGTTTTTATCTCTCTTTGCAGTTATTTGGTTTGGTTTGAAACTTTATTGCGTGCTTGTGTGATACTACTTTGTGTCCTTGTGAGATACTTACTTGGTCAAGTGTTTGATCATATGCTACCCTTAATGCTTGTTGGATAATGCTATCTTTCATATCCTACTATGATCATTCACTTTGCTTGGTGATGAGTGCATCTCTTTAATCTCTATCATTTTGGGTGCTCCACCAAGATGTATGTGACATGGAAGAGCAAGCCATGATCCTAATCGATTGTGCATTTACATTCAAAAGCAAATCTTAAATAATGCACAAATTTAGGGGGAGAGCTCTTGCTTATCACATACTTCTCAAAGAGACGATGTTTTTTCAATCTCATTTATCATTTGTCGAAGCTTTGATCTATATGTTGTCATCAATTACCAAAAAGGGGGAGATTGAAAGTGCAACTATCCCTGGGTGGTTTTGGTAATTCCTAACAACATATAGCTCATTGAGCTAATGCTATTCCAACATAAATATTTCAGGAAAGCTCAATGTTTGGCATGGCATGGATTAGAAAGTGGACCCTTCAAAATGCTGAGGACAAAGGATTGGCTCAAGCTCAAAGCACAAGACTCTACATTTTCTATTTTAGTGATCCAAGATCACATTGAGTCTATAGAAAAAGCCAATACTATTAAGAAGGGATGAGGTGTTGCTTAATGAGAATCTTGCTCAAAATGCTTAGTGGTATGCTCCAAAACCCTCCACTACTTTCTCACTTCCACATATGTCCTAAACCAAAAAGTCCAACTCGGCCCCACCGAAGTTTCTCATCCAGAGTCACCGAGTTCAGTTGACATAGCCACTACCAGAAACCCTAATCAATTCGGTCTCACCGATAGGGATCTCAGTCTCACCGAGATGGGGTTGCAAACTCTCTGTTTCCCTTCGTAACGTTTCGGTCTAACCGAGATGAGCGATCGGTCCCACCGAGATTGCAATGCAAACTCTATGTTTCCTTTCATAACATTTCGGTCCAGCCGAAAGAGTGAATCGATCCCACCGAGTTTGCCAGACCAACTCTCTGTTTGGCTATTACCAAAATTGGTCTCACCGAGTTTGTGTAGTCGGTCTCACCGAGATTACGTTATGCCCTAACCCTAATGACATCGGTCCCACCAAGTTGACATGTCGGTCCCACCGATAATCCTAACGTTCACATTTTGAACTAAATCGGTCCCACCGAGTTTAATGATTCGGTCCCACCGAGTTTGGTGATTTATGTGTAACGGTTAGATTTTGTGTGGAGGCTATATATACCCCTTCACCCACTCTTCATTCGTGGAGAGAGCCATCAGAATATGCCTACACTTCCAATACACATTTTCTGAGAGAGAACTACCTACACTTGTGTTGAGGTCAAGATATTCCATTCCAACCACATAAATCTTGATCTCTAGCCTTCCCCAAGTTGCTTTCCACTCAAATCTTCTTTCTACCAAATCCAATCCTATGAGAGAGAGTTGAGTTTTGGGGAGACTATCATTTGAAGCACAAGAGCAAGGAGTTCATCATCAACACACCATTTGTTACTTCTTGGAGAGTGGTGTCTCCTAGATTGGCTAGGTGTCACTTGGGAGCCTCCGACAAGATTGTGGAGTTGAACCAATGAGTTTGTAAGGGCAAGGAGGTCGCCTACTTCGTGAAGATCTACCCTAGTGAGGCAAGTCCTTCGTGGGCGATGGCCATGGTGGGATAGACAAGGTTGCTTCTTCATGGACCCTTCGTGGGTGGAGCCCTCCGTGGACTCGTGCGACCGTTACCCTCCGTGGGTTGAAGTCTCCATCAACGTGGATGTACGATAGCACCACCTATCGGAACCACGCCAAAAATCTCCGTGTCAACATTGCGTTTGCTCCCTCAAACTCATCCTTTTACCTTCATATACAACTGTTTTACATTCCGCTGCTATACTCTTAGAATTGCATGTGTAGATGGATTACTTGTTTGTGCTAAGCTGCTAAAATCTGCCAAGAACTAAAATTGGGAAAAGGCTAGATTTTTATTTGGTCAAGTAGTCTAATCACCCCCCCCCCTCTAGACATACTTCCGATCCTACAAATGTACTCTATTCATGTAGAATAGGTGCCTAAACCTGAAGAACAACTGTTCTAATTTAAGATTCCATTGCTATCATAGTTCAAAAAAGCGCTAGGCGTTAATTGTGCGTTTTGCCACCGCCTTGCGCTTTACTGACCAAAGCGCATGCTTATGCGCAGTTATGCATAGATTAAGCGTAGTTACGCGCAATGCATTTCGCCAATGCCTAGAGCCTAGGCGCGCTTAAGCGCTTGCTTAGGCGCACCTTTTTTAACTATGATTGCTATCGTGCATACTGCTTTGCTCTTGTATCACTATATTTACTCATACAAACTTACTTTTAAATTGAAGGATCCAATCGAAACTGCAATGGCACAGCAGGTATGTTCACGCATGTTTCTTTAACAGGCTTTCTCTTATCAATAGCTATGTTGATTTCAATTTCAATTGTGTATACAGTTGACTTCTCATATCATGCACATTACTAGCATCACAACAGATCCAATAGTGTTGTTGTACATGTAGACCCATGGTACCCATCTGAAAACTTGTTGTGCCGTGTAGTTTACCACGCTTTGTATTCTTTCACTACTGCTTTGTCTTGAACTGATATGATTTGAACCGTGTCTCTATTTTGATTTGGCAACACAATGCAGTGACCATAGGACATAGATATATGTTTGTTTGATGCTTTTATTATGTACTAGTACTTGTCAATAGAAGACTTGGTAGTTTAATCCTGTCCACCTTACTAATGAACTGGTTCACCGAAATGAGTTTCATATACTAGTACATGCTAAATTGTTATGTGTCTGCTTGTTTCTTCTTTTAGAATGCTGACAAAATATTGGGGAAGAGTGCCTTATTAAGCAATGGTAAAGGAAGTAATGCAGATAAGGTTTAGGATAGTGACACATCCTTGTTGGTCTCCAACAAAGCTCATAAAACAGCTAAGGAAGACTATCTCGAAGACAGTGAGAGAACCCCAAAGTCCTGTCTTGGTTTAGTGTTGGAGTTACTGGCCACTACCGCTTGCACAAGCTATTCAAACTCACGGTCTGAATCAGTTCATTTTCTTGAGTCTCAACTACAAGCTGAAAGACATCAATCAGCTGTGCTGCGACAAGAAGCGAAAGGATTGCGGAAGTCCCTGCAGCATTCAGATGCATACTTTCTGGTGCAACAACAAGCGTTGGAGGATTTTAGCACCAAACAGGACAAAGCTAATAAGCTTGCTAAGCTTATTGCCAGCATGGTGGATACCACGTTTCTTGAGTTCTTTTGAAGTTGTTTCAGTTATGCTCTTGTTTTGCTGTCGCGTTTATTTGCACTGGTGGCCAATTTTGACGGCCAGTGTATGTAATATGCTGCTTTGTTCCCTATATTTGCACTGGTGGCGAACTTTGAAGCCCAGTGGATGTAATATGTGTAATAGTGGTAATAGGCTAGCGTTAATTGCTTGCTTATTTATTTCCTTATTGTCTTGTTTAGTTGTTTGCTTGTAGTCACTGCAGTTCTTTTTCTGTGTTTTTCTAGTGGCCACAATAACCTATCTTTGGAAACTAGGCCAGAATAATCATGGCAACACACGTACCGTTGTAACCATGGGCCTCCTGCGGGTCGTATGATCCATGGGCCTTCTACAGGCCGTAGGATCCATGGGCCTTCTATACGGGCCGTAGGATCCATGGGCCTTCTACGGGTCGTACGATTCATGGGCCTTTTACGGGCCGTAGGATCCATGGGCCTTCTACAGGCCATATCATCATTTCACCAATCATGGGTCGTACTATTCGTGGACAATAACGGGCCGTTAATATGCCATATTTGATAACTCTATGAAAATAGCCCAACGGGTTTTTTTACATGAAAACGGCCCAACGTATTATCAGGCCACAAACGGGCCGACTGTAACCACGGGCTGAACTTGGCCCACAAGTAGAAAATGACAGTAACGGGCCGTAAGTAAACGAATGTGGAAATGAGCCCAAGAATAAATGGGCCCCGAGAAGGCCAAAAGATAACATGGGCTGGAAACGGCCCGACGGAATAATGGGTCGTTAATGGGTATAAAGTGATACACTGTTCATTACGGCCCAGTTTCACCACGTGACGTTAATGGGTATAAAGTGATACACTGTTCATTACGGGCCAATTTTACCATGGGCCGTTAATGGGCCGAGAGTAATAAGGGCCTCATATGGGTCGAAAGACGTCATGGGCCATACATGGGCCGGAAGTTAAAATGGGCTGGAATTATATTGGATGGCCCAGATGACGCTACTGGGCCTAATTCGGATAGGCCGTAAATGGGCCCTGGGTTAGCGGGCTGTAATTAGGCTATATGCGAACAGGCCGTTCACAGGCCTGCCGTGGGCCGGCCCATCACCTTTTGACCAAGTCAAACGTGTCGGTCTTTTCACATGAATGGGCCTCTGTTGGGCCGTGCCACGTGTCAACATATCATAGGCGCTTTGGGTCCAATGAGTGGATGACATCTGTCCCAACGTTGAGCCGACACGTGTTTCCTCCAGCCAATGATGATTTTACACGTGGAAAATCCCCATTGGTCGGGGCTGTTAACGGGTTATCGGATCCAAAACCGGACCCGATAGCTTAACGGTGTTCCGTTACGGTGGATGCCACGTGTCGGTCACCCTTGACGAAAGCACTTCTGTGACGCGCGATTTATCGTCATGGAAGTGGACACTTCCGTGATGATAATTTTGGTAATGTCATGGAACACTTCTACGACAGCACAGGTATGACTATCTTGATTCTGTCATAAATGTTTCATGGATGTACATGCATGACAGAAAACGTGACCTACTGTGACAAACACGTATCATCACGGAAGTGTATTTTTTTGTAGTGAGGTCGGTTACATCTAGGGACAAACATGCTGAAGATTCAAACATGTCTTGGAGTATGCGCCAAGTTTTCGGAGGATTCCATCTTGAGTACGCCTAGGAGTAGGGCAGTCTTAGTCATTCATCGATGATCCAGGGGTCCTTAGCCCGATCCACTATGACAAGGCCGACATGGATAGCACCCCCTATCCAGGACACTGTCACCACCGCTATTCAAGCAGATGCCTCCTGATACATATCTGTTCAAGGGGGTTATTGTGCAACCATCTTTAGTGGTGGCGATGCTTGTGTCGGCTACTAAGGCGACCATTAAGATTCAAAGGTACCGATTACTGGGGCTATGAAGGGGAACACAACGAAATGGTGGCCTTTCCCTGTCCATGTTCATGCTTATCAAGATGTGTGAGATTATCGCCAGTGGGGTGAGGACTGACAAGGGCTTCAAGGAGGTGCATCTGAACGTTATTGCCAAGAAGGTCTTTGAGTTCTATGGCACAAAGGTGACCTCAACCCCAAGTCTACAGCCACCTCATGAAGTGGAGAGCCAAGTGGATCCATGTGTCCAAGCTCAAAGACCTCAATGGTGCACAATGGGATCAGGAGACCTTCATGATCTTGTTGGAGGCAGAGCACTACCAAGGCTACATCGTCGTTAGCAAGCGTACCACTTGTTTCACTTAATTTTGCTTCTGTAGCATGCCAATCAAACTAACAATGATATGTTTCTTGCTTAGGACCACCCCAAGGATGTTGAGTTTCTCAACACTCCCATCCAAAATTACTCTCATATGCAAACCATCTTCTCCTAGGATCTGGCTACCGACAAGCATGGCATGGGCTTTAGCAAGCCTCTTGGTTCGCCTATGCCTGAGTATCCGAAGACCCAGGAGTCAAAGACCATCATCCTCGATGGCCCTAATAAGGTTGGTGCTAGTTGGTGATCATTGACCTGTTCATGAGAAAAGAGGACGATGGGCAACTTAATGGAGGAGGATCTCATTGTATTTCCAGCATGACCAATGTCACGAAGGAGGTAGCATCCGCCATCAGGGAGCACCCTTCCCTCTACAACGCTGTCATGAACATGGGTGGCTTTTGTGAGGAGGCTTTGATGGCGGATCTTAGCCATCTGTTGTACAAATAGGGCACAAGGTATTGGGTTCGTTGGGATGGGAGAGCAGCATAGGACCATCTTGCTTAGGACCTGGTTGGGCAAGTGCTACTACTAGTGCTAAGGTCTCATGGTGGTGACAGTGTGCATGATGATGATGTACATTTTGTGGTAGATAAGGATTTACAACACTTGTTGGCCTGTATATATTGATGACTTGGTATATACTGACCCCTCATGGTGATGGTGAACTTGCGGTGGTAGGATTAGACCCTCTTTTGAATGTGGTGGTAGGATGACACCATAGTAATTAGGATGACTTCTGCTACTTTTTAGTTATATGATCATGCATGCCTATGTTGGTTTTGTTCCATATGTTTGTGTTGCTTTGCATGCTAGTTGAATTTTCGCTCCTATGTCTTGGTTGACGAAGTGGTATGTGGTGTACTCATGAAAGGTTCCATGACTCTATGGTTCATGACAAACATACCATGAACAAATGAATGCTTACAAAATTATTTGTCACGGAGGGTTTAAGACTAGGTAGGAGGAAAAATATGATTACTCCAAGTTCGTGCTCAAAGTGAAGAGTAATCATGAAGCAGGCAAGGGTGCAGGTCAGATCAGTTGTTTTGGTTGAAGCACTCCACTTCATTGTTATTGTGGTGTTACTTCTATCATGTGATAATAAGTAAGAGCACTGATTATGGTGGTAGCAGATGGTAAGGGTCATCACACTAGGATACAAGGTTACTATATTTAGCCACATGTGTGCAAATCATGTGTTTCGTTTCATTTTGTTAGTTTTATTAGGGTTTTTTTTCCTGTTTTTCCTTTTCTCTTTCCTTTTTTACTTACTTTTTCATTTATAAAAGTCGGGTAAATCTATAAATTTGTGATTATGTTTTCAAATTGGTAAACTTTTTGGAATCCCAGATTTTCCTAAAATTCATGAAAAAATTGTAATTCGTATTTTTTGAAATCCAAGAAAAAATTTCAAGTTCAGATTTTAAAAAGAATCATGAAAAAATTACAAAAATTGCAAACATTGTTTAACTCATGGAATTTTTTAAAAATTGGCAAAAATATCAAAACTACAATCTTTTTAAAATTGGTGAATATTTTTTCCTGATTCAAGAAAAAACTTGTTTTCTTCAAATTCTTGATTGTTTTCTGAATTTGTGTTTTTAAAAAACAGTAAACCATTTTAATAAATCCATGAATATTTTAAAAAAATCATGAACATATTTTCAAATTTACCAAGATTTCCAAAAAAATAAATATATCAAAAAACCTGAGCCCGTTTTTCTTTTAGCAAGCAACAACTGTTTCTTTAAGCCAGCGCCAGGGGAAAACAGAGAGAGGCAACCACATGGGCGGAGCGAGGCAGGCAGCTATTGGGCCTGTCCCATAGCGCGTTACATCGAATGCAGCAACCATGCATTTACCCCTAAAAATAGGTGCATTTGCTTAACACTTTGCGAGGCAAGGATGTGTCTAGGTCGTAGGGAGATGGCGATTCCTATTTGACACTTCGCGTGCCGCTGACTCGGAATCGAAACCTGCGACCTCCCTCACCATGGTACGCTGTTGTAACAACCCGGCCACCCAGCGGGATCTGGTAACGTTCCACTTTTTCCTTCTAATATTCTCTCTTTTTTCCAGTTTTCCTTTCTCCTTTTTTATTTCCTGTTTTTTCCTTCTTCCTGGTTTGATGAATTTGTTTTGCAAATAAGTGAACTTTTTTGAAATATGATGGACTTTTTTAAAATTCCATGAACTTTTTTTTGAAATTGATGAACTTTTTTTCAAATTTATGCACTTTTCAAAATTTCATAAAACTATTTTTACTATTTTTTAAAAGATAAATTAACATTTTTTTTCATATTGATTATTTTTTTCCAAATTGGATGAACTTTTTTCAAACTCAATTATTTCTTTTCAGAATCCATGAATTTTTTCCAATATTTGGATGAACTTTTGACAAACAATGATGAACTTTTATTCAAAATTGATGAACTATTTTCAAGATTGATGAACTTTCTTCAAGTTTGCGAACTTTTTTGAAATCGATGATTTCTTTTTTATTTGTGAAATTCTTCAATTGGTGAACTTTTTTAAAATTCGTGATTTGCTGTGAAATCTGTGAACTTTCAAATTTTCTTCATATTTTTTTCTCAAAAAGAACACGTTTTTCTCAAAGCTGTATGTAGTAAATAGCGTGGCTACACTTATTCTTAAAATGCTTGCATTGTAATGATTCACTAAAGACTGCTTCATCTAGTGGTTAGTCAATAGCCGCTGCAGCTGAACGGCGCGAGGTCGAATCCTCTCGGGAGTATAGGAGCCACATGCGCGTCTACCTCAAGGACGTCCTAAGTTAGTCGGCCCATAATCACGTCAGTACATGTACATGTTTTATTCCAATTTTCGTTTTTATCTTTATTTATATTTTCAAAAACTATAAATACATATATTTCCACCATGAATTTCAAAACTATTAAGATGGCGTAGTTTTTTATTCGTTTAATTTAAAATAAATGTCCATAGCATCAAAAAATGTCTAGCACATCAAAAAATTATTCATATAAAATATGTGACATTATAAAATGTAAAATAATGTTTGCATAACTAAAAAAACTATTAACACGTCTAAAAAATATGTTTGTAATTTTTTAAAAGTGTTTACAATGTAAAGAAATGTTTACACATTGCATTTTTCGAATAAAATGTATCATTCAAGAATATGTTTCCAACATGTATTTGAAAACTGTTTAACACGTATTCAGAAAATATGCTCAAAAACATATATTTGAAAAAAAATCAAGTATTTGAAAATATTAAATGTGTATAAAAAATATGTATAGCAAAATTTTCAAATTTGTATGAAAAAATCGACATTGAAACTTTTATATATTTGGAAATATATTAATCATGTATTGCAAAAATGTTAAACATGTATAATTGTTTTCCTGATGTATATGCAAAATGTACTCCTACAATTTGTATGAAAAATGTAGACATGTGTTGAGAAAAAAGAGAAAAATAAAAACAAATGGAATTGTTTTTAGAGAACTGAAGAAAACCAATGAAAACCGAAGAAAAAGAGAAAAAAGTGTAGAGGACCAAAAAGACGCACCGCACACAGTGAAATAACCGATAGTAATAGGCCGGCCGTGTAGTGCGCTCCCCCAGAGGCCGGCCGTCTACCTCAAGGACGTCCTAAGTTAGTCAGCCCATAATCACGTCAGTACCTGTACATGTTTTATTCCAATGTTCGTTTTTATATTTATTTATATTTTCAAAAACTATAAATACATATATTTCCACTATGAATTTCAAAACTATTAAGACGGCGTAGTATTTTATTCGTTTAATTTAAAATAAAATGTCCATAGCATCAAAAAATGTCTAGCACATAAAATATGTGACATTAAAAAATGTAAAATAATGTTTGCATAACTAAAAAAACTATTAACGCGTCTGAAAAATATGTTTGTAATTTTTTTAAAGTGATTACAATGTAAAGAAATGTTTACACATTGCGTTTTTCGAATAAAATGTATCATTCAAGAATATGTTTCCAACATGTATTTGAAAACTGTTTAACACGTATTCAGAAAATATGTTCAAAAACATATATTTGAAAAAAAATCAAGTATTTGAAAATATTAAATGTGTATAGAAAAAATTTCAAATGTGTATGAAAAAATCGACATTGAAACATTTATATATTTGGAAATATATTAATCATGTATTTGAAAAATGTTAAACGTGTATAATTTTTTCCTGATGTATATGCAAAATGTACTCCTACAATTTGTATGAAAAATGTAGACATGTGTTGAGAAAAAAGAGAAAAATAAGAACAAATGGAATTGTTTTTAGAGAACTGAAGAAAACCAATGAAAACCGAAGAAAAAGAGAAAAAAGTGTAGAGGACCAAAAAGACACACCGCACACAGTGAAATAACCGATAGTAATAGGCCGGCCGTGTAGTGCGCTCCCCCAGAGGCGAGACGCAGCTCTGTCTCGCACTGCTAAAAGAAGCTCTTGTTCCCTCAAAAAAAAATGCTAAAAGAAGCTCTCGCGCATTCCGCGCGCTACAGAAGGTCTCAGTTACAAGAATTCCAGCTTTCTCAAAAAAAAAGTTACAAGAATTCCAGGTTGTATAGAATTACAGATATTTTTCATGGGCTTAGCTCGTGCTTCGACGATTTTCCTTTTTGAGGAAGTTCGACGATGGGTTTAACCGAGTTGACCTAAGTACCTAACCTCCCTCTCGGTTGCGCAGTTCACACGACAGCTAACCTCTCTTG
>NC_041388.1:395440374-395460186 GCF_002162155.2 Triticum dicoccoides | reverse complement strand
GAGGGCGACCTAGGGTTCCCTCGCGCCGCCACCTCCCCTCCTCCTCGCCGTTGCGGGAGGCGGTCGCCGGGGCCACCGCGCGGCTGCCTGTGAGGGCGGCGGTGAGGCCTCTGGCCGCTCCCTTTCGGTGGTGAAGGCCTGGATCTGAGGCGACGGCCTCGCTGGTGCGGACGGCGCTCCCCCAGCGGCGGGGACGGCTCGTCGGTGAGGTTGGACGGGTCCCCTCGGTTGCGCGGGCAGCGAGGTCCCGATGGGCGCTGGTCGTGGCGCGGGGAGGCCCCGGGCTCCCCTCGTCAGATCTGAGGCGTTCTGGTCCGCTCGTGACGCATGACCTCCGGCCGCCTGGATCTCCGGCGTGCACGCGCCTGCTGATGTTGTGGCTGATTCGGAGGTGGCGGCAGGGCGCTTGGCCGGGGGAAACCCTTGGCCGCCGGTGGCGGTCACGGCGTCGATGGCGTCCTGGACGGCATTCCCTCCTTGGTGGCGGCGCCGAGGCTCAACTTCCCCTGCCTCCCCTCTTCCCTTGCGCCCGGGTGAAAACCCGGCGCCACAGTGTCGTCACCTTCTTGAAGGCGCCGACTTGGGCATGGGGATGCTGGGCGTGCATGGCGAGCTTGTCTGGTTCCTGGTGGCGGCCCGTCTGATCTACTGCGTCGCAGCTCCGGGCAGGTCTGATGTTTCGTCCAGGCGGGTTGGCCTTGGAGAGCTCTGATTATATCTCGTGGCTGCGGTGTTCCTCTTCCGGTCGTGTCTCCGATGGGGTCCTCGCCCTTCTGCAGCTTCCTGTTGTGTGTCGTGCTTGGGGCGTCGGCGACGCCTCTGCTACGGGTGCACTGATGGGCGGTCGTTTGCTTACCTTCCTTACCTTGTACCTGCCGTGGTGGAGCGGTACTTCATCTCACACATTGATGGCGGCGGAGATCGGCGGCATGGCGCTATGGAGGCTCGGCGTCCGATGCGCGGAGATGGACTCGCGCAGGAGGAGGTAGTTGTCTGGCGTCATGGTGACATCGATGGCAGAGTGGCCAGACAAGGTAGAAGTCTCAATATAATCTAAAGACGGACTTATGGAAGATGGCTGCGACGACACACAAGTGCGTATGGCCGGATTGTGCCCCAGACCGGGTATATGTGGCTCGGCTCGGGCTTTCGGCTTTTGATGTTAGGTTTAGGTGAGTGGTTTGGGTAGTGGCCCAGCTAGCATCCCTTCATCATATGGATAGAAGTAGCGGCATATGTTGTCAAGATGGTGGATTCAGGTATATTGTTTGTAATACTTTGTAAGGCTCTCGAGAATAATTAATAAAGTGGCCGTATGCATCTTCCAAATGCAGAGGCCGGGGGTCATCCTCCTTTTCTAAAAAAAATACCTAACCTAACCAATTTTTCACTAGTCACTACCCCAGCACTCAGACTCTCTTTCAGTGGCAATTTTGATCGTCAACAGGTTTACTTTATTTTTTTCAAACAAGAATCAATAGGGTTACTTGATTTTCCTAAGAGGAGATCAACAGGTTTACAGTCATATTGCAGCACACTACCACCTTCAATTAATCTCTTGGACGACAGACATGACACACTCGCCGGCGATGAACCAGCTTGTGATCTGTATATGACTATGGTGTCTAGTTCAGTACTGTACGCTGAAGCAGCGAAGCTCGTGCACAATGCCGGGCAAGTACGTTCCAAGTCCGGGCTACAAAATAACCAGTCGAATGCTATCCACTCCAGATCACTTCACAAGCGTGTTTTCCAAGAGATTGAATGCCTCTTGCTCCTGCCATCTCCTCAAAATGCTTCAAACTGTTATCCTCGGCGAACAAACCAGGTTACCACAGTATTGTTTTGAACGAACGGCAGCGCAAAGCTACAGCGGCACGACAGAAAGCTGCCTCTCCCCGATCCCGACGGAATTCCGAGTACCATATTCGTACAAGACGCACGCGGCATATACCTACTCTACAACATGCTACAGTCACCGCCCTCTGACCCTCTCTGTGTATAGTAGAGCGAGCCGGTCGCAGCGCAGCCCCTCGTCTGCGGTCTGCGCCGTGCATGCATTGCAGGAGCTCCCTGTTTCTTTCTACAGTGCCGCGGCAAGCGGAAATCGCCAATCATTGTACCGAAACCCATGTAGCCATGCGAGGCCGCGTCCGTTCGCATCGGTGCGTGTCCTCGCCGTCGTCGCGCGGCCTCGGCTCGGCGCACACGGACAGACTGAGAGCGGCCAAGCGAGGCCAGGGCCTGTCGCCCGCCCGCTGGCCGCATGCAGCCATGCAGGCTACACGCCTGCACGCACGTACTGGCCTTCGAGCGAGGGCCGGTCGGCTTGCATTTGCAGCGTGCACTTTGCAGTACCGTAGGCTGGGCCAGGACGCCTGTCGCTCTGGCTCTGGCTCCCTGCGTGCGATCGTTTGAAAATCTCCGGCCAGCCAGTGGTCAGTGGTGTCCTGTCCCGTCGCGGTGGAGTGGAGCCGCCGTAGTGCGCCCAAAACGCGTGCACGGCATGTGGCGTGGCGTGGCTGGATCGTGGCCGAGGGCATGCACATGCGTACATCAGTCGCGTACGCACGGCATGCATGGCTAAACGGAAGAAGACATGCTCTTCCTGGGGAGAAATCATCGATCGACCAGGCACGTCCGACGACGCGCGCACTCATGCGCCCATCGATCGATCAGACACGGCGGCACGCGCCGGCCGCCGGGTCCCCCCGCCGGTCCGGGAAAGGACGATGGCACACCAGCCGCAGGAGAGACGGGCGGACGGGGAGCCTCGGAGTCTGCGTTGCTCACAGTCGATCGCTTTACCCTATAGCCTGCGTGGCAGCCAGCGTGGGGGGCGCATGCAATCATGCACGGCCGGCCGGCCGGCCGGTCACCCAATGCCTGTGCGCCTCCGCGCGAGCAGCCGAGATCATCGATCAATCGAGCGCCGTGTGCCGTCACATCCGCCCATGGCGCATGCAGCGCCTGGCAGTGGCCGGCCGACACGATCGACCTATCCACGCCACGCCGCTTGCAGTGTGCGCACTCACCTAGTATCATCGTGCATTCGTGCACGTACGTACGGGCAATGCAAGTGTATGCAAGCCACCAGTTTGGTTTCCCCCATGCGTTTATGTTTGTCGCGGCCCTGCCTCCTCGAGCAGTCAGTTCGTATGCTTTCAGGTGGGTGCTCGGTCGATCCATGCATCTGGCCAGCCGCCGGCCCTGTCGAGTGCCGAGAGGCCCCAGGCCAGGTCGAGCCGAAGGCCTCCTTTCTATCGTCAGACGTACCCCGACACCGACACAAGTTTCGAAGGCCATGCATGATGCATGCATGCATGAACCGTTCGTCACTGGGTCACTTTCTGGCCGCGTACGTACGTGCGCTGCATGCATTGCACTAATCGCACGGTGCGTACCAGTGTCCCCAGAATGCACTGCAGCACTTCTTTTGTGCTGCAATTGATCGATCGCGTACGTTGCATGAATATATTTTAATTAATGTGTTTCCGATGCCAGATCTAGCCCAGTGATTAGTCCATATAGTGATTGCAAAATGCAGTGTCTAGGAGGCACTTAGCCACGCTTAGGCGCTAGACGATAGCCAAATGCCTCACCTAGGGCATAAGTAAAAGTCTAGGCAGGGCAAACAAGAAACTGTGTACTCAAATAAGGAATCATGCCATATTGCACTGATATTTCAAACGGGGCATATTTCAACGACAGTAGTTGGTAGTTAAAATATCGTTACACATATAATATGACGAATACACCATGATAGTAAAAACTATATTACCGTCTAGGTGGCTCTTAGGGCGCTTAAGCACCTCCTATGCACTAGCCGAAGGCCAACCACCTCACTTACGCCTGCGCCTTTTCTAACCTTGTTGGAGGGAGTGCAAACTTCTAAAACATGATACAAAGAACATTAAAAAAATACATCTAGGTTAGTGCATCGTCTAGCGACACCTACAAATTAAGCACTAGAGTGAGTCGAAGGCGCACCGTCGACATCACCCTACCCTCATCGAAGCTAGGAAAACTTTGTTGTAGCCGGGCAAAGGTTGTTGCAGTTAGTGTCGTACCCATGAACTTTCCACGCCCCGGGGCAGCCTTTGAGCTACTGTGGGTATTGTAGCTACAATATAATACTGTTGCTATAGTCAACATTGTGGTTGCTTGCTACGCCCCAGGCCATGGCCCGGGCAGCCTGGGGCTTGTCTATTCCTCTGGTTGTAGTAGGCTGTTGGGAAGTCGTCATGCTAAGTCCCATAGAATAGTGCATCAGAACAACAATCGTCGTTGATGAAGAGAAGTGTAGATCGGAAGAATCCAACTTGTAGACACATAAACACAGATGAATGAAGAATGGCTTCATGGGGATCCACCGAAGACAAGCGCCGACCGAATCCCGAGAGATCCGCCATAGAAAAACCTCCAGACGTCCTCCTTCAATGCTAGAAGCACCACCAGGACAATGGCTAGACTGGTAGAATCTTCAAAGAGCCGTCGCCGCCACGACTCTCTACTACTCCTATACTTAAAAAGAACATATAAGCTTCCCATTTTGCTTGTTCTCCCCTCCTTCCTCCCTGTTTTGATTTTCGCCCCCCCCCCCTCATATCTGGTTCTTCTCCCATCGGTTTCCCCTAAAACCACGGCTTAACCGCCCCACACCTAATTAACGTACAAAATTCATTTTTTTTATTTGTGAAGGCATTAGTTCCTACCAAAAGAGTGCTTACCATAAAATGAGAGGTAAATAACGGTCATTGCATATAAAAACTTACTGAAATTTTAGCGCGCAAATGTACAAACGATAGAGGTGCAGTAACAGGCTAACATACTAATTAAAATGTGTATGCTCCCGTTGTAACACACAGACAATTATCGAATTTTAAGAAAAATGCAGGATTCATACAAGTCGTAGGAAAGGAAGATAAAAAGCTGTGAGAGCAGAGTATTTTTGCCTCACGATAATAACAGCTCAACGACACAGATATATCCTAGAGAAACACAGAATGCAAGGCTGGCGCTGCGTGCATGGCATAACTGAAGCGGCAGCAAAGACTAGCCATCGCCAGTTCCGCCACCAACCTCAGGCAGGCCGCCACCGCGACGCTAAATGTTGTCACGAGAAGTAAATACGAGCAGGCGACGGTGGTGGCCGGCCCCGCGGCGACACGGCATGATGACCCCCGCTCGCGCGCCGGCGCGAGCCGAACTGGCTGGCTGGGAGACCCATGCCATGATACCACATGATTGACCACCGTATCCGATCTTCCACGCATCTAGCAGTATACTCGGCAGTACGGCCGCATTGATGCCACGCATGATCCACACCGACCGAACCGATCCACGCACCGGCTTTCTCGGTCTCCGTTCAGATCTGTTTTGTTCCGCCACCCTGCGTCGCATTACACACGGGCGTAGTACTATAACTACACTCGCAGAGTCGCAGTGCGTACACGGTACACTGATCCCCTTGTCCGCTTGCCCCGGGAGGCTAGCTAGCTCGTACGCCCCATGATCGGCGGCCGGCAGGGGGCACACGCACGTACCATTTCAAATCTCCGTAGCCATGAAAGCAATCATAGAAAGCTGAGGTTTTGACTTGTGCGTGAAAGAAGCCGGGGAGGCAGCTAGTGGAAACACTACTGACTGATTTGCGAGGAGTGTAGTACGTCGCATTATCGCGAGGCGTACGGGCGCCTTGCATGCATCGTTGCGTTTAAACGGCGGTGCAATTGTTACTAGCAGCTTATCGTCCCTAGCTAGCACTAAGGTGTCAGGGCATCTCTAACCGCGCCCCCAACAGATCCTTTCCAGACAATTTTGCCGCGCCGGCGTAAAAAAACGGTCCAGTCGCGCCCCTAAAAACCCGTTTTTCGCCGGCTCGAGCAAAAACTGGTGCCGGCGGACCCAGGTCGAACCCGGCACCCCGGGGGGCGCTTGGGGAGCCGGCGCAAGTGAAAAAGGCGCGTGGGCCCGCCCTGGCGGCGACCCGAGGGCCTTTTCCAGCCGTTTCTTGACGCTTTTCCCTCGCATCTCTCCCGCTCGCTCGCCTTCCTCCCGCCATTCTCTCCCTTTCTCCCGCCGAACCCCCTTCAGCTCGCCTTCCAGTCGCCGCCATGCCGTCGAAGAAGTACGCCATGCCGCGCGCGGTGGCAACCACGACTGGCACCGTGGCCTAGCCGAAGCAGAGGAAGCCGAGGGCGCCGCCATCGAAGCCACCGGGCATGTCGAGCGCCGAGTGGAGGGTGGAAGTTCAGCGACGCGACGCAGTCACCACCGACCGGCGGAACAGGGCCATTGCCAAGAAGGCCCGCGACAACGCGGCGCGTGCGGCGGCGTCTTCCTCATCGGTCGACCACGCGGGGATGATGAATCCACCCGCCGTCAGCCACGCCCAGTACGCGCCCTGGGGACAGCAAGGCGTTGGCTCTCCATGGGGATCGTCGTCGCCCGGCTACGCCGACGGCGACGCGCACGGGGGGTTCAACCCAAACGTGACATTCCCTCATGGCCACCCCGCGACGCGCACACCCTCGCCCGCCTTCGTCTGCGTGCAGTACCCTCCATACAACTACTCGCCGCCCGCCGCCTACGCGTCCACACCGACGCCCCATCTCCGACGTGGTCCGCTGCCCTTCTCGCACCTCGGCGACGCCGACGACACAGGAGCCGACATGGACGACATCATCGCGACAGGATCGACCGCGGCCGCCGCGTCTCCCGGGTTTGCCACCCAGGACGAGGTAGTGGATCTCAACGGCGACATGGAGGCCAAGCTCGGCTACGTCTACGGCGAGGACGCGCACGAAGCGCAGGAACCCGAGGAGGAGGAGGAGGAGGATGAGGAGGAGGAGGAGGAGGAGGAGGAGCCGGCTCCTGTTCCGATGAAGGGGCGCCAGAAGAAAAAGAAGAAGTGGGCGGCTAGGTCAGGCGAACCGCGCATCAAGTGGACGTCCAAGGAGGAGGAATGCATCGCCGAAGCATGGAAAGTCGTCTGCCTCGACCCGACCACCGGCGCGAACCAGAGCTTGGAGACGTACTGGGACCGCATCAAGGCCGAGTTCGACGAGCGGAAGCTCGTCGACCCGTACTTCAAAGGCGTCTACATGCAGCGCGGCTCCAAGGCGATGGCGAACCATTGGGGGCGTATCCAGTTGGCGTGCAACAAAAGGCATGGAGTCGTCGAGGAGGTCGCGGCTCGCCCAGAGAGCGGCGCCAGCGTTGAGGATCAGGTACGCACGCCGTTCGCCCGCATATCTTCGTCGGCTACGCCCGCCGCCCGTCAACTGTTTGTTCCTCCGCGCAGCTGCTGCGTATGTTCGCCATGTATCGGGGCGACAACCAAGACGCCGACTTCAAGCACCTCCACGTCTACAAGCGCATTGACAAGTGCGAGAAGTGGGCGGAAGTCCGACGTGCCCTCGACAAGGCCAAGGAGACATACAAGCCGGACGCAACGACTCCGGGCGCGAGTGAGGGGCGGCCGGACGGCCACAAATTGGCAAAGGGGAAAAACGCCGACGCGGCAACCGCGCTAGTGCAGGAGTCCATCGAGCATTGCCTCGCCGACGCCCAGGCCCGGGCCGTCCTACGTGAAGAGAAGACCGAGGCGCGGTGGTCGTCGCTGATGAAGAACAGTGCCATCAAGCTCGACCTGCTCCGAACGAATGTCGCTGCGAAGAAGAGGAACACCGACATGGCTTTTCTGATGGGCGGGGCGGACATGCTCCAGAGCGACGACGAGGAGCTCAGGGCGTGGTACATGGCGGAGCGCGGCCTCATCCTGAATCAGATGCGGACGGCAATGCCGACGACGCCGACGACGCAAGCTCCCGCGCCCACGATCACACAGACGCCAAGCCTGAACGACGCCTCTACATCGCCGCCCAGCAGTGCCGAAGCCGTGCCGACACAGCCCAGCACCGAAGCAGCTCCGACACCGCCGAGCCCGAGCACACCGACTCCACCAACGCCTGAAGCCGACCCCGCCGAGTGAATCATGCACGCGAACTTGCGGCGTGCGGCGCTCTATTTTTTGTAACGCCAGACTACGTCCGATCGCCGGATTTGTGGCGTCTTTTGAGGGCGGAAACGACCAAGTTTTAAATTTCCCGCATCCTGGGACCGGCGCTTGGGGCGTGACTGGGAGCTAGGTCTTCTAGGGGCCGAACTAGCGCCGGCACGCCCCCAAACCGCTCTATTTAGGCGCCCTGGGGGGGGCGAACGGCTGGAGATGCCCTCAGCAAACATGCGTGCATGCAACGAATTCAACTCGACTTTTCCGCTGCCTGCATGCCTTTCCTGCCGCCTTGTCATAAGCTCTCAGCAGTCAAAATCTGCATTATTTTTGTGTGTTGGAAGTTTGGGACACTGTCAGGCTTGCATTAGCCCGCAGCTTTGAAACCAAATATACACTCTGCAGATGCACTAATTACAGGCGCAGAATTGATCTGCGCTGATTCCACCCACCCACGAGTTTGCCGCGCACGTTAACATATGTAGGCCAGCTTATATATGTAGGTGGGTGCGGCAGTAACTGCATGCACGCTCTAGCTCTACCAAAAACCTTGGACCGAATCATGCCTCGTGAAGTTCTTCGCGTTAAATAATGCCTCAACGCTATGTCACGAGTACTTTAACTCATATGGCTGGAGCTTCAAGGGAGTTAACACGAGAGGGGTCTCAACAAGGTGGAATGGCCCATGCATCGAATGGGTGGTAGCTGTTGGTAGGTCGAAGGTAAAATAGGGAGTCTCATGTTTTCATGCATCCCCAATATAGTCATATACATAGTAATGGATATGTTGTGGTTTCATCAAAAAAAGGAGATAAGTTTTTTTATGAAAACGATTCAGATTTATTATGAAAATTCACCGGAAGTACGAAGCCCTAAAAGTTACATCAAGATACTGAGACCACCGAACGATCACCGCCGCCACTAGAAGGAGCCACCAACGCGCCGCTCCCCTATGGAGCCGGCTTGACCTTGTCGATGACAGCCGGAAAGTCTTCATGCATGTGCCCCTAAGGACTAGCATCCTAGAGCCGCAGTTGTCGTCGTTGAACCGTTGAATGGATCTGAAACACCTGACACCAAATTTCGCCACACGACGAGAAATTCTAACCTCACCGCTTCAAGGAGACGGCAGGAATCTACGCCGGAGCTCTGTCGACTATGTCCAGATGGACGAATTCGAGGAGAATCAGAGCACGAAATACAAACTTGAACAAAAAGCGCCGCCATCCACTCGAGCGCCACACCTGCGAGGACTAAAAAACTCTAACCTAAACTACTAACCGAAGCGGAGGCACCGGGATTTCCTTCCCCACCACCGGACTCCGGAGCGTCAGGCGGAGGGGAGGCTAATCCACGGGCTGGCCGGCGAAGTATGGAGGGAAGAGTTTGCCCTAGCCGCCAAGGGAAGGAGATAAGTTGAGTTTAATATACTCAACTGGAAGAAGAAAAATCCTCCTAGTTATACGTAGCAAATATTCTCTATGTTTGTATTTACTTTACATATTAGGTTTGTGTAAAGTGAAACTTTATAAAATTGACAAAGTTTATAGAAAAAAATACGAGTATTTACCATAACAAATACCCCCCTGTCTTAAAATATATTCAGAGACAAAGTTTATAGAAAATAATATGAGTATTTACTCTACCTTATATATTTGAGACAAAGTGAGTATATATGACGTGAAAATGTATCCAATGATGAATCTAATGGTATTTCACCCGCAAAAAAAAGAATCTAATGGTATTGGTTTGGTACTGTAGCAGTTAACAATTTGTTATCTATAGTTGGCCAAAATTAGCAAAGTTTGACTTAAGACAAAACTAATATTGAAAGTAAATAAAAACCGGTGGAGTAGAATATTCACATCTGAAATTTACTTCGAGTGCTCCTACAGAAAGGTACGAATGGCCTCTTTTGTTCAAAGGATAAATGGAGGAAAACCATAAGATAATTTTTTTCCTACAATGATACTATTCATACATTTGATTCAAAGGAATGTAGCCAAGAAAAAATGGAGAAAATTTCCGTTTGATATCCTATTCAAAGGAAAAAACACACACGTGGATTTTACAAATCCAATTGGACATTATTTTCAAATTCCTACGAACGAGGAACGAGACTATGATCCCCGCAAACCAAACTTGCCTCAAATTATCCAACTTTAGCTGAATCATGAATCCCAGATTTTGAAACTGAAAAGCCCAACACCACTTTTGATTCGACAATCCTCTGCTTACACGCATTTAATTCAAAAGTTGGTGCATGCTGACCTAACCTAACCTCTGTCAACCATTGTCCCACCACACACACTCACAGGATACACCCCCAGCCATCCATCCAGCGTCCACGCCGTCCGATTGATGTCATGAATTTGGAATCCAGAACAGCTTTGACCGCAGCCTCGATCATGCACGAGCCACAGAGCCAGGACGACGGCACTCATCACAAAACTGACGCCCAAATTCCGCCGGAATCCACCACCTGCGCCCTACGAAATCCCCATGAGCAACACAGGCAATGCCCACATTATCTCCCAGCGCCGGCGTGTTGACCTGCCGCGCGCATCATCTCACCGGCAGTCCTGGAACCTTGTGCGCCCCTGACTTTTTTCCCACCAGCCAGCCAGCCACTCGATCGATCTACGTACGTAGTACCCTCTCGTTTGAATCGCAGCAGCAGCAGCAGCAGCAGGGCAGGGGGAACATTTCCCTTTTGCGACATGCTCTGCTCCGCCGTAGCGTTCGCCGCCGTGCCGTGCCGTGCCCTGCCCGTGTAGCGGGCGAGCACGCCACAGTGCCCCCGGCGGCCACGCTTTGCTCTGCTTTTGCGTGACCACAATGATGAATCCCGTCGCGCTTTGCCTTTGCCGTGCTCCCGTCTCCAACTCTCTACTTTCATTTCCTCAAATCAAGCTCGTCTTCCTTTATTTTCTTAATCATTTGACTGATCTGCTCGTCCCGCTTTGGATGGTGGTGGTTTTTACCATGCCCTGCTCTACCACCGTCTTTATCCTTCGTATATTCTCTTTGCCGGACGGTGTTTGATTTTACTCCATCCATTCTAAAATAGATGACCCAACTTTATACTTCCTCCGTTCACTTTTGTAAGTCGTTTCGAACAATTCAAAATAGGTTGTTTTGCACATTGTCTGAAAGGTCTTATAGAAATGAACAGAAGAAATACTAAAGTTAGTATAAAGTTGAGTCATCTATTTTGGAACGGAGGAAGTATATTTTAAACAAACGGAAAGAAGCCATTCCAGAGGGAGGCTTTGCGGTGAGTGATTAACAATGTGGTATGCTCAAGTCAAGTCAATTCTTTTACAAAAAAAAAAAAAAAAGATCTCATGCAAAGAGCTTGACATGGAGGCAGCTCGAATTAAGGGGCGGGCCCACGCCTTGCAGACAAAAGGAAAGGCAGTTGCTTTCAGCTTTTCGGGGCTGTAGGTATGCGGCCGTAAACACGCACAGCCTGCTTGGCTACCAGGAGCACAAGGACAAGGGGCCACCGGCCGGCTCTCTTGTTCCTTGCTACGGCGACGGACGGACGATCCAAGGAAGCCTTCGCTATCGCTATCAGAGCATCCGAGAAGAAGAAAGATCAAAGACGAGATCCGGAGAAGAGAAATGGAAGGATTTTATTCATTCACTGACCCACTCACTCCTTATGTGATCGAGCATATAATTACACTGCATCGGAACTCGGGATACTGCTACTACGTGCTGGCTAGCGATCGAGCGTCTATCTAGCTAGCCATGCACGCACTGATTGAGCCGGGCTAATCTACACGGAGCACACCATCATCATGCGTCGTCGTCCATGGGCGCGGCAGGCAGACATGGCGTGCTGCAATGATGGACGCATCAGCCTCGCGTCCTCATGATGGTGATGGTGCCGCGGCCGGGGGTGTGCAGCCGCGTGAACCCCGAGACGGCCCTGCCGGAGATGCCCGGCGCGTCGGCCGCCAGCACGCGCGGCGCGCACGCGTACTCGCCGACGGGGTGCCGCACGGGCCGCGCCGGCCGCATGAGGATGCGCGCGTTGATGTCCGCCAGCGTCGCGCCGCCGTCCAGCCCGTCGGGCTTCAGCACCGCGAACGGGCACAGCACGCTTCCCGACGCCGCCCTCCGCCGCTTGCCGCCGCTCTGGCTGCACTCCGCCTCCGCCGACGCCGACTCCGCCGCTGCTGCCAGACACCGACGCCAGTCAAAGTTAATTACGCCTTAGATTATGTGATTAGACGGTTCTTGGGAGTGGGTGGAAGCGACTGTGAGGCGTGTCGCGTCGAGGTCGGGAGAGCACCTTCCGGTGTCGCGCGTTTGAGCGACGAGGAGGAGCAGCGGGGGAGCGGCGGGGCCCGCGCGCCACTTGGCTCGGCGGTGGCGGTGGCGTCCTGCGGCCGGGCCCCGCCGGCGCCGCTGGCGAGTGGGCCCGCGTGGCAGCTGGAGGAGGAGGAGGTGCTGAGGAGGGGCTCCGCCTCCGCCGGGGCGAGGAGGAGCACGGGCGGTTCTTCTGCCATGGTGGGCCTCTTGGAGAAAATGGAGCCCAAAAGATCGTCCTCATCATCTGCGGCGGCGATCATCAACCGGTTAATAATCATCCAATTCACACACCCAATGCGCCTTGAAAATAATGAAGTGATCACGTAAAAGGTGCGACTTTGGCAGGAGCAGTCCCGCACAAGATTAGAATCTTTGCTACCGTCTAAGCATGTAACACCCACATCTGTCTTTACTTGAAAAGAAGCGCCTGTCTCTACGTGCTCACACTAACAAGTCCACACTATTATATTATAACATGCACATTGCAACACTATTATGGTGCAATCCTACCAGGATAGTACTATAATATACTTCTATATATTACCATGCGCAAATCATAGGGTCATCAAGGTCATGACAATTAGGCGCTGCTAATCTCGGCCGGGCCCCACCCCACCCACCCGGGCCCACATGGCGTTTTTTGAACGCATGGCATTGACAAGCTCCATTGTTAAATGCGAGCTCTACGACTTTGTGTTTTGTCCTTGCCTCCTTGGTGATGTGCCAAGGACCGGGGCAGAGACCTATAGTAGAGAAAGCGCACAGGCCTAGCGAGAGCTGAAGCCGATCAATGGAATCTGAGGGAGGGAGGGATGGAGGGAGGGAGGTGCTTTGCTTACAGAGGAAAGAGTTCGTGGCGGTGGCAGCGCTGCTCTGGCTGCTCTTCTCGTGCTGCTGCGGTGCCACGCAGCCTGAATTGATTGCGACCGGCCGCTCGCTGACATCACCGGCGTCCCAGAAATTCTGCCGAGAGGGAACAATGAGAGAAAGCGACGGTTTTCACACGGCCGAGGAAATCTCGCAAGAAACTGCCGCCGTAGTTAATTCGGACGCGAGAGATAAGGATGGGCATTGTGTATGTACCAGCAGGAGGTCGCCGAGCTCCCCGTTGGGCATTGCCGCCGGCGCCGGGCCCTGCTGCTCCGACGGGAGGCCCGCCGCCGTGGACGTCGCGGCCGGCGACAGCGGGAGCGGCTCCATCATGCCTGCAGTCGAAGAAACGGCGAGTTCAATTCTCCGCCGGAGCTGCGGGAGAGGGAAACAGAGCGCGGGCATGATGCCGGGCAGGCGCGCGCACGACGTACAGAGCGGGAAGAGGTCGTGGAGCTGCGCGTCGGCGAGGCCGAAGCAGCCGCCGAACGGCGGCTCCCAGCCGAGCAGGAAGGAGTCGCTGCTCATGCTGCTGCTGCCGCTGCCGCCGCTGCCGGCGTCGAAGCTGGGCGGCATGGCGTGGAAAGGCCACCCCTGCAGCTGCAGCGGCAGCCGCTGCAGCAGCTCTCTTTCCTGCGCTGTCTCCATGGTGCAACGGCCTCCCTCGGTATGATGAGCCGCGTCACTCGCCCGCCTGTGTGGCAAGACAAGAGCGAGAGGAGCGAGAGTGTGTGTGTGTGTGTGTGTGAGCGGGCCGTCAGAGTGCGGCGCCCGGGCGTGCTTAAATAGGACGGCTTTTCTTTTTCCCCCAACGCCAGAGCCCAGAGCGTGCAGCCGCGACATGCATGCCGAGTCCACCGCCGCCCCGTAACGCACCACCTGTGTACACACACCAGTTGGCCGCTGCGTCACTTGGTTATTTTCTTTCCGCTGGGTCAGTCAGTCCAGTGACAGTCGCGGCCAAAGTCAGTTAGCAGAGAGTGCGTACCTACGTAGTACTACCAAAGTCCAAGCGAAGCAACGAAAGCAAAAGATAGGGGTGGTTGGCTGCTGCCCTCGCTCCACCTCCAATAATACTACATCTACGTAACCTCCATCTCCCGGCGTGCTTTCCTCGTGATTCGCTCGCCGCTGGCCTTCCTCTACGTGCCGCCGCTTTGGCCTTTGGCTGGCCGATGTACGTACGCTACGCCTCCCTTCCTCCTCGATCAGCTTTCTTTACTGCTCCCGTTGTAATCTTCTCTTTCGCTTTTCTTTCGATCCTCACCTGCTTTTGTTTTGCCTGCCGATACGATCGGTTTGTTCCCGGGAATCGCCTCCGCAGGCTGCGGCAATTCGAAATGCAGTATGTCGGCGAGGGCTCTGAATTAGTACTACGACGGACGGCTTTGTGCTTTGTTTGGCCGTCGGCTTTAAGTCTCTGACGCCTTCCCTCATCACGTGTCGCCGCTATTTTACTTGTGTATTTTTTGTTGTTGTTGCCTCAAAGTGTGCGATGTGTTTGAGTTTGTTATTGTG
Source organism: Triticum dicoccoides (assembly GCF_002162155.2). NCBI lineage: Eukaryota > Viridiplantae > Streptophyta > Magnoliopsida > Poales > Poaceae > Triticum > Triticum dicoccoides. The sequence goes on along the minus strand of NC_041388.1, from coordinate 395,445,458 downwards.
ATGAGTAGTAAGCAGACTGCAGGTCTGCGCGCGTCTGTTACAGCGAGGTCAAAGCCGCGCGGGTGGCTGCTGGTTCGGTGATCTCACTGGTCAGAGGGTGACGGCAATTGGGTTGTAGGCTTGTAGCACCTGTCCTGGTCTCTCCTTGGAGATGCACAAAGGCACCAGCCAGAATACTTGCATCTAAAGATGGGTTAAATTTCATGTTTTGACCCTTTTCTGAAATATATTCGAGATTTGATCCTAGCTTGATTTTCTTTTTTGAGATCTGACCCTTTTGCTATCGTCAGGGACCTTGGCGGTAGGGTATAACAACCTACCGTCAAGGTCCCTGACGGTAGGGTTGCATGTCCTACCGCCAAAAATCTCCTAAATATTGACCATAGTGCATGCTCGTGCCTACCGCCAAGCACCTTGACGGTATGGTTGTGCAGGCTACCGCCAGCCCGGTTGGCGATAGCGATGTTTCCTACCGTCAAAGTCCCTGGCGGTAGGCTGTTAGACCCTACCGCCATGGACTAGGGCGGTAGCAAAAGGGTCAGATCTTGATTTTTTTTTCAAACCAGGGTCAAATCTCGAATAGGTTTCAGAAAAGGGTCAAAACACGAAATTTTGCCCCAAAGATGAGTGCGACGTTTTGGCTGCTGGAGCCCGGCATTTTCCTAAAACCCATAAAAAAAGGCCAGTTAAAAGCTTTAAAAAATATGTCCCTCTATCATAAGATAAGACGTTTTTTTAATTTGCCTTATATTATTATGACTATTTCCAAAACCGTCTTATATTACGATACAGAGGGAGTATTTCTTTCACGGATACATATATTGCTAGGAAAATAGGCAGTTTTTGTTTAAGCTCGATTCAAATTAGCATCAATCACAACATTACTGATATGGCAAATCGCAACGGGCTAGAAACATCGCACATGCGCATATGGATCGATGACACATGTTGAAAGAAAGAGGGTCGGGACATACAAGGGTGCTGACATCTTCAGCCATGGCGGTGAAAACAGGGTGGCCGTCCGCCGTAGAGGAAGTAGTTGAAGCAGGTGGACGTATGTCGAGGACGTAGTCGAACCTGAGCGAGCAATCGTACCAAAACACTCTCAGAATACCTTATCGCCCCTCACCTGGTGCAAGTTCACAACAGGTTGTGTTTCATTGTATTTTACTAAAATATGATTTATTACTGTTCGAGCGCCTTCGCATGGTTTCAAGTAAACAATTCACCAACATAAACATTATATCCCTCATGAAGGTGAATAGAACATGTTTTCTACTTCGAGTGTCAGAAAGATGACGGAGATCTGAATTCCAATACCAACTACATAACCTGTATTAACATCTCAGGGTTTTACGTCTTGGTTATTGCTATTGAAAAGTGGTCGACGTGGGTACACACTTGGGTGAAAATATGGAGACTACATCTGCATTTCAGATTATTGAGAACCATGTTCCATCTCGTCATGCAAGAATCTATATTTTTGTATTTTACGCAACACCAAGTTAAGGTATTCAAAACATATTTTATCTAGACAACTCTAAGATTTTTCCGGATGGAACATTCTACATTATTACATTGTTCATGTCAAATTTAAGGATATTTTAAATCACCTGCTACTCATTTAGGCATTAAATGAATTTCTCTCTAGTCATTGGATATAATTCAAATTGGAACTACATGTATCTCAAATAAAACCTCCCAGTTCAAACAAAATCCACAAAATATATTTTAAAAATTCTTGCTCATAGAAACTCAAATCTTTGCATGCATCTTTATTTTAATAAATCTAAATGTCGTCTAAATTTACGAAAATTGGCAAGGCCCCATATTATGATTTGCATGGGTCATGTAAAAAAATCATACAATTTCACAAAATTAGATTATACATTTCTCTGTAAAATCATGCATTTAAGGGGTAGAATCCTAGCATTCAAAGGAAAATATGAAGTTTGAACTTCATGAAACATTTTTATCACAATTTGCACTTGAGATTTAGATCACAACTTGGCTTTACATTATTATGCTCTAAGGGTATCTCCAACGTGATCCCCTAAAACGGACACACTATTTATCCGCGCATGCCATCCAACCATGTCTTTATAAATCAACCTTCTATAACACGTATGCACAAAATAGCTTCAAGTTTTGAATTGTTATGCAATAATTTGTATTTTCTACATTTTAAATACCAAATTAATGTAACTTGTAAAGTACCTCACAAATTATATTTTTATGAAATTATTTGTGTTTTAGGCATTAAATGCATTTCTAGCTATTTACTAGATTTCCTTTACAACTAGCTGTTTACTAGATATAATTCAAATATGAACAACAAGTATCTAAAAAAGGACTTCAAATGGAAGCAAAATTCATATTGAAGTACTAATGTAATCTTTTAGCTGCTATCCAGAAAGTATACAAAAAATATATCAAACATCCACTTGGGAAAATACAAACCTTTACTTGCATTGTATTTCATTTTTTGTAAAATACCAAATTAAGCTACATTGTATGTTACCTTTCAAAAATGTCTATATAAAATGCTCCAAAAAGGTCTACATGGAAAATACTACAATACATTGTGCGGGTCAAAGTTTGGCATTTTTCGGAATTTATTTGCTATATTGTTAGGTGTTAAATACATTTCTAGTTACTAGATATAATTTGAATTTGGACAACAAGTATCAAAAGAAAAGGCATCTAAACAGAAAAATCATATTGAAGTACTTATATAAATAATTGATCCTATGCATAAGATATATAAAAAGATCCAATGGATGGCGACTTCCATTTGAAAGGATGGCAGTTGTTTTTGGAGAGCGGTGTTTCGGTGCCTGGGCTCGGATGAGCCCGTGCATGAATAGTAAAATCATGAAAAAAATAGGAAAAATAAGTTTTTTTTGGTGATGCAAGATGCTCAAATACGTGATGTTCAAGCAAAAATTCGTAAAGTTTGAACATTCGAGGATCACGTGGCAACAAAAAAATCGGGTCTGTGAGAAACATTTGAAAATAGCACTATTCACGCCTGATTTTGTCTTTTTTGCCGCGCTCTCCTCGCATTTACAAACTTCACCAAAGTTTGCATGAACATCACCAAGGTTGGAAAAAGCGGTAGGCGTAAGCGAGGTGGTTGACCTTCGCCTAGTGCCTAGGCGGTTCTTAAGCGCCCTAGGCGTGGCCTAGGCAGTAATATAGTTCTACTATCAGGGTGTATTTCTGAGTATTATATGTGTGTCAATATTAATATAGGGCATATAAATAAGTTAACTAGCAGCTAGTGCCATTGGTATATGGCTCGTTTGGCATATCAGTGCAATATGGCATGATTCCTTGCTTGGATGGACAATTCATTGCTTGCTCTGCCTAGACTTCCATTTATGCCCTAGGTGAGGCGTTTGACCATCACCTAGCACCTAGGCGTGCCTAAGCGTCTCCTAGGCACTGACTTTTCTAACAGAGAACATCACACACATGCACATCTTGCTTGCAAAAAAAAGAACTTCAGAGTTTTTGGATTTTCTCTCTCTATTTTTAGTGATTTTACTATTTGCCAGGTTCATCTAAGCCCGGGCACCCAAGTGAATATCCGGGTTTTTTGGTGATAGCTTACGCCTGGAATTCATGATGTTAATGAAAACCTCTAAAGTTGTTTCATTACAACAGCCGTGAAACGCATGTCTTATTGCAATTTTGCTCTAACGAAATTGGAGATCAAGGCAAGCCAGTTTTGGAATCTAGTAAGTTGGTAGGGATGTATTTATTTATACCACATTCCAAACTGAACGAAATAACTTCTCTTATAACAACTTTCTGAGAAGGCATGTGAGTTATGTCATGTGTCTTCTTATTAGGTGGAAACAACAAAATTTCCAGAGTCATGTACAAAGTGAGTAGTTTCCTCTTTATTAATGAGAAACAACAATGTTTACTCCACTTATGTACATGACACACGACATAACTTCTCTTACAACAACTCTTTGAGAACGCTTGTAATTTAAACATGTCTTCTTATTAAAGGGAAACAACAAAATTTACAATAGTCATGTACAAAGTGAGCATTTCCTTCTTTACTAATGAGAAACACACCAATGCTAACAACACTTATTTATAAGACACTCGACATAACTTCTCTTACAACAACTCTATGAGAACACGTGTAAGTGAAGCGTGTCTTCTTATTACGAGGAAATAAGAAAATGTGCAAAGTGAGCAGTTTCCTCTTTACTAATAAGAAACAACAAAACGTACAACACTTATGTAGAAGACACACAACTTTTTCCTGAAAGCACGCATAAGTTGAGTGTGCTCCTTCATTAAGAAGAAACAACATATCTGACAACAGTTATGCACAAGCTAGCTAGACAAGCAACTTTTTTTTTTCAAAACACACATAAGTTCAGCTTGACTCTTTGCTAAGAAGAAACAACAAACTTTATAACACTTGCATACGACGCAAGTTCCAACCGCAACCTTGCTGAGTTGAACATTGTCTTCTGTTAAACTGTGGCAAAGACAAAAAGCCCAAAAAAATATCTAAGCGAAATTGATCCCAAAATTGCAAGGTGTGACAAACGCAGCGGTCATATGACATGTGAAGTAGGCTGCTAGAAAAATATGGCATGCCGGTCACAGAGACGACACTGAAACAAACAACTACCTATAAATGATTTCTACACTTGTTGTGAAGTTCGACAAACAAAAAATGAGCACGCTCTAAGTTTTTTCGTAACAAATTTTGCTGATAAAATGCATATCTTTTATTATGTAATAATGTGAGCAGCTTAAAATTTACGAGTTCGTCCTTGAAAATCCATGCTACTCCTTTTTACTTCCAGTCCCACCTTGCTGTGCAAAAAGCATGCCAACATTGAAGTGACATAACTCCAAAAATCCCTGGTCATGCACCACACTCAAACAGGAAGGCAAATTTGAACCCAGCAATTTTCTATTCCTCTTCTTAACCCCACAGAAGCTCCTCCTTTTCCCAAAGTGCCCAAAGTTACCCTCAGTATGAAATGCCGAAGGGCTTGGCGACCTGGTGTGCGATGGAAACAGATTAATTGGCCAGTTGCACACTG
>NC_041388.1:395348025-395439731 GCF_002162155.2 Triticum dicoccoides | reverse complement strand
TTGCAGCTCGTCATGTGAAGAGGTGAGACAAATCCAAGGAAAAAGGGCTCCACGTAATAAAATCAAGGGCTGGTGCTGGTGGTGGTCACTCCAATCTTTGGGCGCCCAGAATCCATCAAAGTATATCAATCCAGCCAAAAGCAAGTTACCTACCGGCCCCAAAGCCATCGGGTCAACGGAGAAACACAGGTTCTCTATCATAATTCGTGTAGGTGGATTGTTAACCATGCGCACATGCTGTCATGTACTCCCTCCGTTCCGATTTACTTGTTGTGGTTCTAGTTTAAATTTGAACTAAAACCACGATGAGTAAATCGGAACGGAGGGAATAGTATGTGTTTGTGTGTTTTTTCTTTGAACTGATATATGCTACGTCTTTTTTGAAAAGGAAGTTAAACCCCTGAGCCTATGCATCTTACTGATGCTCACAATCATTGTTACTCCCTCCGTAAAGAAATATAAAAATGCTTAGATCACTAAGGAAGTACTAATTATCAATTAGAGTATTGTATAAAATAAAACATGATAAGATATGAAATAAACACCTATGACTAAGTCGACTTCTTTCATGACAATGTCTTCAAGAAGAGATAAACGTCCTCGTGCCATCATTGGCACGTCCAATCGGAGACAACATGGGCTAGGATTTTCATCCTGTTTTGCCAAGACTATCAATTATGTTGCTTTGTTGAAAATTGTGTTTCTATGTTAAATAAACATTTTCTTTGCTGGAGGTTGTGAACTGTGATTTCGATTGTTACATGAGCTATCAGTCCTTTTGATTAAAAAAAAGAGCTACTAGTCCTTTCAAAAAAGAAGAAGATCGATTATTTGAAATAGTGTAAAAAACGCTCTTATATTATGAAATGAGAGGAGTATTTAAAAGACAGAAACTAGCTGCTACTAGTCCTGCTCCGTGGGCCTGTTTCTAGGGTGCAGTTGTCTCGACCTGAAACGTTCTGGAACTAGGTACTACGCTAACGTCTGGTTAGGAAGAATGGACCACCTGCATCAGTCTGCTAACACCTGCATCGACCATCTACCAGCAGCTAATCAGTGAACTACTACAGTAGTAGCAGTACTTATCAGTATTATTTTAGTAGCATGTTTATTTTTGAGAAAAAGGAGCTACAGCGAGTTCAGTGTTGCGACAAGGAAAAAGATGCGTGAATTGCAGACCGTATCTCCTACTTTTCCCGCTTTTACCGCCACTTTTGGAGCCTTGTTTTCCACCAATCACACCATCTAACCTTTAGTGTCGACACAGTAACTATCCGTCTTTTCCATCAATCGACCAGGGCGCTTATTTTCTTCACCATCTGTCACCTTCCCAGCAGAAAAGATAGAAAGAGCAGATGTTCATTTCAATAACCCTAGTGCATTATGCAAGTTCTTCAGAGAGACATTTTTTTTTCTGAGCTTGCGAGTTCTTCGTAGGTACACTATGCTAGTGCCATTCTGGCCTAGCTTGGACTATTGGTTCGCGCGACTTTTGAAAGAGCCGACATCAAGACGTTGATTCGAACACCACTATATATGTTCGGGGTGAAAAATCATTATTCTGACCTTTATTTGTCGAGCTCGCAAACGACGGACTCACGTCGTAACCTTGTTGAAGGCATCGTCTCCTTGCCGACATGCTGACCTTTAGTGGTTTGGTCGCGGTAATTAGGACGAAAATCCTTGTTTTGATCGTCTTCGGCCTGACGTGACGACAGAGGCGCGAGGAAGTTTATCCTTACTTGAAGGCGTTGGTGTGAAGAAAATCAGCTTGATCGTAGGTGTTAAAATTCATATCTTGTATTGGCTCTACCGTTGTTGCACGTACTTTGCACTCCGCTTGTCTTACATCAACTTTAATAAAAAATGCTTGTGTGTATTGCAATGATGCAGATGTCGGGAATTATTCGTAGAAAGAAGGACGACGCATTATGCAAGTTCTTCATAGAGGCTTGATCAAAAAAGGACGACACATCTTGCATTTGCTTGCCTATTTGTCTATCCTACCCTCTGTTCCTAAGTGTAAATGTAAGACGTTTTGGCAGTTCAGTTTAAACTGCCAAGACATTTTATATATTTCAAAAGGGAGGTAGTAGTTGTACTATAAGCTCCATTATCCGGATGTGCTATCCATCTCACGCACTTCCATGTCCACAGAAGAAGCCTAGAGCGGCAGAGCTACTCGCCGTCGTACTCCAACATGTTCATATTAATATTGTTTTGAAATTCTGTTACTACGACTAGACGTGGAAGGGGCAGCCTAGGGCTCTACGGCTAGCTTGCAACGACCCCCAGGAGAGCCGAATAGTTGATGGGATGCAAATTGTCCTCATGACACCAAACAGGTGAGTAACTTTTGCACTCGACTGTCTCAGTTTGAATCCAGAAATAATTGCAACGAAATAGGGAAAGAGACAATGATTCGTACCAGTAAAAGAAACGGTCTTCCATACCACGAAACGAACGAACATGCAGATTTATTACCAGAACACAGGATAAAGTCCCAGCGGAGACGACGACTATAAGCTAAGAATGACTACCACAGTCACGTAATACGCAGCGTGCATGTGCCCTCCCATGCGTTTCACGCCTTGGAGGCCTCTACTTCCACGAGCAGAAAGCAATCAGACCTTGTAGAGCATGCCGATCTCGACGCGCTGCTGCAGGGGCACCCCGAGGGCCGGCAGCGCCGACCGGCAGATGCTGTGCAGGAACTCGTAGAACCGGAGCATCACCTTGTCGAACCAGCCGGCGTCGTCGCCCACGTAGAGCCTCATCTTGCCCCGGACGTGCACCACCCCGGCCGCCCGCGCCGCCTCCAGGTCCGCCGCCTCCTCCGCGGCGGAGACGGGCGACGGCTGCCCGTCGGCGCCCGCCTCGACGTGCTGCTTCAGGCAGCTCACGACGCGCGCGGCGAGGTCGTCGCCGCCCTTGAGGCTCAGGTTGTCGGCGTAGCCGTACTGGACGGTGCACTGGTACACCCCTCTCGGCCCGAGCCTCCTGACCGCGATCCTCTGCCGCGGGTCGACCTTGGGAACCAGCAGGTACCTCAGGGTCACGAAGACCGTCACCGAGTGCAGCGAGCTCATGTTGCGGATGTAGTGGCCGAGTATGGGGGTCAGCCCGTCCTGTATGTTGCTGTAGAAGAAGCACAGGCCCTGCACCCTCTGGACCTCCGGCTTCGCCAAGAGCTCGCCGAGGCGCTCCGCGGTTATCTTGTTCGCCCTCTCGTACTCTGTTTTCTTTTGCCTGCCGTAGTACCAGACGAACATGATCAAGGCGAGGATCATGGAGATGGCGAAGGGAAGCCAGCCACCTTCCGTGAACTTGGTGAAGACGGCACTGACATAGGACCCTTCCATGATGACGAACGGGACGAAGTACGCCGCGATGAGAACGGGCGGCGTTCTCCATATGATGATCATCACAAGAGTCAGCATGATTGAGGTTATGAGCATGACCATGATCACCACAAGGCCTGCATGTAAAATCATGAATTATCAGTTACCAGTTAGCTCTATAGTACTCCCTCCGTCTCAAAATAAGTGTCTCAACTTTGTACTAACTCTAGTAGGAGTATAAAGTTGTACTCCTTCCGTCCGAAAAAGCTTGTCCCTCAAATGGATGTATTTAGCATCAAATTAGTGCTAGATGCATCCATTTGAGAAACAAGCTTGAGACAAGCTTTTCCGGATGATGGGAGTACTAAGTTTGAGACACTTATTTTGGGACGGAGTGATATTAACAACTGACCCCGCAAAAAAAAGTTTCATACAGTAGAATTTACTTACCAAAAGCATTCCCTATCGCTTGTCCACCTCCAAAGCCTAGTATAACACCAACGCACAGCACCATCAGAATGTAATTAGTTTCTGGCGAGTAAACCTCCCCTTCATTTTCATCCGATGTGTGCACCACTTTGACACGTGGGAAGTAGTCCAGGACAACTGATTGCTTGATGACAGAAAATGTTGCCGAGATTAAGGATTGGCTTGCAACAATGGCTGCGAGCGTCGCGATGACGAACATCGGCCAGTAAACAGGGCGAGGGATAAATTTGTAGAATGCATCATCGAAGACTTTGCCAATGTTCTCTTGATCGGTGTCTTTGAGATGGTTAATAAGGCATGCTGTTTGCCCGGCATAAGTGAGGATCAGAGAAGGATATACGCTGGATAGAAACGCTATCTGAAACAAATAAAGTGTAAAACAACTATACATGGAAGGGGAAAATGATTTACAAGAATAATTTTCTTGATGACAATAACCTGAATAGCCTTTTTGCTGAAGTGGCCAAGATCGGCGAACATAGCTTCCGCACCTGTCAGCAGGAGATCGAACATCAGGCTGCATGGTGGTCATTGTCAGAAAAAATTTACAATTGCATGGTGGTCCATGTTGGTTTTTTTTACATCAACCTTGGGCCATTTTAATGTGATGTACGGTTATGATTGAAGATGAATAGATCGAAAGTTTTCTCGCGAAAAAAAGTGATGTACCTGTGATGGCTAGAACAGTGGCACCAAGCATCTGCCACCCTTCCTTTTTATTCTTTAGGAAGAAATGAACAATATAATGTGGCGAAGTGGCTTTGAATATGCCGGGGTAGTAACGAAAAATGCTGTATATTCCAACCATCGGAGTGGTGAAAGTCCATGCTGCCATGATTGGAGAAAACAGAAAGCTCACTTTTGAAGTCCCATACTTTTGCACTAAGAATAAGCCAATAAGAATTGCCGCAGATAGAAATGCCACGACAGCTGCAAGATTCAAAGAAAGATCAATGTAATAGAAAAAGGGTTATCAGAGAGATTCTTTTCATTACTGATCAACATCTGTTGAGCTTTGTACGTTGAGTCACAGCAGGAAATGGCGCGCGCAGTCCCTGGATTGCTGATAACACTAAAAAGAAATAAACAACATGTTACTACTTATCTTTATTTATGATCACAAAAATGATTTAAGTTAGATATGCCATCTACACACAACAAACCTGAAATAGCAGGAGTTAGGACACCATCTCCAATGAGCATGCACATCCCAAGAATTGACATGAATAACAATACCCTTCTTGCAGTTAAGCTTCGCTCAAAGAACTTGCCCAGATTACTAGGGGTTTTAGTTGTTTTTGACTGATTGTGAAGCAGCTGTGCTTCTGCTGAATACACTCTCTTGGAAGGAAGGATGCCCATATTGGCATGCCTACACAACAGAGAATACATGGCAAATGTACCACCTGCAGAAAATAGAGTAAGCAACACTCCAAGCCAATAACATCATAAAGTAAAATATTATCTACCCAGAACAAGAAACGTGTATTTTAAGACATTAATTAATTACAAAGTTGCACCTCCATCAGGCCTACGATTCATTGACATTTTTCCAGGCCAAACACATGCTGATATATCATACTCCCTCCATCCCAAAATAAGTGTCTTGACTTTAATACAACTTTGTACTAAAGTTAGTACAAAGTTGAGACACTTATTTTGGGACAGATGGAGTAATATCTAATCTGCATGCTTCATACATTTGATTGAAGAAAACACTAGAGAGACTAGAAAATAAATTGATCTATAAAAATATGCAATGCCACAAGCAACCAAATATTTGATCAACAAACTTTTTTGTACTGATGATTTGTCTGTTTTCAAATCAAATCATCAACTGCCGTTCTACAAGCTATTACCAATTCGAACAATCATCTAGAAAGGCAGCAATAACCGCTGAGCGGAAAGGGAAGGTAGAAGTTGCAAGGGGCTAGTTACCTTCACCGTGATCATCAGCGTTGAGAGCTATGCCTACATACTTGACGACACCAATTAAAGTAAGAGTCCAAAACATTATGCTGTATATTCCCAGAAAGTCAGCTTCTGTGGGGGATGACATGTGCATCGTGGAAAAAACATAGAGCGGAGAGGTAACGAGGCCACCGAAGACCACGCCGAGAGTCTTGTACGCGAGGAATAGATCTTTGCGAACATTGCCAACCTGTTCACAGTTGAGGGACATCTGTATGAGAGCTATATATACAGAAGATATTCAGTGTTGTAAAAAATAGGCATGCACCAAGCTGATCATACAAAGCATTTGGTCACTTGTATTCATAGCCCAAAGCCCCAAAGTAGTACCATTATTAATGCTTGAAATCAGTTACTATGCTGAGGATGTCACACAGGTCCCTTTCCCAACAAGTATTCAAGTGGAATTTTGTGGGGCTTACGACACACGTTAACACCGAGGACTTGTTTCTTTCTCTTGGTCCACTTTCGTGTGGCACTTTCAGAGGCTTCAAGATACTAGAAACTGAAGCCCTGTGATGTAATCAGTTGTGACATCATCAACAAAACCATCCCCAGTCTACGCACCAACTTCTCGCTTGTTTATTTCTTCGCAAAAATAAATAGAAAGGTCAAACAATCGCTCCCTTCTAAGGTTGATGCATGAAAAATGACTAGGATACGTTTCCGAATGAAATAAAGAGGGAAGCTGATCGTCATTGCGTCTAGTAGTTCAATGCATACTACTTCCTCCGTTCCTAAATGTAAGTCTTGGTAGAGATTTCACTATAAATCATATACGGATGTATATAGATGCATTTTAAGTTTGGATTCATTCATTTTGCTCCGTATGTAGTCCATCTGATGGGATCTCTATAAAGACTTATATTTAGAAACGGAGGGAGTAAATACGAGCACACAGACATGCATCTAGGCTGAAGAATTAGCAAGCAATTCAGAGGCGGAGCTATGCATACTTCAAGGGGGCAAGCCTGGGATCAAGTTGTCAAAGGGAAAAAAAAATAGGAGGGCTTAGATTAGATTTTTTTTTTTTTAGCGTTTGGCGTCTCTCACCCCCAACGAGTTTCGTCTAGCTCCGCCTGAGTGTGGCACTTTCGTCACCGATATGCTTACATTAGTTTTGCTGTCGCAAGCATCGCTGTTGAGTCAGCGATGATCAAGCCTTCCGAGTACAAACACCCCTACCTAAGAGATAGCATGCACATTAATGGAAAAAAAGATACAAGCTCCTACCCAAGAGATAGGATGCACATTACAATGGAAAAAAAAGCCGAGTAAAAGCGCTCTCTAAATACGCTCTACTCTGCTAGTACATGTCTTCGAGGCTAAGCAAAAGCAAGCATTCACAAATCCCCCGGGCCAAGACAAACAGCTCACTGTTGACAAAAGAAACTCCCCGCTGGCTTTGACAATTTAAGAAGACCATTGCGTGACTACAAACGAAATTGACCCATGGCACCGAAAAATAGGTAAAACAAAAAAAAAATAACGCCGCTCATCGCAACAAGACAAGATGGTTTGACGCCAGGTGTCACCGGCGCGGGACAGTTGGAAGGCGGGGCTATCGGCCGCGTGCGGGCTATCTATCACCAGTCATCACCAGTTCCAGCCTCCCCCTCCTGGCTCACGCTCACGTTGGCCATCTGGCATGGCATGGCATGGCATGCAGCGCCGCCGTCCTCGTCGCGAAAATATCTATCTCTACGACTATGACCGCATGAACCCGTGGTCTCTTTTACTTCTCTTTCCTCTTTGGCGCCACTGTAACTGAGACAAGCCCCCGATTATCACTGGGAAAACCTCAGTGAAACAAAGCCCCCGATTTACTCTGCGAGTGCAGATGCATGCTTCTCCCTCGCTCAGTCGCATGCAATCAGAAGGAACATGAAAAGATGCAACCAAATATTTAAAGAATTAAACCTACGAGTACTAAAATAAACAACTCCGGCGAGTATCGCACACGAAACTCGCGAGGCGAGAGGTGGCGCAAGCCATCAAACAAAAAACGGAACAGAAGAGTGAAATGGAGAGGGTGGGGGTTTCTCCGGCGCACTCACGTCGGCCGGCGGTGGTGGGGCGGCCGCCGGGACGCCGCCCGGCTCCGCCTCTAGATCCATGTGGGCCCCGGTTGACATGCGCGGAGGGAGGGAGACGTCAGAGCGGTGGTGACCGAAGCTGGCTGTTTCGAGGCGGGCGAGGGGGAGCGGGAGCGGGGAGGAGGGGAGGGAGTTTATAATCGCGAGGCGAACCCTGGTCAGCCGCGCGAGAGCCGCGACCGGGACCGTTTTCCTTTTTCCGAGGCAAGGGAGTCGGGCTCGCAAGTCAACACGCACGTGCGAGCTTCCGCCACCGACCACATTCACCGTGGGCAGCTGGGCCTTTGCCTACGTTTTTTTTTTGAGTAACGGACCTTTGCCTACGTGCCCGGCTGATGAGTACTCCGAATGGGCTATACTCTCTTCTAAATTAGAAAGAATGGGCTATACTGTGGATGGGTATCGCGAGAGCTATTTCTTGCTTCAAGCCAGATGATAGCTTGAAGGAATTTCGTTGTTGCCTACGAATCGGGCCGGCCCATCTCTCGCTGAAGGAATTTTGCAGTCGCCTATGAATCCGGCCGGCCCATCGCGCGTACATTAAAGGGAAAGGCCACCAGCGAGATCGCCAACCACTCCACCCGCTTCCAGTTACTGGTTGGAAGTAGGACCGCGGCCAACTAGAGGCGACCGAGCCACTCGTCTCCATTTTTTTTCATTTCATTTTTCTTCTTCGATTTTTTTCATTCTTTCTTTTTACTTCTCCGATTTGTTTCATTTCGTTTCGTTTTCTTTTTTCTTCTTTTTTCTCATTCTTTTCTTTATCCTTCTGTACATTCTTTTTTTTTCTTTTTGTTTTTCATTCTACACTCTTATATACATGATAAAAAAATCAACTACTTGTTCAACATTCTTTTCTCATCTCTGATTTGTTTTTCATTATACATTCTTATATAGATAATAAACATTTTTTAAAATACTTTTTAAACATTTTTAACTACTTGCTCAACATTTTTATATACGTGATAAACATTTCTTCCCAATACTTGTTCAATTTTTTTTCAAATAATTGTACAACACTTTTATATGCATGATCAACATTTATTTCAAATACTTGTTCAACATTTTTTCAATACTTGTTCAACATTTTTCAAATGCTTGTTGAACATTTTCTAAATACTAGTTCAACATTTTTTCAAACGTTCTTTGAAAAGTTTTTTGTAAGATATATATTTAGAATATTTAAAAGTATAAACCAAAATACAAAAATAAAAGTAAAAAAGAAAACATAAACATAAAAAAAAGAGGTTGTGGCCTCCCACGCTCATGGGCCGGCCCAGCTTGCTCGCCATTCAGCGAGTCCTAAGCCGGAGTCACTGAAGCCGAGATATAGCGACGCCCAATGGAAATTGTTCTCGCCTTCAGCACTGATGACGTAATTGGGCCAGCCCATCTAACGGCCGCTTTACGATGTTACGTTATTCAATTAACTAATTAGAGCGCTCCTTTGAGAGACTCCCCAAGGGTCACTTGGAGTGGGCTGAAAGCACGGTCTTGGTCATCGCCACATGTCACGCTCTAGGCGCCCCTCAGATTTTTTTTTATTTTTTGTACGTGTTTTCGGTTTTAGATGATTTTTTTGGCTTTTCTTATGTTTTGGACAAAAAAACAATTGACGTGAAAAAACGTTCCTTTCCCATTCGTGAGAGGCACGGATTTACTTCTCGTAGAGCCACATATTTCTTTTGCGAGAGGCACGGTTATGCCTCTCGCAAAAAAATGAGTTTTTTTAATGACGAGAGGCACAAATTTACTTCTCGTAGAGACACGAATTTGCTTTCGCGAGAGGCACGGCCGTGCTTCTCAGAAAGAGAAAAAACACATTTTTTTTCTTCCGCGAGATGCATGGATTTAATTCTCATCGAGGCACAGATTTCGTTTCACGAGAGGCACGACTACGCCTCTTGCAAAAGGGAAAAACCATGTGTTTTCCTACCATGAGAGGCATGGATTTACTTCTCGTAGAGGCACATATTTGGTTCTATGGGAGGCCTCTCGAAAATGAACATTTTAACATATGTTTTGACACGCATGAACATATTTTAAAATGTCACAGACATTTTTTATTGGGACGAAATGTTTTTGAAAGTTGAGTGAATATTTTTCTTTACACTCCATGAACATTTTTCAAATGTTTGATGAAAACTTCCCAAATTTTAAGTGATTTGTTTGGTCATATGTATTGTAATATTTTTGAAAATATATACAAAAGTAAAAAAATAGTAAACAAACAAACCGAATTTAGAAATGAAAAACCTGTTACTGGGCCAGCCTACTTGGGGGTGTTCCTTGAGGCCACGCGGTGGCAGCTCTCGCAGCAAGCGAGGTATAGTCGCCCCCTCTTGGGTTCAGTTTGCGCTCAGGAAGCGATGGACTCGAGGGCTCTATAACTGGCCCGACCCATCTGTAAGAAAATTGGGATAGAAGATATTATAGTTCACTAATGTACTAGTGAAAGATTCGCGGACACACCTCCCTCTTCAAACGTAACATAGCACGATGCGTTTAAGCACTTTCTGACGAAAGCCTAGTGGGGCATATTAGTCCTCGGAGCAGAATGCGATAGAATTTATTTCCACCGTGATTAGACCTTTGTTTTAGCAAGGGGAAGGGACCAAAGGTCCCCGAAGCTAGCTCTAAATAACAAAAGAGTTACAACTTCCCCGCAAAAAAAAAACTCCACATAAAGGACTTGAAGCTTTCTTTTCCTTTTTTTCATACATGTGGAACTTCCCACATGTCGTACATTTCTTGATACATATGAAGCATTTTTTTATACAAGTTGAACATTTAAAAAATACAGAAAGAATGTTTTTGAAATACATGTTTTGAACACTTTTCTGAATACATGTTAAACACTTCTGAAATACATGTTGAACATTTTTCTGAAAAATTACATGAATATTTTTTATGGTGTATAAAAATTTAAAACATTCATGTTTTTGAACATTTTTTCGGATAATTGTTAAATATTTTTCACCGGCCAACCAGCCGCTCCAAATCTGAGGAGACGCGACACACAAAGTAATGTCAAAACATCATCGTTTGCAGTCACGCCAGAGGAACTGTTGGGGGCGTGGAGTGGCTGGGCTGGGCTAGGCTCACTTGCAAATTAAGGCCCATGCTACAGTATCTCTCTGCTATTTATTCTGTTTCCTATTTTACTTTGTTGTTTTGATTTAAATGAAGATACTCCCTCCGTTCCTTTATATAAGGTGCATTTATTTTTTCAAAAGTCAAACGAGTGCATGTTTGACCAAGTAAAATATATCAATATTCACAATACGAACATTTTATCCATCATGAAAAGTAGTTGCATATTTTATCTATTAGGTATTGCAGATGTTGTTATTTTATTCTATAATCTTGGTCAAACATTCAAATGGTTGACTTGAACGGAAATCAATACACCTTATGTTCTGGAACAGACGGAGTACGAACTAGCTCTGAAACTTTTGAGATTTATGTGACCTTACTGGTGCAACCCAAGTACACATAAAAAGTTTCAAATTTGTTGAGATTATATTTTTATTTCTAACAATATAAACCCAATTTGATTAAAGTTTAGGGTTTAAACTACAAGTGTGTTATGGGCTTATGGCTGATTCCAAAAATCTTGGAATAATTATTATAGCTTCCTAATATTATTGGAAGGCTAGATACAAAATTTGAAGATAAATCATCATGTGAAAGTCCCTCATTTTAATATATCCTAATCTAGCTATTTTAAGAATTATGGTTTAAATTATGATTTCCAAAGTATTAAACCATCCTTAAACCCTTGAAATTTTTAGAGGATCCATATCAATTATATGAAGCTCTTGCCATGAAGGGCATTTTGCATTCATTGAGGAAATTTTAGGGTCTTAGCCCTTTAGGAAACACGAGGTTTGAGTTAATCCTCATTTTTCACAATTCAAAGAATTCAGACATGGTGATATGCTATGCTCTCTATGCGTCCATTACATTACCACAAGCTAGGGTTGTGACATTTAATGGTAAAAAGAGACAACATCACTTCATGTGCACAAGGAATATAGAGGTACTATGTGTTACACACTATATTGATGTTGAACCATGAGAACATATATGCCCCTCTGTTGTATATATGCCCATCCGCTACAATGCACAGGCAATTAACTAGTATTATGAAAATGTTTCCTAGCAACACGATGATATTCTGTACACACAAAAAACTAGAATGAGACATCGTTCCATGATTGCCAGAGAATTTATATCGCAAGTATCGAACATGGGAAACGGTTTAGCAATATGCTATGTAACATTGTGTTTTAGCCTTTTATTTCTTTATTTTTTTAGACTATTGCGACAATGTAATAATTGGTTCATCTTTGAATCCAGAGATCAGATACTGGGGAAGTTGTTCTCTTCCATTTTTTTCATAATAAGATGATACGCCTCAAGTTTGGCTAACAAAAATAAGATCCCAAATGAAACATAATAAATCTTGAGTTCTTGACAGGTTTCCTACTGAACTGGTCAAACCTTCCCAGAATTTCTTACAGGAGACATGGTGGCATTTTTCGCTGACTTCACGGTACCCTTCTCCCGCTTTGTTGGCCCAACTTTCGTGCCATCACTCTTATGTCTTATATACCAGGAATTGAGATGCCAAATAATCCAATAGTTCAGGCCCACTTGTCTTCTAAATGTCAGTTCAAAATTCTTCACAAAAGATGTGCACCAACCGTGTCATTGCTTGCAAAAAATATGGCGTGGCCAACACAAATGACATTTCCGACATGACGGTATAGTATGGAGAGTGACCATTTTCATGAGACTCATACAAAAAACAGTTGATGCAGCGCCTCAAACCTTGTACAACATGCCGATCTCAACTCGCTGCTGCAGAGGCATCCCGAGAGCTGGCAGTGCCGATCTGCAGATGCTATGCAAGAATTCATAGAATCGGAGCATGACCTTGTCAAAACAGCCGGCATCGTCACCCACATAGAACCTCATCTTGCCCCGGACATGCACCACCCCGGCCAAACTCGCCGCCTCCAGGTTGGCGATCTCTTCCTCCGTAGAGACAGATGAACGCCGGTCGGTGCTCATCGCAATGTGCCGCTTCAGGCATCTCATAACCTGTGCGACAAGATCATCGCCTCCTTTGAGGCTCAGGTTGTCAGCGTAGCCATACTGGACGGTGCACTGGTACACCCCCCTAGGTCCGAGCCTCTTGATCAGGACCCTTTCCCGTTGATCAACTTTGGAAACCAGCAGGTACCTCAGGGTCACAAAAATTGTGACTGTATGCAGTGAGCTCATGTTCTTGATGTAATGGCCAAGTATAGGAGTTAGCCCGTCCTGTATGTTGCTGTAGAAGAAGCACAAGCCCGGGACCCTCTGGACCTCAGGCATTGCCAAGAGCTCACCAAGGCGCTCCATGGTTATCTTGTTCGCCATTTCGTACTCTATTTTCCTTTGCCTACCATAGTACCAGACGAACATGATCAATGCAAGGATCATGGAAACTGCAAAAGGAAGCCAACCACCTTCAGGGATCTTGGTGAAAACGGCACTGACATAGGACCCTTCCATAATGACGAATGGAATGAAAAACATGCCGACAAAAACAGGTGGTGTTCTCCATATGATGATCATCACGAGAGTGAGCATGATTGTAGTTATGAGCATGACCATGATGACAACAACACCTGCAGTAAAGATATAAATTATGCATTGAGTCTCCAGGCACAAAGTAGCTGTATATCAACGACTGAAGCATTTGTTTCGTCAAATTTACTTACCAAAAGCATTCCCTATCTCCTTTCCACCTCCAAAGCCTAGTATAACACCAACACATAGTACCATCAGAATGTAATTAATTTCTGGTGAGTAAACCTCCCCTTCCTTTTGATGTGATGTGTGCACCACTTTAACACGTGGAAAGTAGTCCAGGACAACTGATTGCTTGATGACAGAAAATGTTGCCGATATTAAGGACTGGCTTGCAACAATTGCTGCTAGTGTTGCAATGACAAACATCGGCCAGTAAACTGGCCGAGGGATAAATTTGTAGAATCCATCACTGAAGTCATTGACGTTGTTAATAAGGTATGCTGTTTGCCCGGCATAAGTGAGGACCAGAGAAGGATATATGCTGGATAGAAATGCTATCTGAAAACAAATAATAAAGTGTAAGCAGCTATACATGGAAAACATTCACAAGAATAATTCATGCTGATATTTGTTAATGATAATAACCTGAATAGCTTTTTTGCTGAAGTGGCCAAGATCTGCAAACATAGCTTCTGCACCTGTGATACATAGAACAGTCCCACCAAGCAGCTGCCACCCTTGTTTTTTTATTTCTTAGGAAGAAATGAACAATATAATGTGGCGAAATGGCTTTGAAGATGCCTGGGTAGTAACGAACAATGCTGTATATTCCAACGATTGGAGTGGTGAAAGTCCATGCTGCCATGATTGGAGAAAACAGAAAGCTCACTTTTTAAGTCCCATACTTTTGCAGCAAGAATACACCAATAAGAATTGCTGCAGATAGAGCTTCCACAACAGCTGGAAAATTAGACGAAAGATCAATGTCATATCAAAGGGTTATCAGAGAGATTATGTTCGTTACTAATCAACACCTATTGAGCTACCTACGTTTACTAACAGAAGGAAATGGTCCTCTCAGTCCATCAATTGCTGATAACACTGAAACGACATAAACAACATGTTAGTTATCTATATGATCACAAAAATGATTAATTTAGATATGCCATCTGTAAACAACAAACCTGAAATAGCAGGAGTTAGGATTCCATCTCCAATGAGCATGCACATCCCAAGAATTGCCATGAATAACAATACCCTTCTTGCAGTTAAGCTTCGCTCAAAGAACTTGCCCAGCTTACTAGGCCTTATAGCTGTTGCTGACTGCTCACGAAGCAATGGTTCTTCTTCTGAATACCCTCTCTTGGAAGGAAGGATGCCTATATCGGCATGCCTACACAACAACGAATACATTGCAAATGTACCACCTGCAGAAACCAGAAAGTAGACTAAGCAACACTCCAGACCAGTAACAGTATAAAGTAAAAAATGATTTAACCAGTAAAAGAAGCTTGTATTAAGAGTTTATAGAAACAAAAGTTACAGCTCTACAGGCTAGGTTCATTGACATCTTCCAAGCTGAACACATATTCATAGATCATAGTATGTAAATTGCTTGGTTCATGCTTCATACTAAAGTATTGAAGATAACAGACTAGAAAATAAATTGATCTAAACAGACATGCAACACCACAAGTACCCAAATATTTGATCAAGAAATCTCTTTGTACTGATTTTTTTTGTTTGTTTTCAAATAAAAAATCATCAACTAACGTTGTCTAAGCTATTAGCAATTTCAACAATCGTCTAGAAAGGCAGCAATAACCGCTCAAAGGAAAGGAAAGGTGGAAATTTTACCTTCACCATGGTCATCAGCATTGAGAGCTATGCCTACATACTTGACCACACCAATTAAAGTAAGAGTCCAAAACATTATGCTGTATATTCCCAGGTAGTCAGCTTCTGTAGGAGATGACAAGTTCATTGAGGGATAAACATAGAGGGGAGAAGTAACGAGGCCACCAAAAACCACACCAAGAGTCTTGTACGCAAGGAATATATTCTTGCGAACATTGCCAACCTTCTCACAGTTGAGAGAAGTCATTTGTATGAGCTTTGAGCTACACATAAGAGATTCAGTACTCTAAAAAAGAGGGATGCACCAAACTGATCATACAAAAGCAATTGGTCATTTGTACGCAATAGTGAGTCAATGGAGTCAAGTCAAGCAAGGCCCAAAGCCGCAAAGTAGGACCATTATCATTGCTTGAAATCAATTGTGCTGATAATTTCACAGATCCCATCCCCAACAAGTAATGATGTGGAATTTTGTGGGGCTTACGACAAATGTGAACACAAAGGACTTGTTTCATTCTCTTGGTTTACTTTGGTGTGGCATCAACATCGAATCTGACTCCCTGTGATGTAATCCCTTGTGACATCATCAAAATAATCACCCCCAATCAGCAAACCTAGTTCTCTCTTGCTCTTATTATTTTATTGAATGGATAGCTTAGAAAAATCAGACAAGCAGTCCCGTCTAAGAATGATGGATGGAAAATGACTAGATGCATTTCCAAATGAAATAAAGAGGGAATCTGGTCATTGCAGACTAATATCCTTATCCGTTGCTTACGAGCACCTAGGAATCCATCTCAGCTACCACGTTTCACAGTGAAGGAATAGTAGTAGTAACAATTTTCAGTCAGAGATGTTCTAGTCTTCCAACTGAAGATACAAACTCTTAACTAAAAGGTAAAAGTGCTCTCTAATGCGTCAACATGTCTGGCGTGTTAAATATCATCCACAAGTTATGGAGGCAGGAAAGGAGAACATTCCACTGATTCCATATTGGCCCAGGCCCCCAGTCCAAGACAAACAACCTCCGCTGGCTTAGATGATTTAGACTATTGCGTGACTGCAAATCTCACTGACCAGCGGTAGCGGAAAGTAGCAGAAAAAACAAAAGAGAAATCAACTCTGCTCATCGCTCGATGACTAAATTATTCCATGTCAGATGTCACCCCCGCGCGCGGAAAAAGAGATAGTATGGGGAAAGGAACAGCACAGAGTTTGGAAACTGAGGCACGCGCACTCGCGCAGCTCAGTGCTACCAACCCCGTGCAGAACTCGCCACCGCGGCGGAAGCCAATCCCAGGCTTGACGCTGGAATTTTGACACGCAGCGCCACCGCCGCCGTCGCAAGAATCAAGCGCAATATCTCTACGACTACGACAACTGCACGAGAACTTCCGTGGACGAACAAGTCGATCGATTCACCGCCGCTCGGCTCGGGTCTCCCGAGCATGCTCTGCTACTGTGCGCATGCACATACAGTAAAATAGATGCTCTCGTTGAAGAATTGTTTAATAAGCCTACAGATTGTAGTACTAAAGTAAAGCTCTCGCTCTCGACCGAAGCTTTCCGGCGAGAATCCCACGCCAACACGAGGCGAGAGCTCGCGCAAAACTACCAATAGATTCAGCTAGAGAACACAAGTACTCTAAAACAAAAGCTAAGCAGAGCTGTAAGATTGAGAGGATGGGGTTTCTCCCCGCGCACTCACGTCGGTCTCTCTGTCGGCCGGCGGTGGTGGGGCGGTCGCCGGGGAGCCGCCGCGGGGCCGGGGAGGAGCCGCCGCCTCGATATCCATGTGGGCCCCTGTTCGGCGTGTGCAGGCAGAGGGGGACGGGAAGCGGTGGTGGCCGAAGCTGTATAGGAGGCGGGCGAGAGGAGGTTTATAGTACCGAGGCGAGTCCTCTCCGCCGCGCGGCGACCGGGACCGCGACTGATTGGGAAGGGAGTCGGGCCGGCTCACGAGTCAACACACGTGCCTGCTTCCGTGACCAGCGCGCACTGCGGGTCCGCAACGAGCCGTGGGCTGCTGCTGGGCTTTGCCTGCATGCTCCGTGGACATCAAGCAGCCGGATTTGGCGCTTGCTGGGGCCATACACACTTCGGGCATTGGCTGAGTGGTTTTGTCTGTTTTTCTCCTTTTGCGTTTTGCCGCGTACACCCGCCAAAACGCGTGCTTCCTTGTATATTGTTTTTAATTGCTTTCCTTCTATATATGGATACCGGATTCTAAAAAAGAAAAGAAGGTATCCTTGATCAATGATTTCGACGCGCCCGGGTCGGGCTCTCGTGCTGGGTTCCCAGCATGCACTATCGTGCAGGGTCAACCAGCGCCCAACACGTGTCCCGTGGACCCACCACTTAAACAACCCAGCATATCTCTCTAATTGCAGTTAGGTTCCAGAAAATCAGCAAAACGACATGTTTCTCTCCCGCGTTACAACTGATTGCCGCCAAAATCTCTTTCCTGGCTTCATCCTTTCTCCTACCGATCTATTCCATTGTTAATTGTTGCCCCTGGATCACAGGAGAATAGATCAATCTTGATAGAAATTTATGCTCTCCGTGGATCAACATCTACTGTGTTCTTTAGCATGGACGGAGCTCCTCGCACTTCATCGTCCGGAGGTATGTTCTTGTGCCTGGAATTAACAGATTATCAGCACTCTTGATCATACGAAGGTGACAAGATTAAAAAAACGAAGAGCTGATTCTATGACATGCAAATTACTCCTTCAGAAATAGCTCCCCGCACTTCATGTTCCGTAGCCACATTTCTTTCAAACACATGCAAATTAATCCTTCGAAATTGCATTATAATTCTGTTAGTGATGATCACTCCTACGATGTTGCGCACATTATGCATCAGAGTACCACCAAGTTTATTATAAATTTTACTGCATGAGATTTCTACTTTGACACTAACTCTAATGATAGAGATTACTGTATCAAAGAAAAGGATCAATAATTTGTTAATGCTCCTTGGGTGAATATCGTGTGATTTTCAGGTTTCACTAAAACCAGGACTGTGAATATCTTGTGATTTTTACTCTGTGTGTCATCCATGAACTAATTAGTATATCATAATTTTTATGTTGTGTAGATCATGAGACCACAAATGTGGGAGAGGCAGGTGGAAGTACAAATGATTATTACATCAAAAGGTTAAAACCAGAGATATGAATGGAATTTGAGAATGATGATATAGCATATGAGTTTTACAATACATATGCAGGACATGTAGGTTTCAGTGTCAGGAAATCTTGGCATGATAAATCCTCGACGACTAATGTTATTCGGACAAAGAAATTTGTATGCTCAAAGGCAGGTTACAAGGACAAGAGCAAGGAACAATGTCAGAGGAAGCGAGCAGATACAAGAGTTGGTTGCCTCGCAGAGATGACCATCAAAATAAGTGCTAATGGAAAATATGTTGTAAGCAGCTTTGATGATGCTCATAATCATGAACTCGTAACTCCAAGCAAAGCCCATCTACTGCGATCCCAGAGAAAAATTACAGAAGGTCAGAAGGCGCAAATTGACATATTGAATGATTCAGGTATTAGACCAAAGTCTGGTCATGAAGTGATGAGTAGACAAGCAGAGGGTCGACAGTGTCTTAGCTTCGGTCAAAAAGATTATAAAAATTATCTCCGTTCAAAGCGTATGCAATCCATCCAAGGAGATACAGGTGCCATTCTTCAATACCTTCAGGACAAGCAGATGGAAAACCCTTCCTTTTTTATGCAATACAAGTAGATGAAGATGAGATGATAACCAATATATTCTGGGCAGATGCAAGATCAATATTAGATTATCACTACTTCGGTGATGTGGTATGTTTTGACACAACCTTTAAGACAAATAGTTATGGCAGACCATTTTCCCCTTTTGTTGGTGTCAACCATCATAAACAAACAGTGGTTTTTGGAGCTGCATTATTGTATGATGAAACATCTGAGATGTTTGAATGGTTGTTTGAAACATTCAAAAGGGCCATGTCAGGAAAAGAACCAAAGACAATATTGACCGATCAATGTGCTGCCATCATTAGTGCCATTAACAAGGTTTTTACTAACTCAATACATCGTCTATGTGTGTGGCACATGTATCAGAATGCTGCAAAACATTTGAGTCATGTTTTCCAAGGTTCGAAGACATTTAAGAAAGATTTTGGCAAGTGTGTTTATGATTTTGAAGAAGTTGACGAATTCTTAGCAGGTTGGAATGATATGCTAGTGAAATATAATTTGGAAGATAATGAATGGCTAAATAGATTATTCCAGAACAAGGAGAAGTGGGCTTTGGTTTATGGTCGACAAACCTTTTGTGCATATATGAAATCTACACAAAGAAGCGAGAGTATGAATGCACTATTGAAACGATACATGCATGTTCGCCTTGACTTATTAGATTTCTTCAAGCACTATGAGAGAGCCGTGGATGATAGAAGGTATGCTGAAGTGGAAAGTGATTTCTATGCGAGTCAAACATCACCAAAGGTGCCATATGTGCAGATGCTGATACAAACTTCGAAAGTATATACACCTGCTATGTTTGAGATATTTAAAGGAGAATTTGACATGGTAATGGGATATTGTGTGTACGAGAGTGGTCGTACTGGATCTATTTCTGAATTCAAGGTTACCCATTCAGCTAGCCAAAATAGTCATACTGTGATATTTGATCCCGATGGATCAAAAGTTTCATGCTCATGCAAAAAGTTTGAATTTGTTGGGGTATTGTGTCGTCGTGCATTGAAGGTGTTGGACCACAACAATATCAAGGAGTTGGCACCGGAATATATCTTGAAAAGATGGACAAGGCGAGCAAAATCAGGGCCATCACAAGCAATTCAAAAGTGCTCTAATGATAAAGATGCAAGAGTTGTGCTAGCTAGACAGTATGGATCACTATGCCGCACTTACAATAACATTTTGAGCAAAGCAGCAGCAAACAAAGAGGCATATGCACTACTGCAAAGTATGTCAGTTGAACTAATGGAAAAGGTGGACCAAATTTTACATGGAAATCAAGCAAAAGATGAATCAACAAATCATGAACAAGCAGAGAAGCAACCATTTGAATGCAACATTGAGAATGTAGTCCAAGCACAAGGAATAAAGAGAAAAGAGCAAGGAAGTAGCAACAAGAGGATTAAATCTGGACTGGAACTGAACAATAAGAATAAACGTAATACAAAAGGTATGGTATTGCACAAGAAATAGCTACATAAATATCTGGTCATGTTATTGAAATAGATCTAACAAATTCTTTTGCAAATAGGTCAAGGAGCAACATGCAAGAATAGGAGTGGTGATTGTGCTTCTGCAACGTCTGGGGCAAATCCTAGCTTAAATATACCAAATAAGAACAAACGTAATACAAAAGGTATGGTATTGCACAAGAAATAGATACATAAATATATGGTCATGTTATTGAAATGGATCTAACAAATTCTTTTGCGAATAGGTCAAGGAGCAACATGCAAGAATAAGACTGGTGATTGTGCTTCTGCATCACCTAGAGCAAATCCTAGCTTCAACATGTCAAACGAGAACTATAATTTGCAAGTATTGCAGCATGCTATGCATCCACTACCAAATGTTGCTAATTACAATTTGCAAGTATTGCAGCATGCTATGCCTCCAGTACCAAATGTTGCGAATTATAATCTGCAAGTATTGCCACGTGCTATGCCTCTGCTACCACAAGCTGTTTCCCCATTACCACAAGGACATAATTACAATTTGCATGTACTACCGGGTACTATGACATCAGTACCACAACCTGAGAACTACAATTTGCAAGTTTTATAGCATGGCTTGCCTTCGCTATCACAGGCAGACACTAGTAGTTTTCAACAGTTACTTGGCTTGCGACCACAACAACCCTATTTCTATCATAGCACTCAACCGAGCCAGGTATAATTATTTAGTTAATCACTAAAATTAAGATGAGCATGCACATGTCATTTACTCTTTGATTAACACTATGTAGACTTCTGTGCTATCATCATACTCGGGGTGGCCAACATCTCAAAATCACCAGCTGCCAACTAGCACTCAACCAAGTCAGGTATAATTTTATTAGTTACTCGCTAGAAATTATAATGAACATGCACATGTCATCGCTTGTATTGACTTTTGGATCAACATTGTATAGAGTTCCCAAATGTTCTCGGACTCAGGATGGCCAACATCTAAAAAATGACCAGCTGCCAATTAAGGTATTGTTCACTTACATGTCATATTCCCAATTCAAGTTTATATCTCACAAGAAATCATTTCTCTGTTCTTCCAGGTCTTGGGTAGCCAATCAAGTCACATACAAGATAAACACTTCTAAATAGCTCTATATAAACTTTTGTATCTCAGGATTGCTCTACAAAACAGTTACCTTGCGATGTAATAATTTATCTTACCATTCCTTTTGATGTTAGATGCATAATGGTTTTATGCCCAAATAAAGATATATACATGAATATGGATCAGTTGATGGTTATTCCTTTTGATATGTTAGCTGTGTAACTGTTCTTTAGTTTTCCAATTAAATGTGGTCTTGGGCACTACATTAACCAAAAGCGCGTTCACCAATTTGTGATTTCCCCTGTACTGTGCTATTGAAAAGCAGAGAAGCCAGAGAAAAATGGATAGCTCTCATACTACAAAGTTGAGTACGATAGCTAGTTACCTACTAGTACAGAGGTAGATACTAGTACGGAGGTAGATGATTAATGAATCTTGACGCACCTTTGCCTGTTGAGTCTTCATCCAGCTCGCACCCTCTAGTGCGACTGCGCGCATCGGCCACCAGCTGACCATGCGGTAGTTCCAGCATGGCACCATCTCCCAGGGAGCGGGCCTGGCCTTGGGTGCCAGAGACGGGTAGCAATAGCCGCGACGGCTCCCATCTTGCCGCCGGCCAAGGACACGGCCGGGCGTGCTGCAACGCGCCTGAGGTGAGCAGAGCTAGCCGCGACGGATCCCATCTTGCCTTCACCCAAGACCACGGCCCCAGGCAGCCCAGCGCGCCGGAGGCGAGCAGCTCTAGCTAGCGGCGATGCCTCCCGCCTCACCGCTTTCCAATCCCACGGCTCCGGACGGCGAAGCGCGCCGGAGATAGACGCGCTAGCTGCGACACCTCCAGTTCACTAAGCGCATCGGAGACGGGCGGTGCAAGCAGCGACATACCCGGCCTCGCCGCCGGCCACGGCCCGGACGGCAGATTTCACCTCGCCATAATCCTCTCGCAGTGGAACCAGTGGCTGTGGAACAGGGACCGGCAGCAGTAGTGTGCCCGGATAAGGCAAAGAAAAAAATATTTTCAATAAATTAGGAAAAGGAAAACGTTTTATGGAGTGGTGGGTCCACGGGACACGTGTTGGGCGCTGGTTGGCCCTGCACGATAGTGTGTGCTGGGAACCCAGCACGAGAGCACGACCGAGGCCAGCAGAGCCACCTCATGGTGAGTCATGCATCGTCTAGTAAAAACACGTCGGTTCCTCTCTTTGTAGATGGACCATAATGTGTAGGTGGGCATATGCTGCTACGGCGTTTCCAGACTTATTTGGACTCGCCAGTGGTCATCATCTCATCCGGACATGTCATCAGGTTCGAGTAGGAAATTCAACATCAGCTGCCCTTGTGGGTCGAGAAGATCACTTGGTTCTAGACCTCGACCGAGAAGGGGCAGTCCTTGCACAGGTAGGTCTCCATTTCCGGCTCCTGGAGGCACAATTGCGCCACAAATCGTGAGTTCATCCATGTATGTATGCCATCAGAATTCTGTCGTGAAGGACAAGCCATGCAAAGAAATTGTATTTTGGCTCGGCGTGGGTGGGCCAAGCCTTGGGCGAGTCGAATCTCGGATGTGAGTCATGGAACTGGGCCGCATAGGCAGAGGCTGAAGAGTGGGATCCGTTACTGGTTAGGTTCCAAACAATGAAGTCTTCTTGGTTATGGGTGAGATGAACCTGGCTAATCCACTCCCAAAGGGTAACATATTCTCCCAGTTAGTGTAGGGTATGCAACCTTGACAGCAAAGTATGTAAACTTGACTCTGCTTTGATCCAATTTTCTTTTGATAGCTCGCGATGCACCGCCCTTTGTTCTTCCTGTAGCCGATCTTGAAAAGCTCCGGCGCTAGAAATCTGACGGGGCCCCTATCGCTCCAGTTGTCATGCGAAAAGAGCGCCTTACAACCGTTCCCCAAGGTGATGGTGATGCAGGCCCAAAAAAGGTTCATGTCACTCTGGGATGCCCATTGCAACCAGGGCGAACAAAGACGCGGGGTGCGGCCAAATCTTTATAGATCTGCAATTCTAAGGCCGCCCAAGCTTAGCAGTCGGCAGATCATCTTCTAGTTTACCAACGAGCTCATGGTCCTCCTTTCCCTAAACAAAAGCACGCATGATTTTATGATTTTATCAACCTTCCTCGATCAGAATCCACTTAGGCAAGATAAATGGCCAAGATGTGGTGGGTGATAGTGGCGGTGATGAAAAAAGCACTCGTGATTTTGCTAGGGACACTCTTTCAGACTTTTTCATATGCTTCCTCTTCCAACCTGGCAATCTACCAGCGATCTTAACAATGAGAAGTTGCAAGTCAACCTTACGAAGCCGGCGAAAATGGAGGGGCAGCCCGAGGTACCATCCCGAGAAAGTGCCCACCTTGGCCGGGAAGGCGGAGAGAATGTTGTGGAGGTCGATGCCATTGCACCGGATGGGGTAAACCTCGGTCATGTCCAAATTAGTGATAAGGCCACTAGCCTCGCCAAAGGCATTAAGAATGGCAGAGATCGCCCACAGCTCCTCTTTATTCGGCTTGGCGAAGATGCCAGCACAATCCGCGTAAGAGCATGGTTAATACTATAGCCTGCTGCTAGCTCTATTCTTGTGCCACAACACATTCATACAATGTATGTTGGCTATATAGACTATGTAGTTAATGCTTGACCTCACTTTCTTCTCTCACAAAGTGTGTTGGAGCCCGTGTTGCAGTCGGCTACAAACTTACATCCCACCTCTCTTCTCTTTCCTCTCCTCTCCTCTCTCCTCCACATCATCATAAATCTGAGGTGGTAACTCTTATAGTCCACTTATGTCACTGTATTGTACTTGCTCTAAAGGGGAATCTTGCATCCGGCAGTGTGTGCACGGATAGGCTTGAGGACGCCTGCAAGGTTCAGTTCCACATTCTCTCCAAAGTTCTGGATGGAGTTGTTGCTCTTTAAGGTGACGGTTCTTGTTGAGACGCGGCTCGGCAAACCCCTTTTGTGTTGTGTTTGTAATACTTGTGGTGCCTAATCATTTGATTAGTTTGACTGTGGAGTTTGAACTGCACTTGTTGTTCGTAGCAAGTTGTAGTCTCTTGTAATTTGTCTTCTGCCTTTTATAAAAATAAGGTATGTCTAGGCGTACTCTATAAAGAAATCTTCTCTGCTGATGACAAGTGATGCATTGGATATGCATACGACACTTGTCGTAATTTGAGAGTTTTGTGTTCTTCTTGTATGTTTGGTTTTTAATGATTTATCTCTTAAATCATGCGCTCCATAAGTGAATCATTTTCATTATTGCATTTCTCGTGTCGAGAGCTGTAAAACTGTATCTCATATTAATATACCTAAACAAAAGATTTCTAGAAAAAAGGAGCCAGAAAAAACTAAACATAAACATAAAGACAATTGTGCTTTTTTGTGAAAAAAGAGATTTTATGTTTTTTCATTTTTTGGTAGCATAGTTATGCTTCACCGTGACGCATAATTATGTTTTTCACTTTCGGGAAGGACAATGGTTCTTTACACGGAAACACAGACGTGCCTCACAGTGAAGCACAACTATACTTATCATTTCTCACGTACACCCCCCTACTCCTGCTCATGTATATTGCGTTGGGGGTGTACAAAGTACAGGTAAAGTACCAAACAATTGTATGTTAAATTCTCTACAACAAGTCGGAACCTTGGCTTATATAGCATAACGAAGGTCCTAGGGTTACAGATCATAATCGGCTATATCAATGGAGATAGAGTTCTATAAGGCTCCGATATCTTCGGCTTGTACGTCAAGTCTTCCGAAGTCTTTGCTGAATCTACCATGGGCTGCCCAATGTGACCCAAGACGATACCAACCTAGGGGTCCTTAGCCCGGCCTCCAAGCCAGGAATGCGCCCCACATGTGTCGATCCCAATATAGCCAACGGATTTATTTTATTCGTTTATTTGTTTGTCATTGCAGCTTGGTGCCGAATCGCACCGGAAAGATAACACACATTTTAACTCGGTCAAGCCGTTTAGCCAGGTTCTCTGTTTCCGAAATCTGGAAGGGTTCGTGCCCCGTTGTTTCATTTTTCATCCTTCTATTGTTTCTTTCTTTCAGTTTTCTTCGGGGGGGTTTTGAAGCTTATTTTCAATTTTCTAAAATTCTTTGGTGTTCAAGAAAATGCCTTTATAAAAAATGTCCGCATTTATAAAAAAATCAGAATTTTAAAAAATGTTAGGATTTCAAGAAAATGCTGATGTTTTCAAAAATTCTTCACAATACCTAAAACTTTGTGTTTGCAAAAGATGTCCATGTATTCGAAAAGTGTTTAGAGTTTCCAAAAATGTTTGAGCTTTAAAAATGCTCAGGTTTTTATAAAATATGTTCATGTTTCCAAGTTTGCAATTTCAAAAAATGTTTACTTTTCAATAAGTATTCACTGTTCTTTTAAAAAAAATCAAATTTTTTCGAAAAATCATAGTTTTTGAATACATGATTAAAAATCACAGTTTTCACAAAAAAATATCATAAAACTGTGTTTGCTACAGTGTTCTCTACGGGAATAACCGAATCAGTACAATGGTTGCTATAGGAAACACCGAGTCGCTCGGGTGATCGCTACAAAAAAAGGTACTCCTTCAGTCCCAAGCGTTTTTTATATTACATTAATGTAAAAAACGCATGTGGTGGCTCCTGTATTTCATGTCAGCATGGAGATGCAGGCGCCAAAGGTGGTGCAGCTGGACCTGGCTAGGGAGAGAGAGGCCATGCGATCGAGGTGGATCGCCATCGGGTTGCTCTTCTCGGTGCAGGTCTTCAGCTGCGTGGGCTTGTTCAATGAGCTCAAGAGCAAGTGGGGCCTCCGAGGACGCCTCAACTACACCCCTCTGAAGAACAACCGCTTCCTCCTCGAGTTCGAGCGGGAGGGAGACCTCCGCTTCATCCTCAACAACGGCCCTTGGACCCACAAGGGCGACGCGTTCCTGATGGTGGCGGTGGACGGGAGCGCGCGTCCGGGTGACGTGGAGGTCGCCCACATGCCAATGTGGGCTCGCATCTACGACGCCCCATCGATTTTGCTCTTTGAGCCGGTGGCCAGAGGACTTGGAGCAGAGCTGGGTGAGGTGCTCGAGGTGGATGCCGATAGGGAAGGAAGAATTTGGGGTGACTACATGCGTGTTCGAGTGAACCATGATGTTGATGAGCCGATCTGTAGCAAGATAGAGTCATATGACATTGCTGAAGGGAAGTTGTATAAGCTGAATGTAAAGTATGAAAGATTACCTAGATTCTGTAGCTCATGTGGCCACCTAGGGCATGGCCAGCGCGATTGTAAGCTGCCTGAGGATCTGCAAGAGATGAGATTCTCGGCAGCGTTGCGCGCTTCCCCTTTCAAAAGAAACAGCAGTAGGGGTGGCATCGTCGTCCCAGAGGCAAGCAGTGCGCGTCGTTTCCTCATCTTCGAACCAGAGATCAAAGGGAACCATGCCACACAACTTCCGAAGGCCGTAGCAGTGAGGGATGGCAGAATCCCAAAGGAGATATTGGCAGATCCATTGGTCCAGGAGGCCATTGCAGCGGTGAGCGCCATACGGCTAGACACTGGTGGGGCGGGTGAGAAGTCGGCTGGGCTGACCTCGGTCCCTCAGGCTAGCCTGCTGCAAAGTCCAGCTGCTGATAAGTACCAGACTCCACCGGACGCTCTGAAGAGATCGGAACATGTACAGTCAACCAAGGAGGATCATCAGGAGAACCCTCTGTACCCGCCGGGTTTTGAACCGGTGGCACAACCAGCAGATGGCGTGGCTGCCGCCTCCACTCCAGCTTTGGCGGGGGCTGCACCAGTTGGGCAAGAACTACAGCAGGTCGGGACGACCACGACAATTGGCTCCTCTGTTAGACAGGTGATTCCACAGAAGCAGAAGGGTGCAAAGAAGTTGGGAAAGGTTTCAGAACAGACAGTTTCAGTACTTGGAAAGAGGGGCGACCGTGAGTTGGAAGAGCAGGCTACAACTAGAAAGACCATAGAGGGGGATGATACAAAACAAAAGAAAAAGGTCAGAGGTGCAGCAACTGAAAAGGAGATGGCAGCGGGAGGACCTGGGGAGGACAAGGAAGCAACCGACACAGGGGCTACCGGTCAACTGGCGGACGCCGAGGATGGCGCCCGCTAGGAGCCATGACGCTCCTTAGTTGGAACTGTCGAGGCCTCGGGCAGCCTCGCACAGTTCAGGAACTCGTGTGCCTCATGCACACTTACAAGCCCAAGCTCGTCTTCCTCTCTGAAACCCAGCAAAACAATAAGTACGTCAAGAATCTTAAGTGGAGGTTATGCCTCCGTCATTGTATCATGCAACCCGGTATCGGAAAAGGTGCCGACATTGCCCTCTTTTATGATGAGAGTACTGAAATAAAGAAGATTGCTGTGGGGGAGAGATACATCGATGTTTTGATCAGGCTTAACCCGCATGGCTTACAGTGGCGATGCACTTTTGTATACGGGGAACCGAAGGCCCATCAGCGTCACCATATGTGGACATTACTTCCGAGAATAAAAGATACATCAAATGTGCCTTGGCTCATGGTAGGTGATTTTAACGAAACGATGTGGCAGTCTGAGCACCTCTCTATTTCTAAAAGATCTGAGAAGTATATGAGTGATTTTCGTACAGTGCTTGCTGATTGCAACTTCTTTGACCTGGGTTTTAAAGGCCCGGTATGGACCTATAACAACAAGCAGGAGGGCAAAAATAATGTGCGGGCGAGGCTGGACAGAGCGGTAGCGACCCTGGAGTGGTATGATCATTTTAGGAATGCCACTGTGGAACATATATGCTCATCTCGTTCAGACCATCTACCCATCCTATTGCGGCTAGGAAAGAGAAAGGAGTGGAGACCAAAAGGAAAAAATGGACCAAAAATATTCAGATATGAGCAGATGTGGGAAAGAGTGAATACTCTACAACCCACTATTGAGAAATCTTGGGGTAGTGGTGGCCCGGCTGGGAGCATGCAGCAGATTGGAGTGAAGCTTGCTGCAATGCAAAAAGACTTGCGTGATTGGGCGCAGAAAGACTTTGGATCAGTGGTGAAACAGACCACTGAAATCAGAAAACGGTTGAGTGTTTTGTGGAGCCTCCCTCCTTCCCAAGTACAGCAAAGGGAGGTTAATAAACTCTCCAAAGATCTTGATGAACTTCTGCTACATGAGGAATTAATGTGGAGACAGAGATCAAGAGTGACTTTTCTCAGAGAAGGTGACAGAAACACAAAATGGTGTCAAAGGAAAGCTACTTGGAGGAAAAATAAGAATGACATTACAAAACTGAAAGATTCCAGTGGTGTTTGGATAGAGGACAAGAAGGGTCTAGAGGAGATGACAAATTGCTTGTTCAAAAAGTTATATGAGAAGGACGATAGGGTGGCACCACATGAAATTATGGAGTTGTTCCAGACAACGGTCACGCAAGGTATGAATGAGTCACTGACAAAACCTTTCTCTGCTTCGGAAATCAGCGATGCATTATTCCAAATTGGTCCACTAAAGGCACCTGAACCGGATGGATTCCCGGCTCGTTTCTATCAAAGAAATTGGGCAACGATAAAAGAAGATGTGATTAAGGCTGTCCAGGATTTTTTTGAGAGTGGGCTGCTACCTGAAGGCACAAATGACACCGTTATAGTGCTCATACCGAAAGGGAAAGATCCCCAGTCACTGAAAGATTACCGACCCATCAGTTTGTGCAATCTATAAGGTGGTGTCTAAGTGTCTTGTAAACTGTTTACGCCCTATTCTGGATGAACTAATCTCAGAGACACAAAGTGCGTTCATTCCGGGCAGACTGATTACTGATAATGATATCATTGCATTTGAGTGTTTCCATAAGATACAACACAGTAAAAACACTCGGGACACCTGCTGTGCATACAAGCTGGACCTAGCCAAAGCATATGACAGGGTTGATTGGGGCTTCCTGGAAGGTGTTTTGTTGAAAAGTGGATTTTGTAGCAAATGGACAAATTGGGTGATGCAATGCGTCCAATCGGTGAGATATTCAGTCAGATGCAATGGTGAATTATTGGAACCGTTCATACCATCCCGAGGACTTCGCCAAGGGGATCCTCTTAGTCCATATATCTTTCTCTTTGTGGCTGAAGGTTTGGTAAAACTCATAAACAAGGAGATACTGGTAGATCGGCTGAATCCCATCAAGGTTGCCCGAAACAGTCCAGGAGTATCCAATCTTTTATTTGCGGATGACAGTTTGATTTTCTTCAAGGCTTCTATTGAGCAAGCCCAGACAATAAAAAGGGTGTTGGATACCTTCCAGAAGTGCACGGGACAATTACTAAGTGCGAGCAAGTGCTTGCTCCTTTTCAGTGAACAATGCCCAACCGAAATAAGAGAGGGCATTAAGGCTATACTTGAGGTACAATCAAAGGTATTTGAAAGTAAATATCTGGGATTACCTACACCAGAAGGAAGGATGAAGGACGACCATTTCCAACCTATAATGGATAGGTTTGGAAAGCGTTGCAACGATTGGACGGAAAGATTCATGTCCTATGCGGCCAAGGAAGTCCATGTCAAATCCATTATTCAAGCCCTACCTACCTTTACTATGAGTGTGTTTATGCTCTCGAAAGGGTTCTGCGAGAAGTATGAAAGAATGATTAGAGACTTCTGGTGGGGGGATGAAGAAGGCCACAGAAAGGTACATTGGATGTCCTGGGAGCGTATGACCAAGCCAAAACGGGATGGAGGTATTGGCTTCAGAGACATGCATCTTTTCAACCAAGCCCTTCTTGCTAAGCAGGGCTGGACTAATCCAAAACCCTGACAGCCTATGTGCGAGAGTCTTGAAATCAAAATATTATCCCAATGGCGACCTTTTAGACACAGTCTTTGCCTCGGATGCCTCGCCGGTGTGGAGGGCGATTGAGTTCAGCTTAGAATTGCTAAAAAAGGGAGTAATATGGAGAGTGGGCGATGGTAAAAATATTTAGATTCAAAGAGATCAATGGATCCACAGGAAGCAAGGCCTCAAGACAGCCTCGTTCATTAGGAGGTCTCGGCTGTGTTGTGTAGCGACCAGACCTCAAACAGTCGGATCTCTGTGCTCCGGTGTCATCCCTGGATCAGTAATGCTGAAACCACACAGTACAAAGGATTTATAGCAGAGTAGCAATCACACACTTATTACATCGAGTGTCTCAAAAGAGAACTTATTACAACAAGTATGGCTTAAGGCCATCTAATAACAATAACAGCGGAAGGCTTGGAAGATAAGTGAGTCCATCAACTCCAACGGCATCACTGAGTATAGGACCACGACCTAAAAACTCCTTAATCGTCGTCTGAAAAGTCTGCAACATTAACGTTGCAGCCCGAAACGGGTCATCACATGGAATATGCTGGCAAAGTAACACATAGAGAATAATGGAATGAAACAGCTATACTATATGCATATTTGGCTGGTGGAAGCTCTATGGTTACAGTTTTGCGTAAAGCCAATTTTTCCCTACTTCAAAGGAATAGATTTAATTACTATCATGATGGTTGTTAAACATTGAGAATGGTTGACAGCATTCTCAATCCCAATTAAGCATCATCATTAAACATAACCTAACAAAAGTAATTTAGAGTAACATGTTGAGATTCACATGATAATTCAGGTACTAGATACTCAAGATGTCCATAACCGGGGACACGGCTAACCATGATTAGTTTATTACACTCTGCAGAGGTTTGCACACTTTTCCCCACAAGACTCGATCGCCTCCGTTTGGTTTCTCGCACTACATGGTGTTTGAGAAGACGGATGACCGAGACATAGTCTTTCAGAAGCACTGGCACCTTACGATCGGGTAGACCGTACCACCTACATCCCCCTACATCTGCTAGTCTACCACTGTAAGAGTTCGCACAACTTAGTCAACTATGCTAGAGACCATAATAGCCTGTGGTTGCACACGGAAGTTTCTAGTATGAATAGTCTCATGATCCCTTTGAGCCTGGGTGGCGGTCCAAAAGAAAACAGGCAAGTCCTGGAATAGCCAGGTGCCTTAATCCACCCAGATATGTGTTTAAGTTGCCACCTTAGATAAATCATTAATTAACAATCTCACATCTGTCATGGATTTCACTCACCTAATCCACGTCTACTAGCATAGCATGGCAT
Source organism: Triticum dicoccoides (assembly GCF_002162155.2). Classification (NCBI taxonomy): domain Eukaryota; kingdom Viridiplantae; phylum Streptophyta; class Magnoliopsida; order Poales; family Poaceae; genus Triticum; species Triticum dicoccoides. The sequence continues at coordinate 395,407,945 of NC_041388.1, read as the reverse complement.
AATAAGCAAACGTAGAAGTAACTCCAAAAGGTTTGATAATAAAAAGGTAATAGGTACTACCTCATCTACTTCCCATCTCACAATTTAATTAGATCCTAATCATGCAATGTGTGAGGATTGATATAATGCAATAAATCTGGGTAGTAGAAAAGGTATGATCAAAGTGTTACTTGCCTTGCTGATGGTCCGCGAAACCTAACGATTCGAAGTAACAGGTGGCGCACTCCGGGTATTCTATCGCAGACAAACAAACAAGCATACAATAAGTAATCATCTAATGCATAAGTAAAACTTAAATAAGAGATCTAACCAGAAGGTTCAACTTAAGAACTCCGGTTGGCAAAAAGAATCAAATCGAACGAAGCAACAAAAGACAAACGGCGAAAGAAAACAACTTCGTTCTAGTAATCTGGATCTAGGGCAAATTTTACAGTAGAAAAATCTTGTTTAAGTTGGTTAAACGGATAGAGGGTTTCGAGACGAATTCCTAGGCGCTTGAATCGCCTAATTCCAATAAATGAGCGAAAAGTTAAACTAAAACAAAAATCGGATCAGAAATCGCGATCAGAAAAATCGCGGATTTAATCCGAGAAAAAGAAAAACGAAAGAAAAACGACAAACGCCGATTTTTTTTTCTTTTTTTGGCACGGAAAACGAGGCGCGACGAACCTCGGGCGGCGGGATCGTCGGCGGCGGCGGCTCCGGCGGCGCGCGCGGATCGAGGCGGGGCTGATGGGGTGGGGCGGCTCGGGGCGGCGCTATTTAAAGGCTGCCCCCGGGCGGTGTCCCGCTCGGGTACGGCCCGAAGTTAGTTCTTTTTTTTAATTATTCTGCTCGGAAGAAAAATAAAAAAAATACTAAACGGACTTCAAAAATTCCGAAATAAATTTTCACGGGCTTCTAAAATCAAGTCGCAAAAGGTGAACATTTATTTGGGCCCTAAATGCAATTTTGAAAAACACAGATTTTTCCTAAATTCAAATAAAACACCAAAAAACTCCGAAATAAAATCTTATTTAATTTTTTATTAAATCCTCAATATTTCTTTATTTTGGGAAAGTCATTTTATTCTCTCTCTCATATTTTTGTAATAGAAATAATTGATGATAAAATAAATAAAATCAAATGATCCTATTCTCAAAATTTGAGAAAACTCAAATATGAAAATAACGAAATCCCCAACTCTCTCCATGGGTCATTGAGGTGCGTAGAATTTCTAGGATCAACCAAAATGCAAAATAAAATATAATATGCATGATGATCTAGTGTATAACATTCCAAATTGAAAATTTGGGATGTTACAAACCTACCCCCCTTAAGATGAATCTCGCCCTCGAGATTCATCTTGGCTAGAAAATAGGTGAGGGTGGTCTTTGAGCAAATCTTCCTCTCGCTCCCAGGTAGCTTCATCCTTCATGTGGTGGCTCCACTGAACTTTGCAAAACTTGATAACCTTGCTGCGAGTAACTCGGCTGGCAAACTCGAGAATCTTGACTGGTTTCTCCTCGTAGGTCAAATCATTATCCAACTGAATAGTTTCCAAAGGCACTGTGTCTCTCAACGGTATGTCAGCCATCTTCGCGTGACATTTCTTTAACTGAGAAACGTGGAACACATCATGTACTCCTGACAATCCTTCGGGCAATTCCAACTTGTACGCCACTTCTCCCATACGCTCCAAAACTCGATATGGTCCTACAAATCGTGGTGCTAACTTCCCTTTAACTCCAAAACGCTTTGTTCCCCGAAGTGGAGATACTCGAAGATAAGCTCTGTCTCCGACTTCATAAACTGTCTCCTTGCGTTTAGAATCCGCATAACTCTTCTGTCTGGACTGGGCTACCTTGAGCCTATCACGAATCAGCTTCACCTTCTGTTCAGACTCTTTAATCATGTCAGGACCAAACAACTGGCGGTCTCCAACTTCGTCCCATGACAACGGTGTCCTGCACCTCCTTCCGTACAAAGCTTCGAAAGGGGCCATCTTTAAACTGGTTTGGTAACTGTTGTTGTAAGAGAACTCTGCATATGGCAAATTATCGTCCCAACTAGATCCATAATCTAGCGCACAAGCTCTCAGCATATCCTCCAAAATCTGATTGACTCTCTCGGTCTGTCCATCTGTCTGTGGATGAAAAGTTGTACTGAATTCTAGCCTGGTACCCAAAGTTTCGTGCAACTGCTTCCAGAACTTTGAGGTAAACTGGGTTCCTCTATCTGATACGATACTCCTTGGAACTCCATGCAGACATACGATCCTGGTCATGTATATCTTTGCCAACTTAGCACTGGTGTAAGTGGTCTTTACTAGGATGAAATGAGCTACTTTCGTCAATCGATCGACTACAACCCAAATTGAGTCATAGCCTGAACGAGTCCTGGGAAATCCCGTGATAAAATCCATGCCTAGTTTATCTCACTTCCATTCGGGTATCGACAATGGTTATAACAATCCTGCTGGCTTCTGATGCTCTGCCTTTACTCTCTGGCATACATCACAAACTGCTACATACTCCGCAATATCCTTTTTCATTCCGGTCCACCAAAAAATATTCTTCAAATCCAAATACATCTTGGTATTTCCTGGGTGAATCGAATATGGTGAATCGTGTGCCTCTTGCAAAATCAACTTCCTGATCTCCGGGTCATTGGGCACGTAAATGCGGTCTTCAAACCATAAGGTGTCGTGCTCATCCTCACGAAATCCTTTAGCTTTTCCTTTGCTCATTTTCTCCTTTATAGCGGCAATCTCTTTGTCAGCTTTCTGAGCTTCCCTGATTTTATCCATCAGAGTTGACTGAATCTCCAATGCTGCTACATAGCCTCTCGGAGCTATTTCCAAACATAGTTCACGAAGATTTTCGGCTAACTCCCTTGGTATTTTTCCCGTCATTAACGTATTGACATGGCTCTTACGGCTTAATGCGTCAGCTACTACATTAGCCTTTCCGGGGTGATAATGCAATTTCATATCATAATTCTTGATAAGCTCCAACCATCTCCTTTGTCTGAGATTTAACTCCTTCTGTGTGAAAATGTACTTCAAACTCTTATGGTCCGTGTACACCTCATAATGATTTCCAATGAGAAAATGTCTCCATGTCTTCAATGCATGCACTACGACTGCTAACTCCAAATCATGCGTGGCATAATTTAACTCATGAGGTTTCAGTTGTCTTGAGGCATATGAAACAACTCTCCCTTCCTGCATCAGCACTGCTCCAAGTCCTCGACGTGAAGCGTTGCAATACACCTCATAATCCTTGGTCTGGTCTGGAAAAATCAATACTGGTGAGGTAACCAAACGTTTCTTCAACTCCTGGAAACTAGCCTCACATTCCTCTGTCCATATGAACTTGGTATCCTTCTTCAACAACTCAGTCATAGGCTTCGCAATCTTTGAGAAATTCTCAATAAATCTCCGGTAGTATTCTGCGAGTCTAAGGAAACTCCGGATCTCTCCAACTGTTGTTGGGGCTTCCCACTTGGTCACGGTTTCAACTTTAGCAGGATCTACTGCTATACCTTCTCCAGATATAACATGTCCGAGGAATCCTACTTCCTTCAACCAAAACTCACATTTGCTAAACTTGGCATATAATGGATGTTCTCTGAGCTTTCCAAGTACCAAACGCAAATGCTCCTTATGTTCCTCTTCATTCTTCGAATAAACCAGAATATCATCAATGAACACTACGATGAACTTATCCAAAACTCCATAAACACTCTGTTCACCATGTTCATAAAATAGGCAGGTGCGTTAGTCAGACCAAATGACATAACGGTATACTCATACAACCCATACCTGGTGGTAAAAGCCGTCTTCTGAATATCCTGTTCTTGAATCTTCAACTGGTGGTATCCTGATCGCAGATCGATCTTGGAAAATACCTTAGCTCCTTGCAATCAATGATCGTTGATCATCGGTAGTGGCCAGCGGGTACTTGTTCTTGATTGTTACTTCATTCAATCCTCGATAATCAACAACCATCCTTAACGATCCATCCTTCTTCTCCACTAGTAGTAGTGGCGATCCCCAAGGTGAAGAACTTGGGCGAATATATCCTTTATCCAGTAACTCCTTAATCTGATTCTTAATTTCCACCAAATCCTTTGTTGGCATCCTATATGGTCTCTTTGATATTGGCCCTGTGCCTGGCAATAGCTCAACCAAAAACTCAATATCTCTATCCGGTGGCATGCCTGGCAACTCCTCTGGAAATACATCAGGGAAATCCCTTACCACTGGTACTTCCTCCTACACAACTCCTGTTAAGCAATTTACTTGAGTCCTCTTTGGCACATGCCGGGATACATACTTGATCCTTCTCCCTTCTGGTGTGGTAAGCAAAATAGACTTACTGGCACACTCAATATTCCCTTCATACTTTGATAACCAATCCATGCCTAATATCACATCCAATCCTTGAGATTCCAATACTATTAGGTCTGAGGGAAAAACGTAGTTATCAATCCTTAATGGTAACCGATCACACCATAGACTAGCCACATACTCTGCTCCAGGCGAGGTTACTAACATGGGTGACCTAAGGGCTTGGGTTGGTAGGTTATACTTATCCACAAATCTCCTTGAGATGTATGAATGTGATGCTCCAGTATCAAAAGGAACCAGTGCAGTAAATGACTTAACCAAAAACTTACCTATTACTGCATCGGGCTGAGCTTCAACCTCCTCCACGCTAACGTGGTTCACCTGTCCCCTATTAAAAGGGTTTGGCTTCTTCCCAGACTTCCATCGCCATTTTGGCCTTCAGGACATTCATTGGCATAATGTCCTGTCTTCGAACACTTAAAGCAAGTGACTTGGCTTAGATCCTTCTTGGTTGGGGTTGAGGGGTTGGTGCGATTCTGGCCGTTGCTTCCTCCATTGCCATTACCATTCTTGGTGCCATTGTGATTGTGCGAGCTACCTCCTCCATGGGTATGCTGAAAATGTCCTCCCGGTCTAGGGGTAAAACGTGGCTTCTACTGAGCTCCTGAATTGTACTTTCCTTGTCCATACTTCCTCTTGCGATTCTCAATTTGCTGCTGCTTCCCTTCAATCATAAGAGCACGATCTACCAACTCCTGGTAGTTGTTGAAGGTGGCTACCATCAACTGCATGCTAAACTCATCATTCAGTCCTTCCAGAAACTTCTCCTGCTTAGCTGCATCCGTAGCGACGTCATCTGGGGCATAACGTGCTAACTTACTAAATTCCTCCACATACTGGCCAACTGTCCTTCCTCCTTGGCGCAAGTTGCGAAACTCACGCTTCTTCATGGCCATAGCTCCTGCTAAAACGTGTGCAGTACGAAAAGCCTGCTGAAACTGGTCCCATTTGACAGTGTCTATAGGGAAAGTGGCTGTGAAATTCTCCCACCATGATGCTGCGGGTCCTTCTAACTGATGTGCGGCAAACTTCACCTTCTCCGCATCTGTGCATCCTGCTATGGTCAACTCCCTAGCTTTCTTGCGGAGCCAATTGTCCGCTACTATCGGCTCGGTGCTACTGGAAAACACCGGCGGATTCAGCCTAAGAAAACGGGCTAAGTGGTCAACAGGTGGTGGTGGTGGTGGTGGGTTGTTGTTGTTGTTCCCCTGATTCTGATTCTGAACTAGCAACTGCATCAATGTGTTTTGCTGCTGGATCAACTAGGTGAGCTCCGGTGGAAAGGCAAAACCGGGGTCACGTCTCGGAGGCATCTGAGGGTTTAGAAAAGATGAGATATAAGAATAGAGGGGGTCTAAAGAGAAAACACTACCCATATGCACATGAGGCAAGACAAACAATTCACTTCAATCAATCAAACAAGGGCATACAATCGATCTATCTATCGCAAAAGTGCTCGGACTACTATATTTACATGGTGGACTACTACTACTGATGAGGTGGTCTACTAGAAATATTCTTCGGTTGTTGACTCCATAATATCTGCTCCAGCTTCATCAACATAGTCATCATCGCTACTATCTGCTTCCGAGTCGGTGCCGTCGATGATGATGTAGTAGTCCGGGCTAATTTCCTGGGGTTCTTCGTCTTCATCTACTGGCGTAGGGTCTCCCATAAATATTCCAATCTTCTTGATCAGGTCGTCATTCTTCTCCACCAATACTTCAATTTCTTCTTCATAATCTTCACGTGTAGCCTTGAGTTCTTCCTCCAGTTCCTTGATTCTAGTCTTTGCCTTCTTCAGGTCTATCATGTCGGCGCACATCTGGTTCTCCTGTCGTCGAATGTGCTGGTTTAACTCCTGGATAAAAGCTGCGATTGATCTATCCTTCTTGGTGCTGATCATCTCCCAGTGTTCATCTCAGCGCCCACAAATCTGGTAGATAGTATCCTTGAGATCCTTGCGGTAGACTTCTCCAATGCGTCCCATGGCGATGTGAGCTGCCATGCTCTTTTCTAGACTCCAAGTTGGTGCATCAAAAGAAAACTCTATGGGCTCAGTGACTGGCATGAACGTCCTTCCTGGAACTTGAACTTGAATCATCCAGCGCTCTTCTTCAGGTAAAGTGGCGTTGTAGGTTCCCGTGAAGCTTGGTACTCCTATATTCAGATATCTAGTGACTTCCTTCAAGTGACGTCCAAAGGGTGTATCTTCATCCGGTTATGTGAACTTGTTCCTTGCATCCGCCATCCTAAAGAGTAGAAAAGATGAGAGGTCAGAAGAGAAGAGAGTGAATAGTGATCTAGGTCTTTAGCTTAGTGGTCGTGTCCTATAGTCAGGTGTGCTCTGATACCATCTCTATAGCGACCAGACCTCAAACAGTCTGATCTCTGTGCTCCGGTGTCATCCCTGGATCAGTAATGCTGACACCACACAATACTCGGAGGATTTATAGCAGAGTAGCAATCACACACTTATTACATCGAGTGTCTCGAAAGAGAACTTATTACAATAAGTATGGCTTAAGGCCATCTAATAACGATAACAACGGAAGGCTTGGAAGATAAGTGAGTCCATCAACTCCAACGGCATCACTGAGTATAGGACCACAACCTAAAAACTCCTTAATCGTCGTCTGAAAAGTCTGCAACATTAACGTTGCAGCCCGAAACGGGTCAGCACATGGAATATGCTGGCAAGGTAACACATAGAGAATAATGGAATGAAACAACTATACTATATGCATATTTGGCTGGTGGAAGCTCTATGGTTACAGTTTTGCGTAAAGCCAATTTTTTCCTACTTCAAAGGAATAGATTTAATTACTATCATGGTGGTTGTTAAACATTGAGAATCATTGACAGCATTCTCAATCCCAATTAAGCATCATCATTAAACATAACCCAACAAAATTAATTTAGAGTAACATGTTGAGATTCACATGATAATCCAGGTACTAGATACTCAAGATGTCCATAACCGGGGACACGACTTACCATGATTAGTTTATTACACTCTGCAGAGGTTTGCGCATTTTTTCCCACAAGACTCGATCGCCTCTGTTTGGTTTCTCGCACTACATGGTGTTTGAGAAGACGGATGACCGAGACATAGTCTTTCAGAAGCGCTAGCACCTTATGATCGGGTAGACCGTACCACCTACATCCCCTACATCTGCTAGTCTACCACTGTAAGAGTTCGCACAACTTAGTCAACTATGCTAGAGACCATAATAGCTTGTGGCTGCACATGAAGTTTCTAGTATGAGTAGTCTCATGATCCCTTTGAGCCTGGGTGGCGGTCCAAAACAAAACAGGCAAGTCCTGGAATACCCAGGTGCCTCAATCCACCCAGATGTGTGTTTAAGTTGCCACCTTAGATAAACCATTAATTAACAATCTCACATCTGCCATGAATTTTACTCACCCAATCCACGTCTACTAGCATAGCATGGCATAATAAGCAAACGTAGAAGTAACTCCCAAATGTTTGATAATAAAAAGGTAATAGGTACTACCTCATCTACTTCCCATCCCACAATTTAATTAGATCCTAATCATGCAATGTGTGAGATTTGATCTAATGCAATAAAACTAGGTAGTAGAAAAGGTGTGATTAAAGTGTTAGTTGCCTTGCTGATGGTCCGCGAAACCTAACGATTCGAAGTAACAGGCGGCGCACTCCGGGTATTCTATCGCAGACAAACAAACAAGCATACAATAAGTAATCATCTAATGCACAGGTAAAACTCAAATAAGAGATCTAACCAGAAGGTTCAACTTAAGAATTCCGGTTGGCAAAAAGAATCAAATCGAACGAAGCAACAAAAGACAAACGACGAAAGAAAACAACTTCGTTCTAATAATCTGGATCTAGGGCAAATTTTACAGTAGCAAAATCTTATTTAAGCTGGTTAAACGGATAGAGGGTTTCGAGACGAATCCCTAGGCGCTTGAATCGCCTGATTCCGATAAACGAGCGAAAAGTTAAACTAAAATGAAAATCGAATCAGGAATCGCGATCAGAAAAATCACGAATTTAATCCGAGAAAAAGAAAAACGACAAACGCCGAAATTTCTTTCTCTTTTTTTCTGCACGGAAAACGAGGCGCGACGAACCTCGGGCGGCGGGATTGTCGTCGTCGTTGGCGGCGGCGCACGCAGATCGAGGCGGGGCTGATGGGCTGGGGCGGCTCGGGGCGGCGTTATTTAAAGGCTGCCCCCGGGCGGTGTCCCGCTCGGGTACGGCCCGAAGTTGGTTCGTTTTTTTAATTATTCCGCTCGGAAGAAAAATAAAAAGAAATACTAAACGGACTCAAAAATTCCGAAATAAATTTTCACGGGCTTCTCACAAGGTGAACATTTATTTGGGCCCTAAATGCAATTTTGAAAAATGCACATTTTTCCTAAATTCAAATAAAACATCGAAAAACTCCGAAGTAAAATCTTATTTGATTTTTTTATTAAATCCTCAATATTTCTTTATTTTGGGTAAGTCATTTTATTCCCTCTCTCATATTTTTGAAATAGAAATAATTAATGATAAAATAAATAAAATCAAATGATCCTATTCTCAAAATTTGAGAAAAACTCAAATATGAAAATAACGAAATCCCCAACTCTCTCTGTGGGTCATTGAGTTGCGTAGAATTTCTAGGATCAACCAAAATGCAAAATAAAATATGATATGCATGATGATCTAGTGTATAACATTCCAAATTGAAAATTTGGGATGTTACACGTTGGGTCAATCAACTCATGGAACCAGAGGAGAAGGAGTGGAATGTGGGCCTGATCCGTCAGATCTTTCACCAATTTGATGCAGACGAAATTTGCAAGATACCCATCCCGAGGTCGGATACAAAAGACTGCATTGCATGGCACCCTGAAAAGAATGGGATCTTCTCTGTTATGAGTGCGTATAAGCTAGCAGCCTCTTCCCTCCACCACGACCAATCAAACCCTTCAAACTCGTCCAGAGAGGCAGGAGACCGCAACATTAGCAAAAGTACCTGAGAAAGTTAGGATTTTTGGTTGGCGAGTAGCCACTAATACTCTGGCCACAAAGAAAAATAAATTCAAGAGAACAATTGAGCTAGACTCGACATGCAGCATCTGCGGTAACGGCGAGGAAGATGAAAACCATGCAGTGGTCACATGTTCAAAGAGCAGAGCACTTCGAGAGGCCATGAGGAAGGAGTGGGCTTTACCTTCAGAAAAATCTTTCAGAAACATAGGAGGAGACTGGCTGCAGGTGCTGTTGGATATTGTACCAGAGGACATACGTGGAAAAATTCTGCTGCTGCTATGAAGATGTTGGCACCTGCGAGAAGACAGCATACAAAATGATGGTAAAGAATCTATTTCGGGATCGGTGCAATTCCTGAAGAAGTATGCTGAGGAGCTAAAAATGGCAGCGATGGCTGGGGATGTACTCAATGCAGGTGCAGTTGACCGACCACGCTGTCTCACAAAGCAACAGATACAGTGGTCGAGTCCTGTACGAGGTACGGTCAAGCTAAACACCGATGCTGCTTTTCAAACAGAGACTGGAGAATCTACTGCTGGAGCAGTTGCCAGGGACAACAGAGGCCTTGTGATCGTGTCGATTTGCAGAAATCTGTCCCTCTGCCAGAGCATGGAGGAAGCCGAGGCAAAAGCTGTACTTGCCGGACTGCAGGCTCTAACGAAATATTACTCTGGGCCTTTGATTCTGGAAATGGACTGCCAAACCATCGTCAAAGAAGTGACTGCAGGTTACCAATCCCGCTCCCCATGCTACGCCCTGATCAAGGATATTAGAGAAGCTCTCTCGGCCTTCCCAGCATACGATGTGATCCATGTGGGAAGAAAATGCAACGCCCTGGCTCATGGACTTGCGGCGGCGACCAAAAGTATTGGCGATCAGGAAATCATCGCTAATGTTCCGGACTTGCTTGGGCCTGTGTTGCTGTCTGAACCTGTATCTCCTGTAGAGTAGACCCTACTCTAGTTCTAAAAAAAACGCTTTTATATTATAGTATATTATATTATGAGACTGAGGGAGTACGTAATGAAGGCTGACACGGGCGAGTGGGCCGGCCAAGGCAAGCGCTGTGTGTATTTCTCGATTTTTGTAGGTGATGTCCATTTCTCGGTCAGTTTGATGTGGAGAACGCATGAGCTCTCGCAGGGCTTTGCGTGCCTGCTGCGCTGATGAATACCCAATGGGCTCGACTCAATCAAACCAAAAGGCAATGAGGGTTACACGTTTGAAGGCCGAGCAACAAATAAACATGCACACCCATAAAAAAACAAATAAAGATGCAGATAGTCTAGCTAAATTCTTGAATTCTTTGGACGAGGGGTGCCATGTGTGGTTCCAACCCCACGATCCACTTCGTATTCCACTTCATCCGGATTTCGATCAATAAATTTTAGCTTTACCGCTAAAAAAAGGGCAAACCCTAAACGGCACCTTAAGCGCCCGTTTAGGTGTTATTCGCAAACAGCGCACACCCCTCTGCTTTCCTTTCGATCTAGATGGGCCGGCTCGTCTATGTTTTTTTCTGCCTTCAAAAGAGAAAAAGTAATTCAACAAGAGCGTGAATCGAACATGCAATAAAGATGCAGATAGTCTAGCTAAATTCTTGAATTCTTTGGACGAGGGGTGCCATATGTGGTTCCAACCCCACGATCTACTTCGTATTCCACTTCATCCGGATTTCGATCAATAAATTTTAGCTTTACCGCTAAAAAAAGGGCAAACCCTAAACGACGCCTTAAGCGCCTGTTTAGGTGTTATTCGCAAACAACGCACACCCCTCTGCTTTTCCTTTCGATCTAGATGGGCCGGCTCGTCTATGTTTTTTTCTGCCTTCAAAAGAGAAAAAGTAAATTCAGAGCGTGAATCGAACATGCAACCTCCTCCTTCTGCTTGAAGGCAATGACCACCCCAACACCCAACCTCATGTGTATAGGTACATCTTTCACATCCTTTTTATCCATCTACTTTCCTTTTTCCTTTTTTCCCTTCTTCCTGGTTCAATGAACTTTTTAATTTTTTCGTCAACTTTTTCGCAAACCAATGAAAAAAAAATTAAATGAAAGAAATTTTCTCAACTTTGATGAACTTTTTCAAAAATCAGTGAACTTTTTTCAAACTCGATGAACTTTTTTTAAAATCAGTGAACATTTTTTCCCAAATCGATGAGCTTTTTCAAATTCAATGAACTTTTTTTCAAAATGGATGAACTCTTTTTCAAAATCAAACTTTTTATCAAAATCGATGCACTCTGTTTTCAAATTTGATGATTTTTTTTTTCAAAATCAATGAACACTTTTTCAAAATTGATGAACCTTTTTTCTAAGTCGATGAACTCTTTCAAGATTGATGAACTATTTTCAAAACGATGAACTATTTTTCAAAACCGATGAACTGTTTTTCAAAATCGATGAACTCTTTTCAAAATCGACGAACCCTTTTCCAAAACCGATGAACTTTTTTTGTCAAAATCGTGATCTTTTTTTCAAAGTCGATGACCTTTTTTCAAAATTGATGAACTCTTTTTTGAAAATCGTGAACTTTTTTACAAGAGCGATGATTTTTTTCGAAATACGATCTTTTTTCGAAACGAATGAACTTTTCTGTAATTCATGACATTTTTTCCCAAATGTTTTCAAATAATTTAAAAATCAAAGCGCTACAGTACATTTACATGTGTATGAATAAATCGTGCGGCGACAGAGTACTTTAAACATTCTCCCATTATTTCGTCAGTAGTGCGGTGTAGTGTAGTTGGTTTGCCCGTGTCGTTATTTTCTGGACGGCTTGGGTTCGATCCTTTGGCGCAACCAGTTTTTCGCTGTTCTTTGCTCGCAAACGAGCTCTATCCACTGACTTGACTTTTTGCTGGGCCGGCCCAGTTCACAGCCGCGTGGGCGCCCGAACTGCCAACTGGCGCTAAAGGCACCCGTTAGGAGCTCCCAAAAAAAAGCAAGGGGCGCCCTATGCCTAGCTTTAAGCTAGACATAGGGAAACAGTTGCGTCAGGGCAGCTCCATATGGGACGGCCCAAGAGGGCACAATCTCTGTGTTTTTTCTGTTTTTTTTCACGTTTTTTGTTTCATTTTTTTACATTTTGTTTACAATTCCAAAAAGTATAAACATATATATTAAAAAAATACATTACATAATGTTTTCAAAAATGTTAATCATGCATTTTAAAATGATAAATGAGCATGTATACGAAAAATGTACACAAAAATATACAACGTGTGAAAAAAGTTGATTATGGTTAAAAAATGTAATCAAGGTTTGGAAAAATGTTAAACAAGTATTTTAAAACTGTTAATCAAACATTAAAAACTGTTAAATGTGTATAAAAAAGATTGAACATGTATTAAAAATGTAAGCTTGCATTTTAAAATTTTAAATGTCTATAGAAAAATGTTGACCATGTATTCAAAAAATGTTAAAATTGTATTTGAATTTTTTAAAAGTGTATATTAAGAATGTTCACCATGTATTAAAAAATGTTAAACTTGTATTGTTAAATGTATATATATATAATATTGGCCATGTATTAAAAAATTGTTAAACTTGTATTTAGTAAATGTTAAATGTGTTTAGTAAAAATATTGACCATGTATTCTAAAAATGTTAAACTTGTATTTGCAAAATGTTAAATGTGTGTAGTAAAATGTTGACCATGTATTTAAAAAGTGTTAAGTTGTATTTAAAAATGTTAAATGTGTATAGTAAAAATGTTAGCCATGTATTAAAAAATTAAACTTGAATTTGAAAAATGTCAAATGTGTATAGAAAAAACGTTGGGCATGTATGCAAAAAATGTTAAACTTATATTTGAAATATGTTAACAAACCATTTGAAAATAAAAAATGTTAAATATGTATAGGAAAAATGTTGACCATGCTAAAAATATGTTAAATTGGTCTTTAAGAAATGTTAAACGTGTGTTAGAAAAATGTATTTGATATATACAAAAATATATATAGAAAAATAATGAAACCCAAGAGTAAACAAAGAAAACTGTTGAAACCCAAGAAAAAAAACAAAACAGCCAAAGAAAAATGAAGAAAATGAAAAGAAAGGAAAATACCCAGTGAAAACCAAGAAACACCTAAAGAAAATCAATGAAAAAAATGATAAAAACTAGTAATACCAGAGAAAAAATAGTAAAATCAGAGAGAAAAATGAAGAAACCCTGTGAAAAAACAAAAACAAAAACAGAAAAAAAAACCTGGTATCTGAAAACCGGTGGAAAAAACCCGCATCAAATCGCATTAAGTACGCCTCACCAGTGGAGATTCCACTAGGGAGGTTTTAATAGGCTTAAGCCTACCCTCCGAAATCATATTTAAGCTAAACATACCGTTTGACAAATATATTATGGTACTTTACATGCAACAATTGCACTGCATTTGCTAATTAGACCTAGGAAATTTATGTTTTAAGCCAATCCTCCAATATCCTGCTAGATTCGCCACTGCGCCTCACCCCGACAATTATCACAAACCGAACGTGGGCATAGTGGCTAGCTGCGTTGTAATCTCCTATTAGACCGGGGTTCGATGCCTGCAGCCCTACCATTTTCCTTCCGTATTTTTTTAACCGTGCATGAATCGGTAGGCCCGATAACCATAAACGCTTTAGCGGGACACCACAATGGTCAACTGGGGCGGGCTGAGACTTGGCGCGCTCTCAGCCACTGCCCCGTGTCGCGCTCTGGACACTTCTTTTGATTTTTTTTATTTTTCGCACGCGTTTTCGACTTTTTAGATGGGGTTTCCTGTTTTTTTTGAGCTGGACAAAAAACCTGTGCAAAATTGTGTTTTCTTTCTTTTCGCGAGACGCATGGCCGGAAACGAAAAAATTATTTTTTCCCTTCCATGAGAGGCATGGTTTTTGCTTCCGCGAGAGGCACGGTGTCTCTCGGAAACGAAAAAAACATGTTTTTTTTCTACGACAAGAGGCACAATTTTGCTTCCGCGAAAGGCGTGGCTGTGCCTCCCAGAAACAAAAAAAACATATTTTTTTTCCTTCGGCGAGAGGCACGGATGTGCCTCTCGAAAACGAAAAAATGTGTTATCTTTCTTTTTTCCTTATGCGAGAGGCATGAGTTTACTTCTCGTCGAGGCACAGACTTGCTTCCACGAGGGGTACTGTGGTGCCTCTTTCGGAAAGAAGAAAGATGTGCTCCCGATTAGGTTTTTTGTCTATTTTTTCATGAAAAAAAAGTTCATCAAAACCTATCAACATGGGATCTAGTTTTAAAGATCTCGAAACTAGTAATCCAATGATGAAAATGATTGGAGATTTGGAAGCACGGTTTAAAAGATAAAACATTTTAAATAAACGAATTTACCAAAAAAAGGGAAAATTTGACATGCAAAGAGTGCTCCTGAATTAGTGATAAGGACACATCGTCTTGCTGAATGCGAGATATAGTTGTGGACTTCCTATGTGCCGCATTCTGTGGCAGATTGGCAGGGCTTTGCACAGGGTAGCCTTCGTCTGGGCCGGCCCACGCAGGAGCAGCAAGTGGTGGAAAAATACAACGCAAGAAAGAGTTGCCCCCGCCCAGGACTCGAACTCGTGACCCCGCACTAATACAAACAGTACCAAATCGCCGGAGCTGATCAGCACTACGGTTAAATAAGCAACGCAAATTCTTTTAGCACTAAGAATACCGACAGATAAAAAATTCTATTTTTTCGGAAATTTAAATAAAAATCTGAATACTTGTAAAATAAATTCTGATTTTTTTCAAAATACAAGTACAGGTATTGAAAATAATGCCCAATTTTTGGATTCATATCCAAATTTCAAAAGGGAAAGAATGTGTGAATTTGTGAACGAATTTTTAAAAAAGGGAACATTTTTTCAATTTCATTTTTTTGACAAACACAAACATTTTTTGATTTTGCGATTAAATTTAAAAAGAATTGTTTTTCTATTTTATGAACAAATGTTAAAAAATAAACAAAAACAAAAACATTTTTGACAAGAGAAAACATTTTTTGCATCTTTGAACAAAAAAAATCGAAACTCAGAACAAAATTAAGAAAAACCAACCGTTATGATCATTAATGGAATTTGTGAACAAAAAATGAAAGCGGAACATATTTGAAGTTATGAACATATTTTGAAAGGCGAACATTTCTTAAAAATTAAGAACACACTTTGAAACAGGGTTCTTTTTGAATTTCTGAGCATTTTTTGAAAGATGGACATTTTTTCAAATATGCAAACATTTTTTCCGCTGAAATTCAAAATGTGTTCAAAATTTTAAAAAATGTTCTGAAGTTAAAATTTTGTTCCTGTTTTTTTTTTCATTTGTACAGAAGTTACAAAAAAAAATATGTTCTTGTTTTTAAAAATGTGTATGAGAAAGGCTATTGTAGATAAGAAAATATGAAGGTTGTATGAAACAGCGAACACTTTTAGAAAATGTGAATAAAATTTCAAAAAAGACATCAATTCAAAAACTGCATACAATTTTTTGAAATGGGAACATTTTTATAAAATCGCCCAATAATATAAAACATGAAAGTTTTTTTGAAAACCCGAACATTTTTTGTAATTCAGAAACAAATTTTGGATACTCGAACATTTTTGAAAATGGGGAACATTTTTTGAAACTCCTGAACAAAACTTGAACACATGAAGATTTTGTCAAACTTGCGTCCATTTTTTGAAACTCCTGAACAAAAATGACACATGAACATTTTTTGTAATTTGCGAACAATTCTTTTAATGAAAACATTTATGGAAACTCGCAACAAAATTTGAAAACATCTTTTTTTTTGAATTTGGTGAACAAATTTTGAAATGGGAGATTTTTTGAAACTGCCAAACATAATTTGAAATGTGAACATTTTGTAAACTTATAGACTTTTATTGAAAAGCAAACATATTTAATAATATGGGAACATTTTTTAGAAAATAAAGAACATTTTATGAATTTGTGAAAAAAAAAATAACAATAACATTTTCCAACTTTTGAACATTTTAAGAATTTTAGAAAATAATTTGAAATTCTTAAGAACAAAAAGAAAATAAAAAGAGAAGAAAAAGGAATTGAAAGATGAAATAAAGAAACAGAAAAATGGAGAAAGAAAAAGAAAAAAACAGAAATAACAACAAAGAAAAAGCAAACATAAACAATCAGTGAAAACCCGTTTCAAGAACCTTCTAGAATGTTTCCCAAAACCGTTCAGGAACCCTCCAGAAGGTTCCCAAAACCGGACGCTGTAGCGCGTGCGCTATCTCGTAATTGGGCCAGCCCATATTGATCGCTAGTTGCTATCCTTTGTGCGAAGCCTTGACAACTCGACGCAGCGAGCGTCGGTTAGGAAATTCCATATAGTTTTTTTGTGGGGGTAAAGAGTTTTATTCCATATGCATAGAGTTACAATCGAGAGGCACCAACTCCTCAATACAAGGTGGTCCACGCTGAAGCCATACGGCATTAGTACTCTTCGTACGACTATACACTGCCAAACGATCTGCTACCCTATTTTGCTCTCGCTCTAGTTTTTGAGGAATAAACTCATGATCTACCATAAGATGCTTAATCTCAGCTATCAAATGCCCATATGCTGACCGTGACAGATTATCTTCCGATAACACCGTCAATGCCTCCGAGGAGTCCGATTGGACGATAATAGAAACATTGGTATGTTGCACGGCCAACGCCATACCCTGCATTAGTGCATGCAACTCCGCCTCGAGAGCATCGTTGCAGTTAAATAAGCACCGGTATGCTGCAAAGATGATAGAACCATCATGTCTCCTCAAGATTATACCTGTCGCTGCCGAGCCATTAGCCGAAGAGAACGCTCCATCAACGGAAAGTGCCACCGGTCTGCCGGCGGTGGAGGCCAAGGCAAAACCTTGGTGGACACACTGGCTTGAACGTTGTGGACGTCCTTCTTCACTGGCATTTTTTCCTTTAATAATAGCCTCTGTGCTAAACCTCGTAGATAAGGCAAGAGAGTTCATATAGCTCTGAAGAAAATCCACCGAAACACTCGCCGCCGGAATATCCTTCCCATGTGTCATATCCGTTCTCAGAGACCAAATCCTCCACACAAGCATTATCACATGATCCCGTTCAATTTCTTGGCAATTGGACAGCACGTTTAGGAGCCATTCTTTCCCTGAGTCAACTAGAAACTTTTGATCAGGGAGTTTCCACACTCTCCGCATAAGTTCCCAGATTGTATGTGCATGATCACAAGCAATCAATGCATGAAATGAGCTCTCTGCATCTTTGCCGCAAATGGGACAACCATCATGCTTAGTTAGGTGCCTGTACTTTTTGCACACACTTGTAGCAAGAGCACCAGTCGCCATTTTCAGGGGAACCTTAGAGCTCCAAATACATTGCCAAATAGGACGCACTCCAGTAGGATTGTGACTCGAGGCACCTGTTGCATGATTCTCGGTTGCCAGCCGGTAGGCGCTCCTCACAGAAAAGCATCCGTTCTTCTCCGGGAACCAACCAATGAAATCTTATTGATTCCTTGGAGAGGTACGAATTTTCAGAATTTCGCAAACATCCATGTCCCAAAAGTGCTCTCTTAGTCGTTGCACATTCCATGCTCCATGTTGATCCAGAAAGTTCGCGACCCAATTATAACGACAATTTCTCTTTGGTGTAATTGGCCTGAGGTCGTGCCCCTGTGGAATCCAAGGATCACGCCAGGTTTTAATTAAGGTACCATCACCAACTCTCCAGATAATCCCCTTCTTCAGCAGATCCAGACCATGACTAATACCCTTCCATACTGCCGACGAACTGCTAGGAAAAACAGTGTCCAACAAATTCCCAGTAGGGTAGTATTTTGCACGCAATAAACGAGCACATAGATTATCGGGGTTATCCAGCAACCACCAAGCTTGTTTTGCTAACAACACTTGATTAAATGCCCGCATATCTCTAAATCCCATTCCTCCCATTGATTTGGGCAATTTCATTTTTTCCCAACTAAGCCAGGCCATCTTCTTCTTTCCATTCTCAACACCCCACCAATACTGTCGCATCATTCGTGTTAGGTCATCACACACGGAGGCTGGAAGTTTGAACACACTCATGACATATGTGGGTATTGCTTGGGCGACCGCCTTTATCAAGATTTCCTTATTACCAGACGATAGATACTGCTCACTCCAATCTATTAGTCTTTTGCTCAAGCTTGCCTGAAGTGTTTCAAATTGACCCTTGTGCATTCTTCCTTCAGGTACCGATAAACCCAAATATTTTGGTTCAAACACCTGTTGAGTAATTTCCAATGTATTTTTCACATCCTCCACCACTGCACCAGAACAGTTATCAGAAAAAAAGGATGGAACACTTTCCTGGATTAATAAGTTGACCCGTCGCCGAGGCATAAGTGTTCAACAAGCCTTTTACAGTGTTTGCTTGTTGGCCAGATGCATGAAACAACAACATTGTATCATCCGCAAATAAGAGGTGAGATATCATCGGAGCACCACGGCAAATAGTAACTCCTTGCAACTCCCCATTTGTTACTGATTTGGAAATTAGAGTAGAGAGAGCGTCAGCAACAAATAGGAACAAAAATGGGGATAGGGGTCACCTTGGCGAAGGCCCCTAGAAGGTGTGAAAGATTGCAGTAACCTTCCATTAAACTTCACCGAGTATTTGACTGATCTCACACATGCCATAATCCAAGAAATCCACCTCACAGAAAAGCCCCATTTACTTAAGGCTTGTTCCAAAAAATCCCAGTCCACTCGATCATAAGCCTTTATAAATCCAATTTATATTCAACATGCTTAAAAAATGTTCACCTCATATTTATAACATATTCAACGTGTATCTTAAAAAATATTTAAAATATTGAAAAAAAATGTTCGCTGTGTACTTAAAAAATGTTTAACCTGTGTTTAGAAAATGTTCACTATGTACTTGAAAAATATTCAACATGTATTTGGAAAATATTCCACGTGTAATGAAAAATATTTAACTTGTATCCGAATGATGTTCTAATTGTATTTGAAAATTGTTCAACGTCTATTTGGAAATGTATCAACTTGTATTTAACAAACGAAATTACGAAATTCCGAACCACCAAAATTTTGTAATAGACCCGAACACATCGCCTAGCGTTGGATTGGGATCAAACGGTCCGGTCTTCGTTTGTTTTTTCTTCCATTTCTCCAACATCCCGCGGTTACTGGACTGCGTTAATTATCACAACACTAATTAATGGATCGCCTTAAGTTCCCACATCTCCTTCAACCGCGCCTCCTAATTTTATGCATGCGCATTTAAACCACGATTTAACCGTTTTAGGCTCCAGCTAGCCAACCAATGAGTCCACCATCTGTTTGTTGTTCATGTTGAAGACAACTCGTATATAATCTGTTGGTTTGAACTATTATTGAATTGCCAAGATGACAAACGACAAATCCGACCTGAATTTTTAGAGAGAAAAAATTGACCGATGAATGCTCCAACACCCTCGCCATTATCGTATGAGCAGGTTTTAAAGCCTGCAAGTTAAGTTGTTATCTAAATGAAGTGGAGTGAATCGGGATTTCCAAAATTTCACCCTCTTCCACGCCAGAATTGTGGAAAAGAGGATGATATGTGAGATGTGTTGTCTCGCTCGAAGGCTCGTTCA
Organism: Triticum dicoccoides; assembly: GCF_002162155.2. Taxonomy (NCBI): domain Eukaryota; kingdom Viridiplantae; phylum Streptophyta; class Magnoliopsida; order Poales; family Poaceae; genus Triticum; species Triticum dicoccoides. Next base: position 395,387,896 of record NC_041388.1, on the reverse strand, counting down.
TGCTAATTTCTGTGTGAATAACATGATAATCATCACACTGCGGACCTCATAACTTCATAACTTACCTACACACTATGGTAACTTTCGACCAAGGGAAAAAGTTGTTGAAACAAATCCCAGTAAGTTCTTTGCCAATAGCATGATAATTTACGCACAACAGATATGATAACTTATGTACAAACACCGTAGTAACTTTTTGAACAAGAGAAAAAAGTTATTGAAAACACAACATGGGTAACTTCTATGTAAATAACATGATAATATACGGACCTCGGAGATGATAACTTGTGTACAATCATTACGTCAATTTTGACCAGTGGATTTTTTGTTGTTGAAGACACACCTTCTGGTAACTTCTGTATAAATAGCATGGTAATTTTATCTACCTCAGACCTGATAACTCACGCACAAACAACATGGTATTTTTGACACATGAAAAAGTTGTTGAAAACATATCTCGATAACTTCTACATAAATGGCATGATAATATACGCACCGCCCACCTGATAACTTACGTACAAATGCCATGGTAATTTTGATCAGTGGAATAATTTTTTTGAAAACATACCCCTGCCGTGCGGATTTATTGAGCCACAAGGTAATGAACATAGCATGGACGGCCAAATAGGTCTGAACGTCCACCAAATTATTCCACTCGCCAACAAGACACACATTTGATAAAGAAAATGATGCATAGTAATGGTCGTCGAATGAAGTGACGGGTATGCCTCTGCCTTCATAGTATGGTGAGGGAGGGAAGAAAAAGACTCCAGGTAACTTTTGTGCAAATAGCATGATAATATACGCATAACATAGCTGATAACTCACGTACAAACACCGCGGTAACCTTTTGTTACCCCGAGATAAAAGTTGTTCAAAAACATACCTCGATAACGTCTGCGTAAATAACATGGTAATATACGCATAACAGAGCAACAAACATCACTGTTACTTTTGGCTAAGTTTTTTGTTTTGAAAAACATAACCCTGATATTTTTTGTGTAAATAACATGGTAATATTTGATCGCGTACCTACTAACTTACGTACAAACACCATAATAACTTTGATCCGGGCAACCCCACAAAAAAAACTTTGATCAGGGCAAAAGAAGTTGAAAAACACACCCTCGACAACTTCTACGTAAACATCGTGGTACTTTATGCAACATAGATATGATCATGGGTGGCCAATGGGCCGTCCGACACTTGCCTAAATGAGCCTGGCCTGGCACAACCTGCGAAATTTTGTTTTATAAGCGGGCAATGTCGTGTCGGCACGTGGACCTCACCTTGCGGCTTAGAGATGACACCGATGGTAGACGATGGTATTGCAATCTTGATAATTTACTTACAAATACCATGATAATTTTGATCAGGACAAAAAAGTAATTGAACCATACCCTGGTAATTTCAATGTAAACACCATGATAATTTAAGTATAGTAAGTGAGATAGTTTATGTAGTTCATGTGTGGTAACTTTTAACCTGAAAAAATTGTCGAAACATATCAACATGAAATTTAGTTTCAAATATCTTGATGAGTCGCATTTTTTATGTCAAAATGAAATTTGAATCGAAACGATGGATTGAGCTATAAAATATTTTAAAATTCAAAATAGAAATAATCTTTTTGCTGACATTGTCTGTTTTATCTCTTAGTTTGTATGCATGCATGAAATCTGAGTCAAGGATGCATGCGCTTCCGCCGCCATAAACGCAATTAGCTAGTCGGAAAAGGAGAGTTGGATTAGCTAGGTAGGAAAAAAGAAAGTGTTGGGATCTATTACTATCTGCCGATCAGTTGGAAGTTAGTTCGGTCCTTTACTACATTTTTAAAAATAAGAAAAGCAGAAGGAAAAACAATACATAAAAATGTAAGAAAAAGAAAAAAGGGGGAAACATTAAAAATGGAAGAAAAAAGAACTAAAAAGATCAAAAATCACGAACGATAGTCAAAGAAAAATCGTAGAAAACCATCAAGCACATAACTAGAAAAAAATTGATCCCCAACTCAGCTGGCTCCTCTCGACCCTATTGGCTTGGCCTGTATCTGGGTGCTCCGATGTGAGCTCGAAGTAGGACTCACAGTAGGTGAGATTTAACTAGCCGCCGCCACATATTTTTTTGGTCTCATCGTCTCTAGCTGCCATCTTGGCGCTAAGAGGTGGGGGACCTCGGATCTTCAAAAGTTTGATGTTTCTCGCCATGTCTAGTGGTGATCGTAGGTTTGTGAGAATAAAATTACCCTCATTCCTCAGCCTTTTTTGGCGGCACCATGAAGTTACAACGTTTTGTGTTTTCGCATATCCTATTATCCGGGTTTGATGACTTTATGTTAGCTCACCCTGCACTCTGTTACTATATTTGCTTTGCACATCCTCTCCCACAAACCAATGCGACTATAACTATCGCCGCAACCATCCGCTCGGCGCCACCGCTTCGGTAGCCCTCTCGCATCGCCATGGCTAGCGACTCTGACGATGATGAGCTCGTGAACATCAACACGAGGAGGGGGTACCTTGGCATGGGGGACCCCGACATGCCTTTGCCGCCGCTCTCTCGACGCACTGCCTCCTCTTGACAAACTCTAAACCATGACTACAAGCCTCGCACGCAGCTTCATTAACTGACATCATCACGCCATTTCGTGGTGCCGGATAGATGTTGGAAATATTCCCTAGAGGCAATAATAAAATGGTTATTATTATATTTCCTTGTTCATGATAATTGTCCATTGTTCATGCTATAATTGTGTTATCCAGAAATCGTAATACATGTGTGAATACATAGACCACAACACGTCCCTAGTGAGCCTCTAGTTGACAAGCTCGTTGATCAAAAGATAGTCATGGTTTCCTGACTATGGACATGGGATGTCATTGATAACGGGATCACATCATTAGGAGAATGATGTGATGGACAAGACCCAATCCTAAGCATAGCTTAAAGATCGTGTAGTTCATTTGCTAGAGCTTTTCCAAATGTCAAGTATTATTTCCTTAGACAATGAGATTGTGCAACTCCCGGATACCGTAGGAGTGCTTTGGGTGTACCAAATGTCAATACGTAACTGGGTGGCTATAAAGATGCACTACAGGTATCTCCGAAAGTGTCTGTTGGGTTGGCACGAATCGAGACTGGGATTTGTCACTCCGTATGACGGAGAGGTATCTCTTGGGCCCACTCGGTAATGCATCATCATAGTGAGCTCAATGTGACCAAGTGGTTGATCACGGGATCATGCATTATGGTACGAGCAAAGTGACTTGCCGGTAACGAGATTGAACGAGGTATTGGGATACCGACGATCGAGTCTCGGACAAGTAACATACCGATTGACAAAGGGAATTGTATACGGGATTGATTGAATCCTCGACATCGTGGTTCATCCGATGAGATCATCGAGGAGCATGTGGGAGCCAACATGGGTATCCAGATCCCGCTATTGGTTATTGACCGGAGAGTCATCTCGGTCATGTTTGCGTGTCTCCTGAACCCGTAGGGTCTACACACTTCAGGTTCGGTGACGCTAGGGTTGTTGAGATATTAGTATACGGTAACCCGAAAGTTGTTCTGAGTCCCGAATGAGATCCCGGACGTCACTAGGAGTTCCGAAATGGTCCGGAGGTGAAGATATATATATATGAAGTCAAGTTTCGGCCATCGGGAAAGTTTTGGGGGTAATCGGTATTGTACCGGGACCACCGGAAGGGTCCCGGGGGTCCACCGGGTGGGGCCATCTATCCCGGAGGGCCCCATGGGCTGAAGTGGGAGGGGAACCAGCCCCTAGTGGGCTGGTGCGCCCCCCATGGGCCTCCCCTTGCGCCTAGGGTTGGAAACCCTAGGGGTGGGGGCGCCCCACTTGGCTTGGGGGGCACTCCACCCCCCTTGGCCGCCGCCCCCCTTGAAGATTGCATCTCCTAGGGCCGACGCCCCCCTAGGGGTCCTATATATAGTGGGGGGGGGGGGCGGAGGGCAGCCGCACCCTAGCCCCTGGCGCCTCCCTCTGCCTCCCGTGACACCTCTCCCTCTCCCTGAGCTTGGTGAAGCCCTGCCGAGATCACCATTGCTTCCACCACCACGCCGTCGTGCTGCTGGATCTCCATCAACCTCTCCTTCCCCCTTGCTGGATCAAGTTGGAGAAGACGTCTTCCCAACCGTACGTGTGTTGAACGCGGAGGTGCCGTCCGTTCGGCGCTAGGTCATCGGTGATTTGGATCATGACGAGTACGACTCCATCAACCCCATTCTCTTGAATGCTTCCGCTCACGATCTACAAGGGTATGTAGATGCACTCCCTTATCCCTCGTTGCTAGATGACTCCATAGATTGATCTTGGTGATGCGTAGAAAATTTTAAAATTCTGCTACGTTCCCCAACATTGGCATCATGAGCTAGGTCTATGCGTAGTTTCTATGCACGAGTAGAACACAAAGCAGTTGTGGGCGTTGATATTGTCAATTTACTTGCCGTTACTAGTCTTATCTTGATTCAGCGGCATCGTGGGATGAAGCGTCTCGGACCGACCTTATACGTACGCTTACGTGAGACTGGTTCCACCGATTGACATACACTAGTTGCATAAGGTGGCTGGCGGGTGTCTGTCTCTCCCACTTTAGTCGGATCAGATTCGATGAAAAGGGTCCTTATGAAGGGTAAATAGAAATTGGCATATCACGTTGTGGTTCTGGCGTAGGTAAGAAACGTTCTTGCTATAAACCTATAGCAGCCACGTAAAAACTTGCAACAACAATTAGAGGACATCTAACTTGTTTTTGCAGCATGTGCCGTGTGATGTGATATGGCCAAAAGGATGTGATGAATGATATATGTGATGTATGAGATTGATCATGTTCTTGTAATAGGAATCACAACTTGCATGTCGATGAGTATGACAACCGGCAGGAGCCATAGGAGTTGTCTTTATTTATTTATGACCTGCGTGTCAACATAAACGTCATGTAATTACTTTACTTTATTGCTAAAGCGTTAGCCATAGTAGTAGAAGTAATAGATGATGAGACAACTTCAAGAAGACACGATGATGGAGATCATGGTGTCATGCCGGTGACAACGATGATCATGGAGCCCCGAAGATGGAGATCAAAAGGAGCAAATGATATTGGCCATATCATGCCACTATTTGATTGCATGTGATGTTTATCATGTTTTACATCTTATTTGCTTAGAACGACGGTAGCTTAAATAAGATGATCCCTCGTAATAATTTCAAGAAAGTGTTCCCCCTAACTATGCACCGTTGCGAAGGTTCGTTGTTTCGAAGCACCACGTGATGATCGGGTGTGATAGATTCTAACATTCGAATACAACGGGTGTAAGCCAGATTTACACACGCAATACACTTAGGTTGACTTGACGAGTCTAGCATGTACAGACATGGCCTCGGAACACGGAAGACCGAAAGGTCGATCATGAGTCGTATAGAAGATACGATCAACATGAAGATGTTCACCGATGTTGACTAGTCCGTCTCACGTGATGATCGGACACGGCCTAGTTGACTCGGATCATGTTTCACTTAGATGACTAGAGGGATGTCTATCTGAGTGGGAGTTCATTGAATAATTTGATTAGATGAATTTAATTATCATGAACTTAGTCTAAAATCTTTACAATATGTCTTGTAGATCAAATGGCCCACGTTGTCCTCAACTTCAACGCATTCCTAGAGAAAACCAAGCTGAAAGATGATGGCAGCAACTATACGGACTGGGTCCGGAACCTGAGGATCATCCTCATAGCTGCCAAGAAAGATTATGTCCTAGAAGCACCGCTAGGTGACGCACCCATCCCAGAGAACCAAGACGTTATGAATGCTTGTCAGTCACATACTGATGATTACTCCCTCGTTCAGTGCGGCATGCTTTACAGCTTAGAACCGGGGCTCCAAAAGCGTTTTGAGAGACACGGAGCATATGAGATGTTCGAAGAGCTGAAAATAGTTTTCCAAGCTCATGCCCGGGTCGAGAGATATGAAGTCTCCGACAAGTTCTTCAGTTGTAAGATGGAGGAAAATAGTTCTATCAGTGAGCACATACTCAAAATGTCTGGGTTGCATAACCACTTGACTCAGCTGGGAGTTAATCTCCCGGATGACGCGGTCATTGACAGAATCCTTCAGTCGCTTCCACCGAGCTACAAGAGCTTTGTGATGAACTTCGATATGCAGGGGATGGAAAAGACCATTCCTGAGGTATATTCTATGCTGAAATCAGCGGAGGTGGAAATCAAAAAGGAACATCAAGTGTTGATGGTGAATAAAACCACTAAGTTCAAGAAAGGCAAGGGTAAAAAGAACTTCAAGAAGGACGGCAAGGGAGTTGCCGTGCCCGGTAAGCAAGCTGTCGGGAAGAAGTCAAAGAATGGACCCAAGCCTACGACTGAGTGCTTTTATTGCAAGGGAAGTGGTCACTGGAAGCGGAACTGCCCCAAATACTTAGCGGACAAGAAGGCCGGCAACACTAAAGGTATATGTGATATACATGTAATTGATGTGTACCTTACCAGTACTCATAGTAGCTCCTGGGTATTTGATACCGGTGCGGTTGCTCACATTTGTAACTCAAAGCAGGAGCTGCGGAATAAGCGGAGACTGGCGAAGGACGAGGTGACAATGCGCGTCGGGAATGGTTCCAAGGTCGATGTGATCGCCGTCGGCACGCTACCTCTACATTTACCTACGGGATTAGTTTTAAACCTCAATAATTGTTATTTAGTGCCAGCTGTGAGCATGAACATTGTATCAGGATCTCGTTTAATTCGAGATGGCTACTCATTTAAATCCGAGAATAATGGTTGTTCTATTTATATGAGAGATATGTTTTATGGTCATACTCCGCTGGTGAATGGTTTATTCTTAATGAATCTCGAGCGTAATGTTACACATATTCATAGTGTGAATACCAAAAGATGTAAGGTTGATAATGATAGTCCCACATACTTGTGGCACTGCCGCCTTGGTCACATAGGTGTCAAACGCATGAAGAAGCTCCATGCAGATGGACTTTTGGAGTCTCTTGATTATGAATTAATTGACACGTGCGAACCATGCCTCATGGGTAAAATGACCAAGACTCCGTTCTCAGGAACAATGGAGAGAGCAACCAACTTATTGGAAATCATACATACTGATGTGTGTGGTCCAATGAGTGTTGAGGCTCGCGGTGGCTATCGTTATGTTCTCACCCTCACTGATGACTTGAGTAGATATGTGTATGTCTACTTAATGAAACACAGGTCTGAGACCTATGAAAAGTTCAAGGAATTTTAGAGTGAGGTTGAGAATCAACGTGACAGAAAAATCAAGTTCTTGCGATCAGATCGTGGGGGAGAATACTTGAGTCAAGAATTTGGCACACACTTAAGGAAATGTGGAATAGTTTCACAACTCACGCCGCCTGGAACACCTCAACGTAATGGTGTGTCCGAACGTCGTAACCGCACTCTATTGGATATGGTGCGATCTATGATGTCTCTTACCGATCTACCGCTGTCATTTTGGGGCTATGCTTTAGAGACTGCCGCATTCACTTTAAATAGGGCTCCGTCGAAATCCGTTGAGACGACACCGTATGAATTATGGTTTGGGAAGAAACCTAAGCTGTCGTTTGTAAAAGTTTGGGGATGCGATGCTTATGTCAAGAAACTTCAACCTGAAAAGCTCGAACCCAAATCGGAAAAATGCGTCTTCATAGGATACCCTAAAGAAACTATTGGGTATACCTTCTACCTCAGATCCGAAGGCAAGATCTTTGTTGCCAAGAATGGATCCTTTCTAGAGAAAGAGTTTCTCTCGAAAGAAGTAAGTGGGAGGAAAGTAGAACTCTATGAAGTATTACCTCTTGAACCGGTAAGTGGCGCAGCTTAAGAAAATGTTCCTGAAGTGCCTGCACCGACTAGAGAGGAAGTTAATGGTGATGATCATGAAACTTCAGATCAAGTTGCTACTGAACTTTGTAGGTCCACAAGGACACGTTCCGCACTAGAGTGGTATGGCAACCCTGTCCTGGAAATCATGTTGTTAGATAATGGTGAACCTTCGAACTATGAAGAAGCGATGGCGGGCCCGGATTCCGACAAATGGCTGGAAGCCATGAAATCCGAGATAGGATCCATGAATGAAAACGAAGTATGGACTTTGACTGACTTGCCCGATGACCGGCGAGCCATAGAAAATAAATGGATCTTTAAGAAGAAGACAGACGCGGATGGTAATGTAACCATCTATAAAGCTCGGCTTGTCGCTAAGGGTTATCGACAAGTTCAAGGGGTTGACTACGATGAGACTTTCTCACCCGTAGCGAAGCTGAAGTCCGTCCGAATCATGTTAGCAATTGCCGCATTCTATGATTATGAGATATGACAAATGGACGTCAAAACGGCATTCCTTAATGGTTTCCTTAAGGAAGAATTGTATATGATGCAGCCGGAAGGTTTTGTCGATCCTAAGAATGCTGACAAGGTGTACAAGCTCCAATGCTCGATCTATGGGCTGGTGCAAGCATCTCGGAGTTGGAACATTCGTTTTGATGAGATGATGAAAGCATTTGGGTTTACGCAGACTTATGGAGAAGCCTGCATTTACAAGAAAGTGAGTGGGAGCTTTGTAGCATTTCTCATATTGTATGTGGATGACATACTATTGATGGGAAATGATATAGAATTCTTGGAAAGCATAAAGGCCTACTTGAACAAGTGTTTTTCAATGAAGGACCTTGGAGAAGCTGCTTACATATTAGGCATCAAGATATATAGAGATAGATCGAGACGCCTCATTGGTCTTTCACAGAGTACGTACCTTGACAAGATATTGAAGAAGTTCAATATGGATCAGTCAAAGAAGGGGTTCTTTCCTGTGTTGCAAGGTACGAGATTGAGCACGGCTCAATGCCCGACCACGGCAGAGGATAGAGAAAAGATGAGTGTCGTCACCTATGCCTCGGCCATAGGGTCTAGCATGTATGCTATGCTGTGTACCAGACCTGATGTAAACCTTGTCGTAAGTTTGATAGGAAGGTACCAAAGTAATCCTGGCATGGAACACTGGACAACGGTCAAGAATATCCTGAAGTACCTGAAGAGGACTAAGGATATATTTCTCGTTTATGGAGGTGACGAAGAGCTCGTCGTAAAGGGTTACGTCGATGCTAGCTTCGACACAGATCTGGATGACTCTAAGTCACAAACCGGATACGTGTATATTTTGAATGGTGGGGCAGTAAGCTGGTGCAGTTGCAAGCAAAGCGTTGTGGCGGGATCTACATGTGAAGCGAAGTACATGGCAGCCTCAGAGGCAGCACAAGAAGCAATCTGGGTGAAGGAGTTCATTACCGACCTAGGAGTCATACCCAATGCGTCGGGCCCGATGACTCTCTTCTGTGACAACACTGGAGCTATTTCCCTTGCCAAGGAGCCCAGGTTTCACAGGAAGACCAGGCATATCAAGCGTCGCTTCAACTCCATTCGTGAAAGTGTTCAAAATGGAGACATAGATATTTGTAAAGTAAATACGGACCTGAATGTGGCAGATCCGTTGACTAAACCTCTCCCTAGAGAAAAACATGATCAACACCAGAACTGCATGGGTGTTCGATTCATCACAATGTAACTAGATTATTGACTCTAGTGCAAGTGGGAGACTATTGGAAATATGCCCTAGAGGCAATAATAAAATGGTTATTATTATATTTCCTTGTTCATGATAATTGTCTATTGTTCATGCTATAATTGCATTATCCGGAAATCGTAATACATGTGTGAATACACAGACCACAACACGTCCCTAGTGAGCCTCTAGTTGACTAGATCGTTGATCAAAAGATAGTCATGGTTTCCTGACTATGGACATTGGATGTCATTGATAACGGGATCACATCATTAGGAGAATGATGTGATGGACAAGACCCAATCCTAAGCATATCTTAAAGATCGTGTAGTTCGTTTGCTAGAGCTTTTCCAAATGTCAAGTATCATTTCCTTAGACCATGAGATTGTGCAACTCCCGGATACCGTAGGAGTGCTTTGGGTGTACCAAACGTCACAACGTAACTGGGTGACTATAAAGGTGCACTACAGGTATCTCCGAAAGTGTCTGTTGGGTTGGCACGAATCGAGACTGGGATTTGTCACTCCGTATGACAGAGAGGTATCTCTTGGGCCCACTCGGTAATGCATCATCATAATGAGCTCAATGTGACCAAGTGGTTGATCACGGGATCATGCATTATGGTACGAGTAAAGTGACTTGCCAGTAAACGAGATTGAACGAGGTATTGGGATACCGACGATCGAGTCTCGGGCAAGTAACGTACCGATTGACAAAGGGAATTGTATACGGGATTGATTGAATCCTCGACATCGTGGTTCATCCGATGAGATCATCGAGGAGCATGTGGGAGCCAACATGTGTATCCAGATCCCGCTGTTGGTTATTGACCGGAGAGTCATCTCGGTCATGTCTGCGTGTCTTCCGAACCCGTAGGGTCTACACACTTAAGGTTCAGTGACGCTAGGGTTGTTGATATATTAGTATACAGTAACCCGAAAGTTGTTCGGAGACCCGGATGAGATCCCGGACGTCACGAGGAGTTCCGGAATGGTCCGGAGGTGAAGATTTATATATAGGAAGTCAAGTTTCGGCCATTGGGAAAGTTTCGGGGGTAATCGGCATTGTACCGGGACCACCGGAAGGGTCCCGGGGTCCACCGGGTGGGGCCACCTATCCCGGAGGGCCCCATGGGCTGAAGTGGGAGGGTAACCAGCCCCTAGTGGGTTGGTGCGCCCCCATGGGCCTCCCCCTGCGCCTAGGGTTGGAAACCCTAGGGGTGGGGGGCGCCCCACTTGGCTTGGGGGGCACTCCACCCCCCTTGGCCGCCGCCCCCTTGGAGATTGCATCTCCTAGGGCCGACGCCCTCCTAGGGGTCCTATATATAGTGGGGGGAGGGAGGGCAGCCGCACCCTAGCCCCTGGCGCCTCCCTCTCCCTCCCGTGACACCTCTCCCTCTCCCTGAGCTTGGCGAAGCCCTGCCGAGATCACCGTTGCTTCCACCACCACGCTGTCGTGCTGCTGGATCTCCATCAACCTCTCCTTCCCCCTTGCTGGATCAAGTTGGAGGAGACATCTTCCCAACCGTACGTGTGTTGAACGCGGAGGTGCCATCCGTTCGGCGCTAGGTCATCGGTGATTTGGATCACGACGAGTACGACTCCATCAACCCCGTTCTCTTGAACGCTTCCGCTCACGATCTAGAAGGGTATGTAGATGCACCCCCTTCTCCCGCGTTGCTATATGACTCCATAGATTGATCTTGGTGATGCGTAGAAAATTTTAAAATTCTGCTATGTTCCCCAACAATAGATCCACGCAGAGCCATCCGATGGATCCTATTCAGATGGGAAGATGATTCAGAGCATCCCACGGACATCACCAAAAGATCATGCTAAGCCCCCAAGCTCCACTTGGACCAATGACTCAAGCTTGTGCAAAGGTGAGTTAAAGCTGAGGTGACTCTACTCCTTGATGAGCTTCCCATACACACTATGTGCACTTATGAATGAAGGCCTGGAATGTGAAGGCACAAAAATAGGTGTGAAAGCCGAGGACTCGGAGCAAGAAGACATATGAAAGACCGAAGAAGTGTTGAATTTGCATGACCAGACTATCCGGACCAAATCCAGAATATTCAAAGCAAGACCGAGTGGCCGCGGACACGCCCGCACACTTGTGCAAGACTGTCCGAGCCGTACCTAAGCGAGCCTGGACACGCCCATATATTCAGGGCGGAGCTAGCTCTCAGTGACCGTTGGTGGCTACCAAGGACTGCTCTATGCAATCTTTATTAAATAATACTATGACACCATGGTTAGTATTGTTGTTTGATGGGGAAAATATTGTACAATGTTACCATGCATAGGCTTTTCCTAGGCTTCTTTCGTGGGTCATTGGTTCTGCCTCTACAAAGACTTGTGCTGAACTGTCTAGTGCTGGTGCCACCACTAGCAAAAAGGCCGTTGTTGGACTGTTTAAGCCATTTGAGGTGGACTGCCCATTGCTGGAAGGAGTCAAGTGACAACCATCCTGAAGAGCCAAAGCCCCGTGAAAACTTCAGGCTTGGACTATCCCGGACGAATGCCTTGGACCGCCAGGTTAGCTACCTACACGTAGTAAATGGCCCATGGTCCATGTGTCTTTCCCCTCCACCGACCCCTCCATTTGGAACCTATATAAGTCATACCTCTTCATAGATTTAGGGTTAGAAAATCATTTAGACAAAAGCAAATTGAGCTTTTCTCATCTACCTCTCCCCAAGGTGATTCAAGGCCTCCCTAGTGGATAATACTACCATGGAGTTCAAGGCCACCTTCTAAGGTTTTTGTATCCAACTCTCCTTTTATCGAGCCACTACAAGGCCTCTTATCTTAAGATTAATTGGTGATGAACCCTATCATGTATCCCTTTTCTCCTTTGAACTTGAGTGGATTGACTATACCGATCGAGTAGCATGTAGGTCATAAGAGAATTCTTGACTTGACTTCCTTGTTGGAGGATCACATAATCAAGATGTGTGTTGCCAATATGTGCTATATTAGTAGGCCTTGCTAGTTATCCTTGATGCTCTTTGTGTGTTCTTAATTCTCCTCGTGTTTCCTCTCCCCCACTTCCAATTCATAAAGTCAGGCACCTACCGGAACCCCCCCACATCTCATTCTCTCCAATCATGGGCCACCTCGCACTTTCTTATGTCTTTTGCCACACATACACGAACTAACACAATTGATATATACACAGTGGACTTGGAATCTCCAAGACACCAACAATCCAAATGTTAGAAACAAGAGTCCCTAGGACCCAAAATTCGCTCCCACATATTTGGTGTTTTCTAGTTCCTTTAATGTCGTAGACCTTAGTAGGTGGAGCTCTTCGTAATTGTGTGCACTACTTACAAATTGTAGGTAGTGTTTCTTATCCCGGTGAACCAAACTATTTTATTTAGAGGTTTTGTAATAAGAATTTTATTTTGTTAGCTCCTTTCATGTTATTGCGAATTTTGAGGTCTTGTTCCAATCTATAGTTTCGCTATTTGAAATTTGCGTTCCCGCTGGAATCCGTGTTTTACCGTGGCTACTTAATAAAATCCTACAAAAGTTACATGTCTATACACTTGAATCCTGAAAGTTGCCAACACGACAATATGTACCAATTTTGAGAATAGACAAGTGCCAATGTGATAACGAATCCACAATGGAAACTCTAAAGGATCCCCAATAAATAAAGGAGGATCCGGCCGAGTAAACCCTTAGTGGAATATTTTTGCTCCACTAAGTTTTCACCAAAACTGATCCCCTATATATAGTGGAGATTTTTTTGTTTTTCTGAACTTATGCAAATCTAGTATACATTGCAACTATATATTAGCACACATATAGAAACTAAACATAAATATGAATGTTCAAGCAAATCATGAATATAGTTTAAAAACCAAATTCAAAGTTTACAAACTGAATTATTCAAATTTAAACACATCGAATGGTCAAAATGTACCAAATAACATGTGATAGAACAACTAGGAAGCGCTATGATGTTGTCACTGATGCTCAATAAGATAATCTTGGAGCTGAGCATGCACTTGTCGGTTCTCGATCTTGCGATGCTCTTCTAGGAATGCCAGGATCCTATTTGGATCATACTCTGGCTCAACTAGAGTCTAGTTGGTGATGTACGGTAAGTTCTCACGCATCTCCCTCTCGTCTTCGATAATCATGTTATGCAATATGATGCAACAAGTCATGATCTACCATAGAACCTTGGAGCTCCAGTACTCGGCAGGGCCACGAACAATTACAGAGCGCTTCTGAAGCACAGTGAAGGCTTTCTCCACATCTTTCCTAGCAGCTTACTGACATTGGGCAAAGTGAATATTTTTGTTACCTTTTAAACGTGGAATTGTTTTGACTAGTGTGGTCCATGGTGGATAGATGCCATCCGCAAGGTAGTAACGCATCGAGTAGTTGTGCCCATTAACCGATTAGTTGGAAGCAGGAGTGAAAGATCGTGGATGTCGCCTAGAGGGGGGGGGGTGAATAGGCGTTTTAAAATAATTATGATTTAGGCTTGAACAAATGCGGAATAAACCTGGCGGTTAATTTGTCAAGCAACAAACCTAAAACAACTAGGCTCACCTATGTGCACCAACAACTTATGCTAAGCAAGATAAGCAACTATGTGATAGCAAGATATGTGACAAGAAACAATATGGCTATCACAAAGTAAAGTGCATAAGTGAGCTCGGGTAAGAGATAACCGAGGCACGCGGAGACGACGATGTATCCCGAAGTTCACACCTTGCGGATGCTAATCTCCGTTTGGAGCGGTGTGGAGGCACAATGCTCCCCAAGAAGCCACTAGGGCCACCGTAATCTCCTCACGCCCTCGCACAATGCAAGATGCCATGATTCCACTAAGGGACCCTTGAGGATGGTCACCGAACCCGTACAAATGGCAACCCTTGGGGGTGGTCACCGAACCCGTACACTTTGGCAACCCTTGGGGGCAGTCACCGGTACCCGTCAAATTGCTCGGGGCGATCTCCACAACCTAATTGGAGACCCCGACGCTTGCCCGGAGCATTACACCACAATGATTGAGCTCCGAACAACACCAACCGTCTAGGGCGCCAAGGCACCCAAGAGGAACAAGCTCCGGGGTGCCCAAACACCCAAGAGTAATAAGCTTCTCAAACTTCACTTCCACGTATCACCGTGGAGAACTCAAACCGATGCACCAAATGCAATGGCAAGGGCACACGGAGTGCCCAAGTCCTTCTCTCTCAAATACCACCGGAGCAACTAATGCTAGGGAGGAAAATGAGAGGAAGAACAAGAAGGAGAACACCAAGAACTCCAAGATCTAGATCCAAGGGGTTCCCCTCACATAGAGGAGAAAGTGATTGGTGGAAATGTGGATCTAGATCTCCTCTCTCTTTTCCCTCAAAAAACTAGCAAGAATCCATGGAGGGATTGAGAGTTAGCAAGCTCAAAGAAGGTCAACAATGGGGGAAAAACGAGCTCAAGAGATAGAGAACCATTGGGGAAGAAGACCCCCTTAAATAGGTCTCCACGAATCTGCCCGTTATGTACAGAATAACATAGGAGCGGTACAACCTCTATGACCACCGGTACAACTGGTAACAGGCAATAAGCGGTACAACCGGCCCACAACCACCCAACAACCGCACCACAACAGAGACCAGTCTAGTGGTAGAGCAGTACATGACCGGTACAACCTTCGGACCAATTCTGGAGCGGTACAATCGCTCCAAACACCGGTTGTACCGGTCAAGCGGTACAACCTCTCCATGGGGCGGTACAACCTCTCTGTATAAAACAGGCAATATCAAAATAGCCACAACTTTCGCATACGAGCTCTGAATACAAGAAACCAAGTTTGTTGGAAAGCTAACGACAAGGGCTAACACAATATTGAGAGAAATAACAATAATAAGCAAATGAGAAAAGGACCATAATAAAATGATGAGATCCCTTCCTCAGATAAGACCGGTAAAACCTCCAACACCGAAAACATCATAAAAGATGCATGCGAACTTCGTTTTCAATGAACTCAAGCTTGTCATCAAGATGACCATAAGCTCTAAGACTCACAAATGGAACCAAACAAGAACCAAGAAAGATAATGCAAGGATGCAATGGTTTGAGCTCTCGACGAGCGATACGATCAAGCTACTCACTAGAGAGCCCCCCTTGATAGTACGACAATCGATCCTACAACCCGGTCTCCCAACTACCACTATGAGACCGGTAAAATAGAAGACCTATCAAGGGCAAACCTTTGCCTTGCAAATAGTCCACTTGAGCTAGATGATGACGATCTTGACTTCCTCAAGTTGGACCACCTTTCTTGATTGTGTTGGCTCGATGAAGACTAGTTGATTGCTCCCCGTACTCCACTATGGGTGAGCCACTCTTTGGCACATCTTCACAATTACATTAACACCACAATGGACGGCAAGCTTCAAGCTTGATTGCTCCCCCATACTACATTATGGGTGAGCCACTCTTTGAGTTGCTCCACTTGAACTTGCACACTGCAAACTTGATGACGATCACCACTTGATGTCATCCTCCATGGGTTGTATGAGATCTTCCTCTTGACGCAAGACCATGGAAACATACCTAACCCCAAAAAGAACTCTCACGTAGACCATGGGTTAGTACACAAAGCATAATGGACAATGCTTACCATACCATGGGATCACTTGGTACTTCTTCTACGCTTTGTGAGTTGATCAACTTGATTCACTCTTAACTTAGTCTTGATCAACATTGAATCTTTTCAACTCTCTTCATTTGATGATGTCTTGAAGGTAAACATGAATGATCACACAATCTTCTTCTTCAAGACATGCTTGCAATAAGCTCAACTCACACATGACCAACATTTGGATAATTCCTTGAAAAGCACTTTGGCCATCTCAACTCACACATGACCAATCTTTGGATAATTCCTTGAAAAGCACTTTGGCCATCTCATAAACTCCTTGAAACCAACACATGGACTTCAAGACAATCCTATGGACAAAACCTTCAAATATAACTCAAGGCAACCATTAGTCCATAGAGATTGTCATCAATTACCAAAACCAAACATGGGGGCACCGCATGTTCTTTCAATCTCCCCCATTTTGGTAATTGATGACAATCACTTTCAAGAGAGTTTATACAAGGAATTATGCATCAACATGCAATGCAACAACCAATAATGCATGCGTATGAGATGAAAATGCTTAGGAACAAAACCAAAGCAAAGAGAAAACTCTGAAGACTTCTCCACAAAACTCTCTGAAACTTCTCCCCCATTGGCATCGATTGCCAAAATGGGCAAAAAGCTTAGAAGGCCAATATAGAAGGTGTTCCTCCATAAATTGTGTATTTCTCAACAAGAGAGTGGAATGCATTACACATATCCAACTATCAATATTTGGAGGAAGACAAACTATATTGAGGCCCAAAGATTGCAACAGAAAGATACGTCACAAAGACAAAACAAAGAGAGACACAAGCAATCAGAAGATACCAATTGAAGCAAGTAATCAACGAATATCAATTGGACCAACTAGACCAATGATCCTACGTGCCACATGAAAAATATATTATGATATGAGCAAAGGAGTGTTCTAAAGAAACTAGAGAAGTTCCCCATGATTTGTGCACACATATGAATTTTTGTATTTGGATACACAGTACACAAAATAGGATAATAGCTCCCGCAAAATCAATAGAAACTCACAACAAGTGCAAGTGAGCATAGGAAACAAAGCCTAGTACTTGCAACAAACACATGGTTGAGCAACAAGTAAAAGAGGCAACTTAAGAATGGGCTCAACCAAAATGGTGTGAGTGAGTTATGGCAATGCACTTGAGAAGACTAATGTACGGATGAGCATTAAGCATCAATAAAGTCTTGAAAGAATGAGGCACACGATGCATGACCTATCATTCCCACACACAACTAGCAAATGGGTTCACAAGCTTACTAATAAGCATATAAAGAACCTATGCTTGTGACAACCCGTGGTGAAGATAGAAGATGAAAGCCTCATCAAGACGAGGGATACCAATTAAGATGGCAAAAGCCTCGTAAAGATAAGCATGAGGAAAATAATCTTCACCACACAAGAGTGCATCAAGATGCAACGATAGAAGACACACACTCAAGGCAAAAGCTTTCACTGAGCCACCAAAGAAATAACATAAGAAGGACAAGGTGGATGTGAAAGGAAGGATATCAACTAGATATGCAACTTCTCTCAAGTGTATATGATTCTAGGTAGACGAAATCATGATGATATATATCTACAAAGAAGGATGTACACCCGAAATAGTTACAACACGAGGAGCAAGATATCCAAAGGGAGGTCATACATATACCAATAAGATATTTGCTTGGAAGCATAACACATGGCTAGATATGGTCTTATTGTATATAAATGAATTCCTACCACGCACCCATCAAAGACATCACAACTAGCAACAAGAGATCATTGTTGGGATGCTTTGAGAAAGGGAACAAGTATCACAAGAATGAGTGAATAACATGCCATGATACAACCTACACAAGGTTGATGCAAGAAATGTGTGCATGAAGAATATGAAGATACTTGTTACCGAGTTAACATTGGAAGGATGTAGTAGATACCAATTGAAGGTAGATAGTAGTTCATTGATCATCCTAGCTCGACTCCAATAAGCACATGATGACAACACCTTCCTTGTGAGTGAGCCGAGCATCCAATGTATCTCCAATTGTTCCTAGAACAACAACACAAAGAAAATGGTACCCAAACTCATTGGGACCAAAGAGTTAGAAACACCAACAATACATAGGACAAACTCCACATAAATATGTGCATATAGAAAAGGAAATGAAATTCATGCACATCTCATACAATTTGAGACTTGGTGGAGTTTCTCCTATATATTGGGTCGAAGAAAGAAAGCATGCCAAAGATACTACATGAAGTTAATATGCATGCTCAAGACTTTCAAGAACCGATACCAAATGATAAAGAAAAACCAAGTGAAGAAAAGATACCAAATGAATAAAACATCACTTGGAGGATATCCATAAAAGATACATCAAGGAATGAGATATCCATTGATACACTAAAAAAAGGTATCAAACTCCCAAAAGAGAGGATGGTTCCAAACAAACCAAGCTCTCTACAAAGTTTCATGATGGCACAAAGTACCAAAATGAAAACGGCTTGCCTTCCACCAACACACACTTGATAAGGATCGCAAGACGAGTGTTTTATAGAAAATAGGATAGCTCCCCCAAGACTAGTGCATTGAGAGAATTTGCATTTGAATACAAAATGCACAAGGTGGGATCACCACTTTCACTATATCTAGAAAACACTAAACAAGATCAAGAAATAAACAAGATCCACAAGTGGTATGGAAGACAAAGGGAGATGATACAATCCTTGGCAAGAGAAAAGGCAAATAAAAAACAAAAGCCAATGTAAAGATGATCAATAAATTCTACCACAAAAGTGAGTACCAATTGTCAAAAGACAAGAAGTAAATGGAAATAATTCCCGGTGGTAGATAGAAAGGATATCCGACATCATCTTCACACCATACAAAAAGCAAATTGCAACTTGTCGAGCTAAGATGCCACCTAGGAACAAGATAATTTACAATATCAGCTCTAGATGACAATATCTCAAATGTACACATTTTCTAGGCTAGTAATATACACCTAGCATATTACTCCCCCATAATGTGATACCAATTAAAGATAGACAAGAGGCAATTAAAGGATCCAACAAGAGATAATTAATGGACTATTTAGAATTTGAATTTCTCATGAGAATACATACCACATAGTAACTAGATAAGCTTGCAATATCAATACTAAGTGGTATTCCCCATGTACCCGCCTTTATAGGAT
Organism: Triticum dicoccoides; assembly: GCF_002162155.2. Taxonomy (NCBI): domain Eukaryota; kingdom Viridiplantae; phylum Streptophyta; class Magnoliopsida; order Poales; family Poaceae; genus Triticum; species Triticum dicoccoides. Next base: position 395,368,404 of record NC_041388.1, on the reverse strand, counting down.
TGTGAAGTGCACAAAGCACATCACTCCCCCATAATGGGATATTCCATTGATCTCTCACAAGAGCCAACTAAGAAATAAACAAGATGCAAAAGGCTCAACGCATGACACACACGTACATGATGTGCAAACCAACACACACATACTTGATTGCTCAAGATAATCAAGTTGGAAGCAGAACATATACAAACACATGCAAGGAACAAAACCAAAACATGCAAGGGGGCAAGTAACTTTCAATGTAAGCAATTGAGGTACAAGTTACCGCAAGGAGGCACATTGGATATAAGATATAATCTTGATGATTCAATTGACTTGGCTTGAGACAATAAGGATGATGAAGTCCCCTTAATTCTTCATAATGTAGCCAAGTCTCCAATGACCTCCAACATCACCTATTGATCAAGTTTGAGCTTGTTGGTCCCCAACCAAGTTGGGTCCTAAGAGGTTAGTCACAATAGGCTTGGCTACCCAAATGGTTCTTTGCTTCAAACCACTTTAAGTACCAACAAACTTGGCAACCACATTGCCAACCTTATCCTTCCCAAGAGAATAGACATCATCAATAATAATTGGGTTGGATAAGTTACCACTAGTGCATGAAGAGGCGAGGTTACCTTTCTCGCGACATAGGTAGCAACGTCTACTCTTCAGTTTCTTCTCACTTGATTTCTCAACTTGAGAAGCATAAGCTTGAGTCTTCTTGGGAAGAGGCTTTTCTTCAACTTGAGGTTGAGAATGAGAGTGTACTTGTGGCTACTTCCCTTGTTGCTTGTCACTAATGGGCTTCTTCTTCAATGGGCAAGATCTAACATGATGCCCTTCTACTTTGCACTTGAAGCAAACAATCTTGGCCGAATTCTTGACTTGTTCTTGGCCCTTCCTTTTGTTCACCTTGGAATTCTTCTTCTTGTTGGAGTTGAATCCAAGTCCACCTTTGTCATTGGGGGATTTTTGCACACTCAAGATATTGTTGAGTGTGGATTTCCCTTCATGACTCTTTTCCAAGTCTTTCTTCAAAGAAGTGACTTGGGCCTTGAGCTCTTTGATTTTCTCTACATGGTTAGTCTCAACACAAGTACTAGAGGAAGTATAAACTTCATTGTTAGAGCAACAAGGCAAGGAAAGCAATTCATCACAAGATGTACCAACATTGTGAGTAGATGAATTACAAGGACTACCACATGGCAATATAGCATTTTGACTAGAATTAGTGCTAGTATGCACATGAGGCTCACTAGATGTTACCTTAAAAATCATGGCCTCATGAGATATCTTTAACTCATTATGGGATACTAGAAGATAATCACGAGAGCTTGAGAGCTTTTCATGGTTTTCTTCCAATTTCCCATAATTGCTAGATAGCAACTCAAGTTGAGCCCGAAGGTCAATGTTCTCCTTCAAAATGGATGCTTCACAAGTAATAGAGTTAGTATCCCAAGCATCATCATTAACAACAATAGGAGAGGACACCTTGGCAAGCTCTTTTAAGTAAGAAGCTTCAAGTTGAGCATGAGACACGGTGAGTTTGATGAGCTCACCCTTGATGACTCTTGAGCCATTTTCGAGGTGCTCAAAATCCTCAAGGAGTCCAGCATGAGCAACTTCAAGCTTAGCATTTTTAGTTTTGAAATCATTGCCTACCTCGAGTGCTCTATCATGAGATTCCTTTATTCTAGATAATTCTGTAGCAAAGGTCTCCTCAAGAGATTCAAATGAGGTTTGTTCATGTTCAAGAGCTTGAGATAGCTCCGCGATCTCATTTGCGTAATCACACTCATGAGCTTCCATTTTCTCAATGGTGACCTCATGCTCCTCTAGATGAGATTCCAACTCCTCAATGTATTTCTTGCCTTCAATGGCAATAGACATGATTTCCATGAAGTTGGAACGAGCTAGTTTATTTTTGTGAAGAGCTTTAAAAATCATTTCCCCCTTAGTTTTTAAGGAGGCAACATTATCATTCTCTTCATCATAATCAACATCATCATCACTCTTGCCATCATCACAAGATATATTGGGATTCAAAGTGCGAGATACCTTTGAAGCCTTGGCCATAAGGCAAAATGCAATAGATGATGATGTAGGATCCGTTGAAGCACCATTCAAGACCACATCTTGTTCCATGGGGTGTTGGGTTTCCTCTACATTGTTAGCACAACAATTCGAGGACATATATGCATTTTTATCATGGCAACAAGGCATAGTAAACATATCATCATGAGATTTAGTCAAGCAATTTCTACATGATATGTAAGGACTATCAACACAAGCATGTGAAACATTTGGAGTGCTCGAAGTGTTAAAGCCCAAAGAAGGAGCATTGCAATAAGATAGTGATGAAGGATCATCCACAACAAACATACTATCATCATTGCAATGACCAACACTACTCACCATATCATTACCTTGTGGAAAACCACATGTAGGTGAAGTAGAAGAAGTTGAGAAGACTATACAGCCGGATGTGGAGGGAGAAAAATCATCCCCACAAAACTTGGACATGCCATATTTATCTTGAAGCTTTGTCCACAACTCATGAGCATCCCGGAACGACATGAGTTGAAATATAACTACATTGCTCAAAGCATCGAAAAGCACATTAGAAGCTTGAGCATTGAGATAAGAGTTTTTCTCATCCTCTAAAGATAATATTTGGGGATCCTTTGGAGGAGAAAAACCCATATCTACAATTCGCTCTAAATTTGGGTCCATGACCCTAAAGAGATTAAGCATGCGAATTACCCAAACATCAAAATTTGTGCCATCGAAACTAAGAGTGTCAGAGAATCCTAATCCCCTAGTCGACATCTTTACTCTCTAGGCCGTAAAGCCTAATAAAGAGAGACGAGGCTCTGATACCAATTGAAAGATCGTGGATGTCACCTAGAGGGGGAGGGTGAATAGGCATTTTAAAATAATTACGATTTAGGCTTGAACAAATGCAGAATAAACCTAGCGGCTAATTTGTCAAGCAAAAAACCTAAAACAACTAGGCTCACCTATGTGCACCAACAACTTATGCTAAGCAAGATAAGCAACTATGTGATAGCAAGATATATGACAAGAAACAATATGGCTATCACAAAGTAAAGTACATAAGTAAAGAGCTCGGATAAAAGATAACCGAGGCACGCGGAGATGACGATGTATCCCGAAGTTCACACCCTTGCGGATGCTAATCTCCGTTTGGAGCGGTGTGGAGGCACAATGCTCCCCAAGAAGCCACTAGGGCCACCATAATCTCCTCACGCCCTCGCACAATGCAAGATGCCGTGATTCCACTAAGGGACCCTTGAGGGCGGTCACCGAACCCGTACAAATGGCAACCCTTGGGGGCGGTCACCGAACCCGTACACTTTGGCAACCCTTGGGGGCGGTCACCGGTACCCGTCAAATTGCTCGGGGCGATCTCCACAACCTAATTGGAGACCCCGACGCTTGCCCGGAGCTTTACACCAAAATGATTGAGCTCCGAACAACACCAACCGTCTAGGGCGCCAAGGCACCCAAGAGGAACAAGCTCTGGGGTGCCCAAACACCCAAGAGTAATAAGCTTCTCAAACTTCACTTCCACGTATCACCGTGGAGAACTCAAACCGATGCACCAAATGCAATGACAAGGGCACACGGAGTGCCCAAGTCCTCTCTCAAATCCCACCGGAGCAACTAATGTTAGGGAGGAAAATGAGAGGAAGAACAAGAAGGAGAACACCAAGAACTACAAGATCTAGATCCAAGGGGTTCCCCTCACATAGAGGAGAAAGTGATTGGTGGAAATGTGGATCTAGATCTCTCTCTTTTCCCTCAAAAACTAGCAAGAATCCATGGAGGGATTGAGAGTTAGCAAGCTCAAAGAATGTCAACAATGAGGGTAAAAACAAGCTCAAGAGATAGAGAACCATTGGGGAAGAAGACCCCCTTAAATAGGTCTCAACAAATCTGCCCATTATGTACAGAATAACATAGGAGCGGTACAACCTCTGTGACCACCGGTACAACCGGTAACAGGCAATAAGCGGTACAACCGGCCCACAACCACCCAACAATCGCACCACAACAGAGACTAGTCCGGTGGTAGAGCGGTACATGACCGGTACAACCTCCGGACCAATTCTGGAGTGGTACAACCGCTCCAAACACCGGTTGTACCGGTCAAGCGGTACAACCTCTCCATGGGGTGGTACAACCTCTCTGTATAAAACAGGCAATATTAAAACAACCACAACTTTCGCATACGAGCTCCGAATACAACGAAACCAAGTTTGTTGGAAAGCTAACGACAAGGGCTAACACAATCTTGAGAGAAATAACAATAATAAGCAAATGAGAAAAGGACCATAATAAAATGATGAGAACCCTTCCTCAGATAAGACCGATAAAACCTCCAACACCGAAAACATCATAGAAGATGCATGCGAACTCCATTTTCGATGAACTCAAGCTTGTCATCAAGATGACCATAAGCTCTAAGACTCACAAATGGAACCAAACAAGAACCAAGAAATATAATGCAAGGATGCAATGGTTTGAGCTCTCGACGAGCGATACGATCAAGCTACTCACTAGAGAGCCCCCCTTGATAGCACGACAATCCATCCTACAACCCGGTCTCCCAACTACCACTATGAGACCGGTAAAATAGAAGACCTATCAAGGCCAAACCTTTGCCTTGCACATAGTCCACTTGAGCTAGATGATGACGATCTTGACTTCCTTAAGTTGGACCACCTTTCTTGATTGTGTTGGCTCGATGAAGACTAGTTGATTGCTCCCCGTACTCCACTATGGGTGAGCCACTCTTTGGCACATCTTCACAATTCCATTGACACCACAATGGACAGCAAGCTTCAAGCTTGATTGCTCCCCCATACTCCATTATGGGTGAGTCACTCTTCGAGTTGCTCCACTTGAACTTGCACACTGCAAACTTGATGACGATCACCACTTGATGTCATCCTCCATGGGTTTTATGAGATCTTCCTCTTGACGCAAGACCATGGAAACATACCTAACCCCAAAAAGAACTCTCACGTAGACCATGGGTTAGTACACAAAGCGTAATGGACAATGCTTACCATACCATGGGATCACTTGATCCCTCTCGGTACTTCTTCTACGCTTTATGAGTTGATCAACTTGATTCACTCTTGACTTAGTCTTGATCAACATTGAATCTTTTCAACTCTCTTCATTTGGATGATGTCTTGAAGGTAAACATGAATGATCACACAATCTTCTTCTTCAAGACATGCTTGCAATAAGCTCAACTCACACATGACCAACATTTGGATAATTCCTTGAAAAGCACTTTGGCCATCTCAACTCACACATGACCAATCTTTGGATAATTCCTTGAAAAGCACTTTGGCCATCTCATAAACTCCTTGAAACCAACACATGGACTTCAAGACAATCCTATGGACAAAACCTTCAAATATAACTCAAGGCAACCATTAGTCCATAGAGATTGTCATCAATTACCAAAATCAAACATGGGGGCACCGCATGTTCTTTCAAGGAGCATCTCCTGTAATTAGCCTAGAAAACAGTGCTGATCTCGATAGCACATTCAAGTCATTGTCAGAGCCAGGCAAACCAAAGAATGAATGTCGTACCCAAATATCCTTCGATGCAACTGCCTCAAGAATGATCGTTGGATCGTTGCAGTGGCCTTTCTACTAACCCTTCCACCCTGCAGGACAATGTTTCCATGTCAAGTGCATACAGTCAAGTGATCTAAGCATCCCTGACCATCCTCTTGCTTCACTCTCTGTCATCAGCCTTTGGATGTCTTCTCGGTTGGTGCTATCGACTATTCAGGTCCAAAAACATTGATCACTCCTTTAGTGAACCTCCGAACGGCCTCCAAGATTGTGTCTTCACAAATGCGGACATATTCGTCGATGGCATCGGCTGAACACCCATATGCCAGGACTCAAACAACTGCAATGCACTTCATCAGAGGGCTTGCACTTAATCTCTCCACTTGCATTTCTCCGGATCTTGAACAAGCCATCATACTTCTCAATGGCTTTTGCAATGGTCAGAAAAATACTTGTGTGCATCCGAAAGCGCTAGCGAAGGTACTCCGGATAAGTTGGCTTCAGAGCAAAGTAGTTTGTCATGATCTTGGCATGGCCCTCCGCTCTATCACGGTTGATGGGTATGCGTCCAAACCGCGGTCCTCTCCTAGGGCACCAAATATCATCAATGAAAATCATGCCTAAAACGGTTTCAAAGTCTTCGTCTTCTTCTTCTTCTTCGGATGACGACGAGTTTTCAAAGACCATCTCCCTCAAACTCTTCATCTACAACTCGAACGACTAGGTTCAATCCAAACGGCAGTTCAAAAAGAAACGAACGAAAAAAAAACTCACCTAGGCAATTCGTCGAACACTTGCGGTGTGGTGGTGATGCACCAGCCAGCCGCTGTTGTTTCAGCCAAACGGCGGGTGGTGAAGTGTGGAAATGACCTGGAGCGGCACGGAAGCAAGGTCAGGAACGGTGGCCACCGAAGATGAAGAAAAAACGAATCAATCCGATGAATTAGTTATGGCGACGACGATGGTGTTTCACCTCGATTCTGGCGATGACAGCGGTGGACGAACGGGCTGGGCGTCTGGCAGAAGGGCGGCGAGGGCCAATGGAGGCAACACAATAGCAGCGGGGGCCGGCGGGCGGTCATCGGCGAAGAGGCAGTAGCGGGGGAGAGGCGACACAGTGACGCAGGAGTTTTGCTCCTGACGGTAGGGGCGGAGTAAAAATAGCGGTGGGATACACGCAGGAGGATAATTTATCCTCCACTAACGGCTATTGGGGATCGGCTAGGTGCACGTTAGAGGAGGAAAACCGAATTTATCCTCCTCTAACAATGAATAGGAGATCGGTTAGAGTTGCCCTAGCTGAACTGGTATAAATATAATCATGTGTGTGCTAATAGAGACAGATGTGGATACATGATTTATATAAGAAATTTGCACTCCAAGTTGGAACATAGAAAACTCGAATACTTAATCAACTTGTCTTCCACGACTTCTCAAAGCAATAGAAAACTGCATTGCCAAATCATGTTCTCTTTCCCAACTTGATAGAAACAGCGCACGCTTTGCAACTTGCACCCATTGAAAATCTTTAGTACTTGGATGTTTGAAGTTTGAACCTTGCGAAACAAGTTACGTGCAACCTTTTGATGTCACCAAGTTGTGCAATTTTGCAAGCATACATAACTGAGATAACTCGGAATCTTGGCAACGAAACCTTACAAGTCAAAATACATCTTCAGATCTTGTGTGTCATTCAGTCATGGAGCCCACACCCTTGTCAGTGTGCATCTCGCTGCTCTGTATCGCGCTGCTGTGCCTCCTATGGCACAAGTCAACGAAGCCCCCCGCCGGTGCGCCTGCACCGCCACGGCCGCCGGGCCCAACGCCGTTCCCAGTCATAGGCAACATCCCGGACCTGGTCCGCGGCGGCGAGCTACACCGCGCGCTCGCTCGCCTGTCGGTGTCCTACGGCCCCGTCATGTCGATGAGGCTCGGCATGGCGAGCCTCGTCGTGCTGTCGTCCCCGGCTACGGCGCACGAGGCGCTCCACAAGAAGGAGGGTGCCGTCTCCTCCCGGTGGGTCCCCGACAGCGCCAGCGTCATGGGCCACAGCGGCATCTCCATGGTGTGGCTCCCGAGCTCCAGCCCGCTGTGGAAGCACCTGCGCACCGTGGCGAGCACCCTGCTCTTCACGTCCCGGCGGCTCGGCGCCAGTCGCGCCATCCAGGAGCGCAAGGCCCGGGAGCTCGTTGACCACTTACACGCGAGCTCCGGCCGCCCGGTGCGCGTCGCGCTCCCCGTGTTCAGCGCCGTGCTCAACATGCTCTCCAGCGTTCTGTTCTCGGAGGACGTCGTCGAGCTGGGGTCGGTGACCGGGCAGGAGTTCATGGAGCTCATCGCAGACTCTGTTGCGGAGACGGCCAAGCCGAACATCTCCGACTTCTTCCCATTCCTCAGCTCGCTAGATCTCAGCCGCCGCCGCCGCGCGGTCGCCGCGAATCTCAGCAGATTCTACCAGTTCTTCGACGCTGTCATAGACCGTCGGTTGAACAGTGCCGAGAAGCCCGGCGACCTGCTGGAGTCGCTGCTCGAGCTCCCCGCCAAGTCCCAGCTCGAGCGGCCGGTGATCCGAGCTCTCCTAACGGTACATAACATATTCCGAGACGATCCATGACTGATGAAATTAAAGCTGTAACCGTAGTGATTACTCTTGCTGTCATGAACCAGGATCTGTTCATCGCTGGGAGCCACACGACGACGACCACGGTGGAGTGGGCGATGGCGGAGCTGCTCCGCAACCCGACCAAAATGGCGAAGGCGCGCGCCGAGCTAAGGGAAGCGTTCGGATCCGACAACGCAGAGGAAGGTGACCTCGCCAACCTCCCGTATCTGCAGGCCGTGATGAAGGAGACGATGCGGCTGCATCCCCCAGCGCCGCTGCTGCTGCCGCACGAGGTGTCGGAGACCGGCGTGACACTCGGCGGCTGCTCGGTGCCGAAGGGCGCCCGTGTCCTGATCAACGTGTGGGCCATCGGAAGGGACCCCGAGGTGTGGGCTGAGCCGGAGGTGTTCATGCCGGAGAGGTTCTTGGACAGGGAGGTGGACTTCCGGGGGAGGGCGTTGGAGTTCATACCGTTCGGATCGGGGCGGAGGGCGTGCCCCGGGATGCCGCTGGCCGTGACGGTCGTGCCGATGGTGTTGGCATCGCTGCTCCACGAGTTCGAATGGAGGCTGCCGGATGGGATGGCGCCCGGTGATGTGGATCTCAGCGACCGGTTTGGCGCCGCGCTAGAGCTCGCCGTTCCTCTGAGGGCCGTGCCGGTTTGGACGAAAGGCGCGGAGGATTTGAGTTTTTCTTCGTGACGAACTCGTTACCCGTTGACTACTTTTTCTAGATTTATTTTCACCAATGTACTAAACATTTGACATTTGCGTTCTTATTATAAGTGCATATTTTGTTAGTGTGAGTACTTTATTGTAATTTTCTTTCGTGGGAGGAGCTATGTTTATTTATGATTTTGTTATTTAAAAAAAGTCCAGGGCCAAACCGGTATGCACGCTCTGGCGGCCGAATCCACACTCTCCACCCCTCCACCCGACCGACTGCTGCCGCCACCGCCACCGCAGTTCTGGCCGTTGACCGAGCTGGCAGCGCCATCGTGTCGCGTCGCGTCCTATCGAGACGTCGTCCATCGCCCTCGCCCCAATGAAAAGGGCCATATCATCTCTTCATCTTTTCCATTATCAATGGGAGATAGGCCAACTCCAACGCGCGACCTCAAACGGACGTCCGTTTTGTCCAAATTTCGTTCGTTTGGGTGTGGCAATGGGGCTGTGTTCGTCCGGATTCGTAGATGCGGTGGACGCGCGCTCAACGCACGGCTGCATTTCGGCTGCATCTCGTCCGTTCACTAGCACAATAGATAAAATGAAAATGATGCATATGAAATGGTTCAAATCAAACATAGCTCCCAAATAGTCCTACAACCCAATCAAAATTTATTTGCATGGCAAGAAAACAATATCAAATAGTCTTACAACCCAATCGAAATTTGTTTGCATGATAAGAATTAAACTCATAGTTCTACTAGTTGCCAATGTGAGTCCACACGTGCTGAACCAAGTCATCCTAGAGCTGGACATGAGTATGCCAATCACGCAACTCCGGATGAAACTCGACAAACTGTTCAAAGGTTGCATGAGGTGGATGCTCAGGCTCAACATTTTCACCCTGGAAATCAAACCCTTGGTTGTAGATGCTATGATCGCACTCATCCTCAACGATCATGTTGTGCATGATCACACAAGTAGTCATCACCTCCCAAAACTTCTTCATGCTCCACGTCAATGCAGGGTTACGAACGATACCCCACCGAGACTGAAGCACACCGAAAGCACGCTCCACATCCTTCCTAGCACTCTGTTGCATTTGGGCAAACCTTTGTCTCTTCTCTCCTTGTGTGTTGGTTATGGTCTTCACAAGAGTGGACCACTGAGGATAGATGCCATCAGCTAGGTAATATCCCTTGTTGTAATGGTGGCCATTGACCTCAAAGTTCACCTCTGGGGAGTGCCCTTCCGCAAGCCTTGCAAACACCGGAGACCGCTGAAGAACACTAATATCATTCTGAGAACCAGCCATGCCAAAGAAAGAATGCCATATCCAGAGATCTTGTGAAGCCACAACTTCTAGTATAACAGTGGCACCTTTCACATGCCCCTTGTACTGCCCTGCCAAGCAAATGGATATTTCTTCCACTTCCAGTGCATACAATCTATACTACCAAGCATGCCCGAAAAGCCCCTCTCGGCATCGATTGCCAACAACCTCTCTGTATCAGCGACATTTGGCTCTCTGAGGTACTCCGAGCCGAACACTTCCAGCACGGCCATGCAAAAGCTATACAATGAGAGGAGACATGTGGACTTACTCATACGAACATACTCACCCACAAGATCACTAGGAATTCCGTATGCAAGCATGCGGATAGCCGCAGTGCATTTCTGGTATGAGGAGAAACCAAGCTTTCCTAGGGCATCCTTTTTGCAATCAAAGTATGGGTCATGCACGACCACTCCCTCATAAATACGATTGGACACATGCCTTCTCATTCGGAATCGGTGACGAAATTGATGTGGCCTAAAGAGTGCACCATCCTTAAAGTAATCGGCATAGAGAAGGGTGTGGCCTTTCTCCCTATTGCGGACCAAGGCCAGAGCATGGCCGGGGATTGATACGTCTCTGTCGTATCTACTTTTCCAAACACTTTTGCCCTTGTTTTGGACTCTAACTTGCATGATTTGAATGGAACTAACCCGGACTGACGCTGTTTTCACCAGAATTGTCATGGTGTTATTTATGTGCAGAAACAAAAGTTCTCGGAATGACCTAAAACTTCACGGAACGTCTATTTGGAAATAATAAAAAATCCTTGCAAAAGATGAAGACCAGGGGGGCCACACCCTAGCCACGAGGGTGGGGGCGCGCCCCCTACCTCGTGGGCCCCCTGGAGCTCCTCCGACCTCAACTCCAACTCTATATATTTGCTTTTGGGGAGAGAAAATCAGGGAGAAGGATTCATCGCGTTTTACGATACAGAGCCGCCGTCAAGCCCTAAAACCTCTCGGGAGGGCTGATCTGGAGTCCGTTCGGGGCTTCCGAGAGGGGAATCCGTCGTCATCGTCATCATCAACCTTCCTCCATCACCAATTTCATGATGCTCACCGCCGTGCGTGAGTAATTCCATCGTAGCCTTTGTTGGAAATATGCCCTAGAGGCAATAATAAAATGATTATTATATTTCCTTGTTCATGATAATTGTCTATTGTTCATGCTTTAATTGTATTATCTGGAAATCGTAATACATGTGTGAATACATAGACCACAATGTGTCCCTAGTGAGCCTCTAGTTGACTAGCTCGTTGATCAATAGATAGTCATGGTTTCCTGGCTATGGACATGGGGATGTCATTGATAACGGGATCACATCATTAGGAGAATGATGTGATGGACAAGACCCAATCCTAAACATAGCACAAGATCGTATAGTTCGTTTGCTAGAGTTTTTCCAATGTCAAGTATCTTTTCCTTAGACCATGAGATCGTGTAACTCCCGGATACTGTAGGAGTGCTCTGGGTATACCAAACGTCACAACATAACTGGGTGACTATAAAGGTGTACTACGGGTATCTCCGAAAGTGTCTGTTGGGTTGACACGGATCAAGACTGGGATTTGTCACTCCGTATGACAGAGAGGTATCTTTGGGCCCACTCAGTAATGCATCATCATAATGAGCTCAAAGTGACCAAGTGTATGGTCACGGGATCATGCATTACGGTACGAGTAAAGTGACTTGCCGGTAACGAGATTGAACGAGGTATTGGGATACCGACGATCGAATCTCGGGCAAGTAACGTACCGATTGACAAAGGGAATTGTATACGGGGTTGCTTGAATCCTCGACATCGTGGTTCATCCGATGAGATCATCTAGGAGCATGTGGGAGCCAACATGGGTATCCAGATCCCGCTGTTGGTTATTGACCGGAGAGCCGTCTCGGTCATGTCTACATGTCTCCCGAACCCATAGGGTCTACACACTTAAGGTTCGGTGACGCTAGGGTTGTAGAGATATGAATATGCAGTAACCCAAAAGTTGTTCGGAGTCCCGGATGAGATCCTGGACGTCACGAGGAGTTCCGGAATGGTCCGGAGGTGAAGAATTATATATAGGAAGTGCAGTTTCGGCCATCGGGAGAGTTTCGGGGTCACCGGTATTGTACCGGGACCACCAGAAGGGTCCCGGGGGTCCACCGGGTGGGGCCACCCATCCCGGAGGGCCCCATGGGCCAAAGTGGGGAGGGGAACCAGCCCATAGTGGGCTGGTGCGCCCCCCTTGGCCCACCCCATGCGCCTAGGGTTGGGAACCCTAGGGTGGGGGGGCGCCCCACCTTGCTTGGGGGGGACTCCACCCCTTGGCCGCCCCCCTAGGAGATCCCATCTCCTAGGGCCGCCCCCCCTAGGGGGCCTATATAAAGGGGGGGGAGGGAGGGAGGGGGCAGAGCACCCTTGAGTCTTGGCGCCTCCCTCTCCCCTGCTACACCTCTCCCTCTCGCAGTATAACGACGAAGCCCTGCTGCGGTGACGCCCTGCATCCACCACCACGCCGTCATGCTGCTGGATCTTCATCAACCTCTCCTTCCCCCTTGCTGGATCAAGAAGGAGAAGACGTCACGCTGACCGTACGTGTGTTGAACACGGAGGTGCCGTCCGTTCGGTGCTAGGATCTCTAGTGATTTGGATCACGTCGAGTACGACTTCCTCATCCCCGTTCTTTGAACGCTTCCGCGCGTGATCTACAAAGGTATGTAGATGCAATCCAATCACTCGTTGCTAGATGAACTCATAGATGGATCTTGGTGAAACCGTAGGAATTTTTTTGTTTTCTGCAACGTTCCCCAACAGTGGCATCATGAGCTAGGTCTATGCGTAGTTCTCCTTGCATGAGTAGAACACAATTTGTTGTGGGCGTAGATGTTGTCAACTTTCTTGCCGCTACTAGTCTTATCTTGCTTCAGCGGTATTGTGGGATGAAGCAGCCCGGACCGACCTTACACGTACGCTTACGTGAGACTGGTTCCACCGACTGACATGCACTAGTTGCATAAGGTGGCTAGCGGGTGTCTGTCTCTCCCACTTTAGTTGGAGCGGATTCGATGAAAAGGGTCCTTATGAAGGGTAAATAGAAGTTGACAAATCACGTTGTGGCTATTACGTAGGTAAGAAAACATTCTTGCTAGAACCCTTTTGCAGCCACGTAAAACTTGCAACAAAGATTAGAGGACGTCTAACTTGTTTTTGCAGGAAGTGCTTTGTGATGTGATATGGCCAAAGTTGTGATGAATGATGAATGATATATATGTGATGTATGAGATCATGTTCTTGTAATAGGAATCACGACTTGCATGTCGATGAGTATGACAACCGGCAGGAGCCATAGGAGTTGTCTTTATTTTTTGTATGACCTGTGTGTCATTGAGAAACGCCATGTAAATTACTTTACTTTATTGCTAAACGTGTTAGCCGTAGTAGTAGAATTAATAGTTGGTGAGCAACTTCATGGAGACACGATGATGGAGATCATGATGATGGAGATCATGGTGTCATGCCGGTGACAAGATGATCATGGAGCCCCAAGATGGAGATCAAAGGAGCTATGTGATATTGGCCATATCATGTCATTATTATTATTTGATTGCATATGATGTTTATCATGTTTTTGCATCTTGTTTACTTAGAACGACGGTAGTAAATAAGATGATCCCTCATAATAATTTCAAGAAAGTGTTCCCCCTAACTGTGCACCGTTGCGACAGTTCGTTGTTTCGAAGCACCACGTGATGATCGGGTGTGATAGATTCCAACGTTCACATACAACAGGTGTAAGACAGATTTACACATGCAAACACTTAGGTTGACTTGACGAGCCTAGCATGTACAGACATGGCCTTGGAACACAGAAGACCGAAAGGTCGAGCATGAGTCGTATAGAAGATACGATCAACATGAAGATGTTCACCGATGTTGACTAGTCCGTCTCACGTGATAATCGGACACGGCCTAGTTAACTCGGATCATGTTATACTTAGATGACTAGAGGGATGTCTATCTAAGTGGGAGTTCATTATATAATTTGATTAGATGAACTTAATTATCATGACCTTAGTCTAAAATCTTTACAATATGTCTTGTAGATCAAATGGCCAACGTTGTCCTCAACTTCAACGCGTTCCTAGAGAAAACCAAGATGAAAGACGATGGCAGCAACTATACGGACTGGGTCCAGAACCTGAGGATCATCCTCATAGCTGCCAAGAAAGAATATGTCCTACAAGCACCGCTAGGTGACGCACCCGTCCCACAGAACCAAGACGTTATGAACGCTTGGCAGACACGTGCTGATGATTACTCCCTCATTCAATGCGGCATGCTTTACAACTTAGAACCGGGGCTCAAAAAGCGTTTTGAGCGACACGGAGCATATGAGATGTTCGAAGAGCTGAAAATGGTTTTCCAAGCTCATGCCCGGGTCGAGAGATATGAAGTCTCTGACAAGTTCTTCAGCTGTAAGATGGAGTTCTGTCAGTGAGCACATACTCACTATGTCTGGATTACATAACCGCTTAACTCAGCTGGGAGTTAATCTCCCGGATGACATGGTCATTGACAGAATCCTTCAGTCGCTTCCACCGAGCTACAAGAGCTTTGTGATGAACTTCAATATGCAGGGGATGGAAAAGACCATTCCTAAAGTATTTGCAATGCTGAAATCAGCAGAGGTAGAAGTCAAAAAGGACCATCAAGTGTTGATGGTGAATAAAACCACTAAGTTCAAGAAAGGCAAGGGTAAGAAGAACTTCAAGAAGGACGGCAAGGGAGTTGCCACGCCCAGTAAGCAAGCTGCCGGGAAGAAGCCAAAGAATGGACCCAAGCCCGAGACTGAGTGTTTTTATTGCAAGGGAAGTGGTCACTGGAAGCGGAACTGCCCCAAATACTTAGCGGACAAGAAGGCCGGCAAAACGAAAGGTATATGTGATATACATGCAATTGATGTGTACCTTACCAGTACTCGTAGTAGCTCCTGGGTATTTGATACCGGTGCAGTTGCTCACATTTGTAACTCAAAGCAGGAGCTGCGGAATAAACGGAGACTGGTGAAGGACGAGGTGACGATGCGTGTCGGGAATGGTTCCAAGGTCGATGTGATCGCCGTCGGCACGCTACCTCTGCATTTACCTACGGGATTACTTTTGAACCTCAATAATTGTTATTTAGTGCCAAGTTTGAGCATGAACATTGTATCAGGATCTCGTTTAATATGAGATGGCTACTCATTTAAATCCGAGAATAATGGTTGTTCTATTTATATGAGAGATATGTTTTATTGTCATGCTCCTATGGTGAATGGTTTATTCATAATGAATCTCGAGCGTAATGCTACACATATTCATAGTGTGAATACCAAAAGATGTAAGGTTGATAATGATAGTCCCACTTACTTGTGGCACTGCCGTCTTGGTCACATAGGTGTCAAACGCATGAAGAAGCTCCATGCTGATGGACTTTTAGAGTCTCTTGATTACGAATCATTTGACACGTGCGAACCATGCCTCATGGGTAAGATGACCAAGACTCCGTTCTCAGGAACAATGGAGCGAGCAACCAACCTATTGGAAATCATACATACTGATGTGTGCGGTCCAATGAGTGTTGAGGCTCGTGGTGGCTATCGTTATGTTCTCACCCTCACCGATGACTTGAGTAGATATGGGTATGTCTACTTAATGAAACACAAGTCTGAAACCTTTGAAAAGTTCAAGGAATTTCAGAGTGAGGTTGAGAATCAACGTGACAGAAAAATCAAGTTTTTGCGATCAGATCATGGAGGAGAATACTTGAGTCACGAATTTGGCACACACTTAAGAAAATGTGGAATAGTTTCAGAAACTCACGCCGCTTGGAACACCTCAGTGTAATGGTGTGTCCGAACATCGTAATCGCACTCTATTGGATATGGTGTGATCTATGATGTCTCTTACCGATTTACCACTGTCATTTTGGGGCTATGCTTTAGAGACTACCGCATTCACTTTAAATAGGGCTCCGTCGAAATCCGTTGATACGACACCATATGAATTATGGTTTGGGAAGAAGCCTAAGCTGTCGTTTCTAAAAGTTTGGGGATGCGATGCTTATGTCAAGAAACTTCAACCTGATAAGCTCGAACCCAAGTCGGAAAAATGCGTCTTCATAGGATACCCTAAAGAAACTATTGGGTATACCTTCTACCTCAGATCCGAAGGCAAGATCTTTGTTGCCAAGAATGGATCCTTTCTAGAGAAGGAGTTTCTCTCGAAAGAAGTAAGTGGGAGGAAAGTAGAACTTGATGAAGTATTACCTCTTGAACCGGAAAGTGGCACAACACAGGAAAATGTTCCTGTGGTGCCTGCACCAATTAGATAGGAAGTTAATGATGATGATTAAGATACTTCTGATCAAGCTCCTACTAAACTTTGAAGGTCCACAAGGACACGTTCCGCACCAGAGTGGTACGGCAACCCTGTCTTGGAAATCATGTTGTTAGACAACGGTGAACCTTCGAACTATGAAGAAGCGATGGCGGGCCCGTATTTTGACAAATGGCTGGAAGCCATGAAATCCGAGATAGGATCCATGTATGAAAACGAAGTATGGACTTTGACTGACTTGCCCGATGATCGGCGAGCCATAGAAAATAAATGGATCTTTAAGAAGAAGACAGACGCGGATGGTAATGTGACCATCTATAAAGCTAGGCTTGTCGCTAAGGGTTATCGACAAGTTCAAGGGGTTGACTATGATGAAACATTCTCTCCCGTAGCAAAGCTGAAGTCCGTCCGAATCATGTTAGCTATTGCCGCATACTATGATTATGAGATATGGCAAATGGACGTCAAAACGGCATTCCTTAACAGTCATCTTAAGGAAGAACTGTATATGATGCAGCCGGAAGGTTTTGTCGATCCTAAGAATGCTGACAAGGTGTGCAAGCTCCAACGCTCGATTTATGGGCTGGTGCAAGCATCTCGGAGTTGGAACATTCGCTTTGATGAGATGATCAAAGCGTTTGGGTTTATGCAAACTTATGGAGAAGCCTGCGTTTACAAGAAAGTGAGTGGGAGCTCTGTAGCATTTCTCATATTATATGTAGATGACATACTTTTGATGGGAAATGATATAGAGCTTTTGGACAGCATTAAGGCCTACTTGAATAAGAGTTTTTCAATGAAGGACCTTGGAGAAGCTGCTTATATATTAGGCATCAAGATCTATAGAGATAGATCAAGACGCCTCATAGGTCTTTCACAAAGCACATACCTTGATAAGATATTGAAGAAGTTCAATATGGATCAGTCTAAGAAGGGGTTCTTACCTATGTTGCAAGGTGTGAAATTGAGCTCAGCTCAATGTCCGACCATGGCAGAAGATATAGAAGAGATGAGTGTCATCCCCTATGCCTCAGCCATAGGTTCTATTATGTATGCCATGCTGTGTACCAGACTTGATGTAAACCTTGCTGTAAGTTTGGTAGGTAGGTACCAAAGTAATCCCGGCAAGGAACACTGGACAGCGGTCAAGAATATCCTGAAGTACCTGAAAAGGACTAAGGCAATGTTTCTCGTTTATGGAGGTGACGAAGAGCTCGTCGTAAAGGGTTACGTCGATGCTAGCTTCGACACAGATCTGGATGACTCTAAGTCACAAACTGGATACGTGTATATTTTGAATGGTGGGGCAGTAAGCTGGTGCAGTTGCAAGCAAAGCGTTGTGGCGGGATCTACATGTGAAGCGGAGTACATGGCAGCCTCGGAGGCAGCACACGAAGCAGTCTGGGTGAAGGAGTTCATTACCGACCTAGGAGTCATACCCAATGCGTCGGGCCCGATGACTCTCTTCTGTGACAACACTAGAGCTATTGGCCTTGCCAAGGAGCCCAGGTTTCACAGGAAGACCAAGCATATCAAGCGTCGCTTCAACTCCATTCGTGAAAGTGTTCAAAATGGAGACATAGAGATTTGTAAAGTACATACGGACCTGAATGTAGCAGATCTGTTGACTAAACCTCTCCCTAGAGCAAAACATGATCAACACCAGAATTCAATGGGTGTTTGATTCATCACAATGTAACTAGATGATTGACTCTAGTGCAAGTGGGAGACTGTTGGAAATATGCCCTAGAGGCAATAATAAAATGATTATTATATTTCCTTGTTCATGATAATTGTCTATTGTTCATGCTTTAATTGTATTATCCGGAAATCGTAATACATGTGTGAATACATAGACCACAATGTGTCCCTAGTGAGCCTCTAGTTGACTAGCTCGTTGATCAACAGATAGTCATGGTTTCCTGGCTATGGACATGGGGATGTCATTGATAACGGGATCACATCATTAGGAGAATGATGCGATGGACAAGACCCAATCCTAAACATAGCACAAGATCGTATAGTTCGTTTGCTAGAGTTTTTCCAATGTCAAGTATCTTTTCCTTAGACCATGAGATCATGTAACTCCCGGATACCATAGGAGTGCTCTGGGTATACCAAACGTCACAACGTAACTGGGTGACTATAAAGGTGTACTACGGGTATCTCCGAAAGTGTCTGTTGGGTTGACACGGATCAAGACTGGGATTTGTCACTCCGTATGACGAAGAGGTATCTCTGGGCCCACTCAGTAATGCATCATCATAATGAGCTCAAAGTGACCAAGTGTATGGTCACGGGATCCTGCATTACGGTACGAGTAAAGTGACTTGCCGGTAACGAGATTGAACGAGGTATTGGGATACCGACGATCGAATCTCGGGCAAGTAACGTACCGATTGACAAAGGGAATTGTATACGGGGTTGCTTGAATCCTCGACATCGTGGTTCATCCGATGAGATCATCTAGGAGCATGTGGGAGCCAACATGGGTATCCAGATCCCGCTGTTGGTTATTGACCGGAGAGCCGTCTCGGTCATGTCTACATGTCTCCCGAACCCATAGGGTCTACACACTTAAGGTTCGGTGACGCTAGGGTTGTAGAGATATGAATATGCAGTAACCCAAAAGTTGTTCGGAGTCCCGGATGAGATCCTGGACATCACGAGGAGTTCCGGAATGGTCCGGAGGTGAAGAATTATATATAGGAAGTGCAGTTTCGGCCATCGGGAGAGTTTCGGGGTCACCGGTATTGTACCGGGACCACCGGAAGGGTCCCGGGGGTCCACCGGGTGGGGCCACCCATCCCGGAGGGCCCCATGGGCCAAAGTGGGGAGGGGAACCAGCCCATAGTGGGCTGGTGCGCCCCCCTTGGCCCACCCCATGCGCCTAGGGTTGGGAACCCTAGGGTGGGGGGGCGCCCCACCTTGCTTGGGGGGGACTCCACCCCTTGGCCGCCCCCCCAGGAGATCCCATCTCCTAGGGCCGCCCCCCTAGGGGGCCTATATAAAGCGGGGGAGGGAGGGAGGGGGCAGAGCACCCTTGAGTCTTGGCGCCTCCCTCTCCCCTGCTACACCTCTCCCTCTCGCAGTATAACGACGAAGCCCTGCTGCGGTGACGCCCTGCATCCACCACCATGCCGTCATGCTGCTGGATCTTCATCAACCTCTCCTTCCCCCTTGCTGGATCAAGAAGGAGAAGACGTCACGCTGACCGTACGTGTGTTGAACACGGAGGTGCCGTCCGTTCGGTGCTAGGATCTCTAGTGATTTGGATCACGTCGAGTACGACTTCCTCATCCCCGTTCTTTGAACGCTTCCGCGCGTGATCTACAAAGGTATGTAGATGCAATCCAATCACTCGTTGCTAGATGAACTCATAGATGGATCTTGGTGAAACCGTAGGAATTTTTTTGTTTTCTGCAACGTTCCCCAACAGTGGCATCATGAGCTAGGTCTATGCGTAGTTCTCCTTGCATGAGTAGAACACAATTTGTTGTGGGCGTAGATGTTGTCAACTTTCTTGCCGCTACTAGTCTTATCTTGCTTCAGCGGTATTGTGGGATGAAGCAGCCCGGACCGACCTTACACGTACGCTTACGTGAGACTGGTTCCACCGACTGACATGCACTAGTTGCATAAGGTGGCTAGCGGGTGTCTGTCTCTCCCACTTTAGTTGGAGCGGATTCGATGAAAAGGGTCCTTATGAAGGGTAAATAGAAGTTGACAAATCACGTTGTGGCTATTACGTAGGTAAGAAAACATTCTTGCTAGAACCCTTTTGCAGCCACGTAAAACTTGCAACAA
>NC_041388.1:395325580-395348015 GCF_002162155.2 Triticum dicoccoides | reverse complement strand
CTGTCATTTTGGGGCTATGCTTTAGAGACTACCGCATTCACTTTAAATAGGGCTCCGTCGAAATCCGTTGATACGACACCATATGAATTATGGTTTGGGAAGAAGCCTAAGCTGTCGTTTCTAAAAGTTTGGGGATGCGATGCTTATGTCAAGAAACTTCAACCTGATAAGCTCGAACCCAAGTCGGAAAAATGCGTCTTCATAGGATACCCTAAAGAAACTATTGGGTATACCTTCTACCTCAGATCCGAAGGCAAGATCTTTGTTGCCAAGAATGGATCCTTTCTAGAGAAGGAGTTTCTCTCGAAAGAAGTAAGTGGGAGGAAAGTAGAACTTGATGAAGTATTACCTCTTGAACCGGAAAGTGGCACAACACAGGAAAATGTTCCTGTGGTGCCTGCACCAATTAGATAGGAAGTTAATGATGATGATTAAGATACTTCTGATCAAGCTCCTACTAAACTTTGAAGGTCCACAAGGACACGTTCCGCACCAGAGTGGTACGGCAACCCTGTCTTGGAAATCATGTTGTTAGACAACGGTGAACCTTCGAACTATGAAGAAGCGATGGCGGGCCCGTATTTTGACAAATGGCTGGAAGCCATGAAATCCGAGATAGGATCCATGTATGAAAACGAAGTATGGACTTTGACTGACTTGCCCGATGATCGGCGAGCCATAGAAAATAAATGGATCTTTAAGAAGAAGACAGACGCGGATGGTAATGTGACCATCTATAAAGCTAGGCTTGTCGCTAAGGGTTATCGACAAGTTCAAGGGGTTGACTATGATGAAACATTCTCTCCCGTAGCAAAGCTGAAGTCCGTCCGAATCATGTTAGCTATTGCCGCATACTATGATTATGAGATATGGCAAATGGACGTCAAAACGGCATTCCTTAACAGTCATCTTAAGGAAGAACTGTATATGATGCAGCCGGAAGGTTTTGTCGATCCTAAGAATGCTGACAAGGTGTGCAAGCTCCAACGCTCGATTTATGGGCTGGTGCAAGCATCTCGGAGTTGGAACATTCGCTTTGATGAGATGATCAAAGCGTTTGGGTTTATGCAAACTTATGGAGAAGCCTGCGTTTACAAGAAAGTGAGTGGGAGCTCTGTAGCATTTCTCATATTATATGTAGATGACATACTTTTGATGGGAAATGATATAGAGCTTTTGGACAGCATTAAGGCCTACTTGAATAAGAGTTTTTCAATGAAGGACCTTGGAGAAGCTGCTTATATATTAGGCATCAAGATCTATAGAGATAGATCAAGACGCCTCATAGGTCTTTCACAAAGCACATACCTTGATAAGATATTGAAGAAGTTCAATATGGATCAGTCTAAGAAGGGGTTCTTACCTATGTTGCAAGGTGTGAAATTGAGCTCAGCTCAATGTCCGACCATGGCAGAAGATATAGAAGAGATGAGTGTCATCCCCTATGCCTCAGCCATAGGTTCTATTATGTATGCCATGCTGTGTACCAGACTTGATGTAAACCTTGCTGTAAGTTTGGTAGGTAGGTACCAAAGTAATCCCGGCAAGGAACACTGGACAGCGGTCAAGAATATCCTGAAGTACCTGAAAAGGACTAAGGCAATGTTTCTCGTTTATGGAGGTGACGAAGAGCTCGTCGTAAAGGGTTACGTCGACGCTAGTTTCGACACAGATCTGGATGACTCTAAGTCACAAACTGGATACGTGTATATTTTGAATGGTGGGGCAGTAAGCTGGTGCAGTTGCAAGCAAAGCGTTGTGGCGGGATCTACATGTGAAGCGGAGTACATGGCAGCCTCGGAGGCAGCACACGAAGCAGTCTGGGTGAAGGAGTTCATTACCGACCTAGGAGTCATACCCAATGCGTCGGGCCCGATGACTCTCTTCTGTGACAACACTAGAGCTATTGGCCTTGCCAAGGAGCCCAGGTTTCACAGGAAGACCAAGCATATCAAGCGTCGCTTCAACTCCATTCGTGAAAGTGTTCAAAATGGAGACATAGAGATTTGTAAAGTACATACGGACCTGAATGTAGCAGATCTGTTGACTAAACCTCTCCCTAGAGCAAAACATGATCAACACCAAAATTCCATGGGTGTTTGATTCATCACAATGTAACTAGATGATTGACTCTAGTGCAAGTGGGAGACTGTTGGAAATATGCCCTAGAGGCAATAATAAAATGATTATTATATTTCCTTGTTCATGATAATTGTCTATTGTTCATGCTTTAATTGTATTATCCGGAAATCGTAATACATGTGTGAATACATAGACCACAATGTGTCCCTAGTGAGCCTCTAGTTGACTAGCTCGTTGATCAACAGATAGTCATGGTTTCCTGGCTATGGACATGGGGATGTCATTGATAACGGGATCACATCATTAGGAGAATGATGCGATGGACAAGACCCAATCCTAAACATAGCACAAGATCGTATAGTTCGTTTGCTAGAGTTTTTCCAATGTCAAGTATCTTTTCCTTAGACCATGAGATCGTGTAACTCCCGGATACCATAGGAGTGCTCTGGGTATACCAAACGTCACAACGTAACTGGGTGACTATAAAGGTGTACTACGGGTATCTCTGAAAGTGTCTGTTGGGTTGACACGGATCAAGACTGGGATTTGTCACTCCGTATGACGAAGAGGTATCTCTGGGCCCACTCAGTAATGCATCATCATAATGAGCTCAAAGTGACCAAGTGTATGGTCACGGGATCCTGCATTACGGTACGAGTAAAGTGACTTGCCGGTAACGAGATTGAACGAGGTATTGGGATACCGACGATCGAATCTCGGGCAAGTAACGTACCGATTGACAAAGGGAATTGTATACGGGGTTGCTTGAATCCTCGACATCGTGGTTCATCCGATGAGATCATCTAGGAGCATGTGGGAGCCAACATGGGTATCCAGATCCCGCTGTTGGTTATTGACCGGAGAGCCGTCTCGGTCATGTCTACATGTCTCCCGAACCCATAGGGTCTACACACTTAAGGTTCGGTGACGCTAGGGTTGTAGAGATATGAATATGCAGTAACCCAAAAGTTGTTCGGAGTCCCGGATGAGATCCTGGACGTCACGAGGAGTTCCGGAATGGTCCGGAGGTGAAGAATTATATATAGGAAGTGCAGTTTCGGCCATCGGGAGAGTTTCGGGGTCACCGGTATTGTACCGGGACCACCGGAAGGGTCCCGGGGGTCCACCGGGTGGGGCCACCCATCCCGGAGGGCCCCATGGGCCAAAGTGGGGAGGGGAACCAGCCCATAGTGGGCTGGTGCGCCCCCCTTGGCCCACCCCATGCGCCTAGGGTTGGGAACCCTAGGGTGGGGGGGCGCCCCACCTTGCTTGGGGGGGACTCCAACCCTTGGCCGCCCCCCCCCCCCTAGGAGATCCCATCTCCTAGGGCCGCCCCCCTAGGGGGCCTATATAAAGGGGGGGGAGGGAGGGAGGGGGCAGAGCACCCTTGAGTCTTGGCGCCTCCCTCTCCCCTGCTACACCTCTCCCTCTCGCAGTATAACGACGAAGCCCTGCTGCGGTGACTCCCTGCATCCACCACCACGCCGTCATGCTGCTGGATCTTCATCAACCTCTCCTTCCCCCTTGCTGGATCAAGAAGGAGAAGACGTCACGCTGACCGTACGTGTGTTGAACACGGAGGTGCCGTCCGTTCGGTGCTAGGATCTCTAGTGATTTGGATCACGTCGAGTACGACTTCCTCATCCCCGTTCTTTGAACGCTTCCGCGCGTGATCTACAAAGGTATGTAGATGCAATCCAATCACTCGTTGCTAGATGAACTCATAGATGGATCTTGGTGAAACCGTAGGAATTTTTTTGTTTTCTGCAACGTTCCCCAACAGTGGCATCATGAGCTAGGTCTATGCGTAGTTCTCCTTGCATGAGTAGAACACAATTTGTTGTGGGCGTAGATGTTGTCAACTTTCTTGCCGCTACTAGTCTTATCTTGCTTCAGCGGTATTGTGGGATGAAGCAGCCCGGACCGACCTTACACGTACGCTTACGTGAGACTGGTTCCACCGACTGACATGCACTAGTTGCATAAGGTGGCTAGCGGGTGTCTGTCTCTCCCACTTTAGTTGGAGCGGATTCGATGAAAAGGGTCCTTATGAAGGGTAAATAGAAGTTGACAAATCACGTTGTGGCTATTACGTAGGTAAGAAAACATTCTTGCTAGAACCCTTTTGCAGCCACGTAAAACTTGCAACAACAATTAGAGGACGTCTAACTTGTTTTTGCAGGAAGTGCTTTGTGATGTGATATGGCCAAAGTTGTGATGAATGATGAATGATATATATGTGATGTATGAGATCATGTTCTTGTAATAGGAATCACGACTTGCATGTCGATGAGTATGACAACCGGCAGGAGCCATAGGAGTTGTCTTTATTTTTTGTATGACCTGCGTGTCATTGAGAAACGCCATGTAAATTACTTTACTTTATTGCTAAACGTGTTAGCCGTAGTAGTAGAAGTAATAGTTGGCGAGCAACTTCATGGAGACACGATGATGGAGATCATGATGATGGAGATCATGGTGTCATGCCGGTGACAAGATGATCATGGAGCCCCAAGATGGAGATCAAAGGAGCTATGTGATATTGGCCATATCATGTCACTATTATTATTTGATTGCATGTGATGTTTATCATGTTTTTGCATCTTGTTTACTTAGAACGACGGTAGTAAATAAGATGATCCCTCATAATAATTTCAAGAAAGTGTTCCCCCTAACTGTGCACCGTTGCGATAGTTCGTTGTTTCGAAGCACCACGTGATGATCGGGTGTGATAGATTCCAACGTTCACATACAACAGGTGTAAGACAGATTTACACATGCAAACACTTAGGTTGACTTGACGAGCCTAGCATGTACAGACATGGCCTTGGAACACAGAAGACCGAAAGGTCGAGCATGAGTCGTATAGAAGATACGATCAACATGAAGATGTTCACCGATGTTGACTAGTCCGTCTCACGTGATGATCGGACACGGCCTAGTTAACTCGGATCATGTTATACTTAGATGACTAGAGGGATGTCTATCTAAGTGGGAGTTCATTATATAATTTGATTAGATGAACTTAATTATCATGAACTTAGTCTAAAATCTTTACAATATGTCTTGTAGATCAAATGGCCAACGTTGTCCTCAACTTCAACGCGTTCCTAGAGAAAACCAAGATGAAAGACGATGGCAGCAACTATACGGACTGGGTCCAGAACCTGAGGATCATCCTCATAGCTGCCAAGAAAGAATATGTCCTACAAGCACCGCTAGGTGACGCACCCGTCCCACAGAACCAAGACGTTATGAACGCTTGGCAGACACGTGCTGATGATTACTCCCTCATTCAATGCGGCATGCTTTACAACTTAGAACCGGGGCTCAAAAAGCGTTTTGAGCGACATGGAGCATATGAGATGTTCGAAGAGCTGAAAATGGTTTTCCAAGCTCATGCCCGGGTCGAGAGATATGAAGTCTCTGACAAGTTCTTCAGCTGTAAGATGGAGTTCTGTCAGTGAGCACATACTCACTATGTCTGGATTACATAACCGCTTAACTCAGCTGGGAGTTAATCTCCCGGATGACGTGGTCATTGACAGAATCCTTCAGTCGCTTCCACCGAGCTACAAGAGCTTTGTGATGAACTTCAATATGCAGGGGATGGAAAAGACCATTCCTAAAGTATTTGCAATGCTGAAATCAGCAGAGGTAGAAGTCAAAAAGGACCATCAAGTGTTGATGGTGAATAAAACCACTAAGTTCAAGAAAGGCAAGGGTAAGAAGAACTTCAAGAAGGACGGCAAGGGAGTTGCCACGCCCAGTAAGCAAGCTGCCGGGAAGAAGCCAAAGAATGGACCCAAGCCCGAGACTGAGTGTTTTTATTGCAAGGGAAGTGGTCACTGGAAGCGGAACTGCCCCAAATACTTAGCGGACAAGAAGGCCGGCAAAACGAAAGGTATATGTGATATACATGCAATTGATGTGTACCTTACCAGTACTCGTAGTAGCTCCTGGGTATTTGATACCGGTGCAGTTGCTCACATTTGTAACTCAAAGCAGGAGCTGCGGAATAAACGGAGACTGGTGAAGGACGAGGTGACGATGCGTGTCGGGAATGGTTCCAAGGTTGATGTGATCGCCGTCGGCACGCTACCTCTGCATTTACCTACGGGATTAGTTTTGAACCTCAATAATTGTTATTTAGTGCCAAGTTTGAGCATGAACATTGTATCAGGATCTCGTTTAATATGAGATGGCTACTCATTTAAATCCGAGAATAATGGTTGTTCTATTTATATGAGAGATATGTTTTATTGTCATGCTCCTATGGTGAATGGTTTATTCATAATGAATCTCGAGCGTAATGCTACACATATTCATAGTGTGAATACCAAAAGATGTAAGGTTGATAATGATAGTCCCACTTACTTGTGGCACTGCCGTCTTGGTCACATAGGTGTCAAACGCATGAAGAAGCTCCATGCTGATGGACTTTTAGAGTCTCTTGATTACGAATCATTTGACACGTGCGAACCATGCCTCATGGGTAAGATGACCAAGACTCCGTTCTCAGGAACAATGGAGCGAGCAACCAACCTATTGGAAATCATACATACTGATGTGTGCGGTCCAATGAGTGTTGAGGCTCGTGGTGGCTATCGTTATGTTCTCACCCTCACCGATGACTTGAGTAGATATGGGTATGTCTACTTAATGAAACACAAGTCTGAAACCTTTGAAAAGTTCAAGGAATTTCAGAGTGAGGTTGAGAATCAACGTGACAGAAAAATCAAGTTTTTGCGATCAGATCATGGAGGAGAATACTTGAGTCACGAATTTGGCACACACTTAAGAAAATGTGGAATAGTTTCACAACTCACGCCGCTTGGAACACCTCAGTGTAATGGTGTGTCCGAACATCGTAATCGCACTCTATTGGATATGGTGTGATCTATGATGTCTCTTACCGATTTACCGCTGTCATTTTGGGGCTATGCTTTAGAGACTACCGCATTCACTTTAAATAGGGCTCCGTCGAAATCCGTTGATACGACACCATATGAATTATGGTTTGGGAAGAAGCCTAAGCTGTCGTTTCTAAAAGTTTGGGGATGCGATGCTTATGTCAAGAAACTTCAACCTGATAAGCTCGAACCCAAGTCGGAAAAATGCGTCTTCATAGGATACCCTAAAGAAACTATTGGGTATACCTTCTACCTCAGATCCGAAGGCAAGATCTTTGTTGCCAAGAATGGATCCTTTCTAGAGAAGGAGTTTCTCTCGAAAGAAGTAAGTGGGAGGAAAGTAGAACTTGATGAAGTATTACCTCTTGAACCGGAAAGTGGCACAACACAGGAAAATGTTCCTGTGGTGCCTGCACCAATTAGATAGGAAGTTAATGATGATGATTAAGATACTTCTGATCAAGCTCCTACTAAACTTTGAAGGTCCACAAGGACACGTTCCGCACCAGAGTGGTACGGCAACCCTGTCTTGGAAATCATGTTGTTAGACAACGGTGAACCTTCGAACTATGAAGAAGCGATGGCGGGCCCGTATTTTGACAAATGGCTGGAAGCCATGAAATCCGAGATAGGATCCATGTATGAAAACGAAGTATGGACTTTGACTGACTTGCCCGATGATCGGCGAGCCATAGAAAATAAATGGATCTTTAAGAAGAAGACAGACGCGGATGGTAATGTGACCATCTATAAAGCTAGGCTTGTCGCTAAGGGTTATCGACAAGTTCAAGGGGTTGACTATGATGAAACATTCTCTCCCGTAGCAAAGCTGAAGTCCGTCCGAATCATGTTAGCTATTGCCGCATACTATGATTATGAGATATGGCAAATGGACGTCAAAACGGCATTCCTTAACAGTCATCTTAAGGAAGAACTGTATATGATGCAGCCGGAAGGTTTTGTCGATCCTAAGAATGCTGACAAGGTGTGCAAGCTCCAACGCTCGATTTATGGGCTGGTGCAAGCATCTCGGAGTTGGAACATTCGCTTTGATGAGATGATCAAAGCGTTTGGGTTTATGCAAACTTATGGAGAAGCCTGCGTTTACAAGAAAGTGAGTGGGAGCTCTGTAGCATTTCTCATATTATATGTAGATGACATACTTTTGATGGGAAATGATATAGAGCTTTTGGACAGCATTAAGGCCTACTTGAATAAGAGTTTTTCAATGAAGGACCTTGGAGAAGCTGCTTATATATTAGGCATCAAGATCTATAGAGATAGATCAAGACGCCTCATAGGTCTTTCACAAAGCACATACCTTGATAAGATATTGAAGAAGTTCAATATGGATCAGTCTAAGAAGGGGTTCTTACCTATGTTGCAAGGTGTGAAATTGAGCTCAGCTCAATGTCCGACCATGGCAGAAGATATAGAAGAGATGAGTGTCATCCCCTATGCCTCAGCCATAGGTTCTATTATGTATGCCATGCTGTGTACCAGACTTGATGTAAACCTTGCTGTAAGTTTGGTAGGTAGGTACCAAAGTAATCCCGGCAAGGAACACTGGACAGCGGTCAAGAATATCCTGAAGTACCTGAAAAGGACTAAGGCAATGTTTCTCGTTTATGGAGGTGACGAAGAGCTCGTCGTAAAGGGTTACGTCGATGCTAGCTTCGACACAGATCTGGATGACTCTAAGTCACAAACTGGATACGTGTATATTTTGAATGGTGGGGCAGTAAGCTGGTGCAGTTGCAAGCAAAGCGTTGTGGCGGGATCTACATGTGAAGCGGAGTACATGGCAGCCTCGGAGGCAGCACACGAAGCAGTCTGGGTGAAGGAGTTCATTACCGACCTAGGAGTCATACCCAATGCGTCGGGCCCGATGACTCTCTTCTGTGACAACACTAGAGCTATTGGCCTTGCCAAGGAGCCCAGGTTTCACAGGAAGACCAAGCATATCAAGCGTCGCTTCAACTCCATTCGTGAAAGTGTTCAAAATGGAGACATAGAGATTTGTAAAGTACATACGG
Source organism: Triticum dicoccoides (assembly GCF_002162155.2). NCBI lineage: Eukaryota > Viridiplantae > Streptophyta > Magnoliopsida > Poales > Poaceae > Triticum > Triticum dicoccoides. The sequence continues at coordinate 395,338,984 of NC_041388.1, read as the reverse complement.
ACCTGAATGTAGCAGATCTGTTGACTAAACCTCTCCCTAGAGCAAAACATGATCAACACCAAAATTCCATGGGTGTTTGATTCATCACAATGTAACTAGATGATTGACTCTAGTGCAAGTGGGAGACTGTTGGAAATATGCCCTAGAGGCAATAATAAAATGATTATTATATTTCCTTGTTCATGATAATTGTCTATTGTTCATGCTTTAATTGTATTATCCGGAAATCGTAATACATGTGTGAATACATAGACCACAATGTGTCCCTAGTGAGCCTCTAGTTGACTAGCTCGTTGATCAACAGATAGTCATGGTTTCCTGGCTATGGACATGGGGATGTCATTGATAACGGGATCACATCATTAGGAGAATGATGCGATGGACAAGACCCAATCCTAAACATAGCACAAGATCGTATAGTTCGTTTGCTAGAGTTTTTCCAATGTCAAGTATCTTTTCCTTGGACCATGAGATCGTGTAACTCCCGGATACCATAGGAGTGCTCTGGGTATACCAAATGTCACAACGTAACTGGGTGACTATAAAGGTGTACTACGGGTATCTCCGAAAGTGTCTGTTGGGTTGACACGGATCAAGACTGGGATTTGTCACTCCGTATGACGAAGAGGTATCTCTGGGCCCACTCAGTAATGCATCATCATAATGAGCTCAAAGTGACCAAGTGTATGGTCACGGGATCATGCATTACGGTACAAGTAAAGTGACTTGCCGGTAACGAGATTGAACAAGGTATTGGGATACCGACGATCGAATCTCGGGCAAGTAACGTACCGATTGACAAAGGGAATTGTATATGGGGTTGCTTGAATCCTCGACATCATGGTTCATCCGATGAGATCATCGAGGAGCATGTGGGAGCCAACATGGGTATCCAGATCCCGCTGTTGGTTATTGACCGGAGAGCCGTCTCGGTCATATCTACATGTCTCCCGAACCCGTAGGGTTTACACACTTAAGGTTCGGTGACGCTAGGGTTGTAGAAATATGAATATGCAGAAACCCGAAAGTTGTTCAGAGTCCCGGATGAGATCCTGGACATCACGAGGAGTTCCGGAATGGTCCGGAGGTTAAGAATTATATATAGGAAGTGAAGTTTTGGCCATCGGGAGAGTTTCAGGGTCACCGGTATTGTACCGGGACCACTGGAAGGGTCCCGGGGGTCCACCGGGTGGGGCCACCCATCCCGGAGGGCCCCATGGGCCAAAGTGGGGAGGGGAACCAGCCCATAGTGGGCTGGTGCGCCCCCTTGGCCCACCCCATGCTCCTAGGGTTGGGAACCCTAGGGTGGGGGGGCGCCCCACCTGGCTTGGGGGGGACTCCACCCCTTGGCCTCCGCCCCCCTAGGAGATCCCATCTCCTAGGGCCGGCGCCCCCCTAGGGGGCCTATATAAAGGGGGGGGGAGGGAGGGGTCAGAGCACCCTTGAGTCTTGGCGCCTCCCTCTCCCCTGCTACACCTCTCCCTCTCGCAGTATAACGGCGAAGCCCTGCTGCGGTGTCGCCCTGCATCCACCACCACGCCGTCGTGCTGCTGGATCTTCATCAACCTCTCCTTCCCCCTTGTTGGATCAAGAAGGAGGAGACGTCACGCTGACCGTACGTGTGTTGAACACGGAGGTGCCGTCCGTTCGGCGCTAGGATCTCCGGTGATTTGGATCACGTCGAGTACGACTTCCTCATCCCCGTTCTTTGAACGCTTCCGCGCGTGATCTACAAAGGTATGTAGATGCAATCTGATCACTCATTGCTAGATGAACTCATAGATGGATCTTGGTGAAACCGTAGGAAATTTTTTGTTTTCTGCAACGTTCCCCAACAACCTTGTTGGACGGTGATGGGTTGGATGAGATTTATCATGTAATCGAGTTAGTTTTGTTAGGGTTTGATCCCTAGTATCCACTATGTTCTGAGATTGATGTTGCTATGACTTTTCTATGCTTAATGCTTGTCACTAGGGCACGAGTTCCATGATTTCATATCTGAACCTATTATGTTTTCATCAATATATGAGAGTTCTTGATCCTATCTTGCAAGTCTATAGTCACCTATTATGTGTTATGATCCGTTAACCCCGAAGTGACAATAATCGGGATACTTACCGGTGATGACCGTAATTTGAGGAGTTCATGTATTCAATATGTGTTAATGCTTTGGTCCGGTACTCTATTAAAAGGAGGCCTTAATATCCCTTAGTTTCCGCTAGGACCCCGCTGCCAGGGGAGGGTAGGACAAAAGATGTCATGCAAGTTCTTTTCCATAAGCACGTATGACTATATTCGGAATACATGCCTACATTACATTGATGAATTGGAGCTAGTTCTGAGTCACCCTAGGTTATGACTGTTACATGATGAACCGCATCCGGCATAATTCTCTATCACCAATCCATTGCCTACGAGCTTCCCATATATTGTTCTTTGCTTATTTACTTTTCTGTTGCTATTGCTATCATCACTACAAAATACCAAAAACATTACTTTTGCTATCGTTACCTTTTGCTACCGCTACCACTACTATCATATTACTTTACTACTAAACACTTTGCTGCAGATATTAAGTTTCCGGGTGTGGTTGAATTGACAACTCAGCTGCTAATACTTGAGAATATTCTTTGGCTCCCCTTGTGTCGAATCAATAAATTTGGGTTGAATACTCTACCCTCGAAAACTGTTGCGATCCCCTATGCTTGTGGGTTATCAAGGATTGATCCCCTACACCGGGGCCGCTTCCTAGTGATGTGTTCATGTACGACCAACGCAACCGCCAGTTCTTCATCATCCGACGAGCAAATGAAATCGTGAAAGAAAAACTCATCACCACTATCCATTGTACCTTGTGAGCAATCCGTCGAACGTCTTGTGGTCATGCTGGGAAAGCGACTGGATAGTGCACGCCCTGCTCCCCTCGCAGGCAGCAAAGCAAGGTTTTGGGGTTGATGGTGGTGGAGGGCGCCCCGCGTCACCGAACGGCCGTCCGGAAGAGGTTGGGGACAACGGGCGACACCGACGTCCGTAGTTTGTCTCCCATCGGCAACAAGGAGAACGCCGGCCAAATGCTTTCCGCTAGACCGGTGCGAAGACAGCTATGGCATGGTGCAGTGGTGGTTGGGATGGCCCTGGTGGAAGACGACGCGGCCGGGGGTGGTGGTGGCGGCTGCGATGGCGGGGGCGCGGAGGGAGGTAGAGGAATAGAAAGGGGGTCTATCTCCCCGACGGGCGGGCCAGGGCAGGACAAGGGCACGCACCGCTCGCGTCCGCGCGTATCTGTTCGGCCGCAAACTCAGCCCAAACTTGGGCCGGGAATGGATCAAAAGCGGACAGAAAACGGACGACGGTCTGTTTGCGGCCGTGCGTTGGGAGGCCTGCTTTGTCTGTTTACCCCCAAACAGACGCGGAGGGACAGGATGGGATCGTGCGTTGGAGTTGGCCTAAGGAGGGGGATCTGATCTCGGACCCCATGGAGGATTTGGGGGAGCTAACGCCGCCTGGCCACCTGACCCTAGCGGCCAGACTTCACAGGATCCGCGACATCATTAGGCGAGAGGAGGCATATGATAACATCCCACTAGTCATGAAGCTTGCTCAGATCTATCGACATAAGGAGATGGAAGCGGAATTCAATTCAAGTACATGAAGAAGTTGGAGTGATCTACTTCACCACGCTGAAGGAGATGAGGAGGTTGCACATGGAGCCCCCCCAATGTTGATCAACGGGATTCTGATATGGGCAACCAGAAGGGCCAGGTCTTTGATTCTGGCAAGGAGGGAAAGGTGGTTGTATTTCTGTCATGGAAGGGAGCCCATGGAGGTTAGATGACGCTCATCACAACTATCTCATTGATGTCGCTTGAAGCTACGTCGGTATTTCCCGAAAGAGGAATGGATGATGCAGCACAGCGGCGGTAGGTATTTCCCTCAGATGTGAAACCAAGGTTATCAAACCAGTAGGAGAACTAAGCAACACAACGTAAACAACACATGCACACAAATAACAACTACTCGCAACCCGACGTGTAAAAGGGATTGTCAATGCCTTTCGGGCAGCGGCGCCAGAAATTGGCAAACGGACGTGAGAGAGTTGTAAATATTGATAGATCGAATGCCAAATAAAATAAATTGCAGCAAGGTATTTTTGTATTTTTGGATTAATAGATCTAAAAATAAAAGGCAAATAAAAGCAGATCGCGAAGGCAAATAATATGAGTAAGAGACCCGGGGGCCGTAGGTCTCACTAGTGGCTTCTCCCGAGAAAAATAGAAAACAATGGGTAAACAAATTACTATTGGGCAATTGATAGAACTTCAAATAATCATGACGATATCCAGGAAATGATCATTACATAGGCATCACGTCCAAGATTAGTAGACCGACTCCTGCCTGCATCTACTACTATTACTCCACACATCGACCGCTATCCAGCATGCATCTAGTGTATTAAGTTCATGGAGAAACGGAGTAATGCAATAAGAACGATGACATGATGTAGACAAGATCTATCTATGTAGAGATAGAACCCATCGTTTTATCCTTAGTAGCAACGATACATACGTGTAGGTTCCCCTTCTGTCACTGGGATCAAGCACCATAAGGTCGAACCCACTACAAAGCACCTCTTCCCATTGCAAGATAAATAGATCAAGTTGCCCAAACAAAGCCCAAATATTGGAGAAGAAATACGAGACTATAAGCAATCATGCATAAAAGAGATCAAAGAAACTCAAATACTTTCATGGATATAAAAAGATAGATCTGATCATAAACTGAAAGTTCATCCGATCCCAACAAACACATCACAAAAGAGTTACATCATATGGATCTTCAAGAGACCATCGAATTGAGAATCAGACGGAAGAGAGGAAGCCATCTAGCTACTAACTACGGACCCGAAGGTCTACAAAGAACTACTCACGCATCATCGGAGAGGCACCAATGGAGGTGGTGAACCCCATCCGTGATGGTGTCTAGATTGGATCTGGTGGTTCTGTACTCTATAGTAGCTGGAATTGATTTTCATCGACTCCCCTAGGGTTTCTAGAATATTGGGTTATTTATAGAGCAAAGAGGCGGTCCGGGGGGCACCCGAGGTGGGCACAACCCACCAGGGCGCGCCTGGGCCTCCTGGAGCGCCCTGGTGGTTGTGCTCTCCTCGGAGCACCCCCAGGCACAGCCTTGGCCCATTAGGTGTCTTCTGGTCCATAAAAAATCTTTGTAAAGTTTCGTTGCATTTGGACTCCGTTTGGTATTAATTTTCTGCGATGTAAAAAAACATGCAAAAAATAGCAACTAACACTTGGCACTATGTCAATAGGTTAGTACCAAAAAATGATATAAAATGACTATAAAATGATTATAAAACATTCAGGATTGATAATATAACAGCATGGAACAATCAAAAGTTATAGATACGTTCGAGACGTAACAACATCCCCAAGCTTAACTCCTACTCGTCCTCGAGTAGGTAAGTGATAAAAACAGAATTTTTGATGTGGAATGCTGCCTATCATGTCATATCATATTACTTTTATATTGTTCAAAGCAATAGTCTAGTTTTGACATGATAACTTAAATACTCAAGCATATCAACAAGCAACAATGTCCCTAGCCCATCATGCTTAATCATTGATCCATTCATGAAACACACTCGCATATTAACTACACCCAATGCTCAAGTACGATCATAATGCCTCCTAGTTGGTGCTTTTATAAGAGAAGACAAAGACTGAAATTCAAAATAAAAATTGCATAAAGTATAAGAAAGGCCCTTCGCAGAGGAAAGTAGGGATTTGTAGAGGTGCCAGAGCTCAAAGCAAAAAACTTAGAGATAAAAACATTTTGGGAGGTGTGTCCTTCCCACCAACGAAAATGACTTAGAGTTCCCAAAACTTTCCATGCTAGATATACCATAGGCGGTTCCCAAGCAGAAAATAAAGTTTATTCCTTTTTTCCACCATACTTTCACTTTCCATGGCTAATCGTATCCACGGGTGCCTTCCATACCAACACTTTCCAAGGAATTTATTATTTGACAACATAAAGTAAATTCATTTTTCATTTCAGGACTGGGCATCCCTAATACCTTTGCCTTACTCTCGTGCAATGACAAGTGAATAAACACTCATCGTGAGAATAACACATCTAGCATGGAAAATATTAGCCACATCTCACCGCTCCGCGAGCGAAACGAACACACAAAAGAGAAGTTTATTTTGAAAATTAGAGATGGCACATGCGAATTTGCTTAGAATGGCGAAAGAATACCGCATATAGGTAGATATAGTGGACTCATGTGGCAAAACTGGTTTAAAGGTTTTTGGATGCACAAGTAGTGATCATACTTAGTGCAAAATGAAGGCTAGCAAAAGATTGAGAAGCGACCAAGCAAGAAATGAATAATCTCATAAGCGAGCATTAAGCATAATTAACACCGAATAATGCACCACAAGTAGGATATAATTTCATTGCATAATTATTGACTTTCGTGCTTCCATAGGGAATCACAAACCTTAACACCAACATTCTTACTAAAGCATAATTACTCATCAAGATGACTCACATATCACATCATAATATCTCAAAACTATTACTAAGAATCAAGTTTATTTTTCCAATGATCTTCATGAAAGTTTTTACTATATACTTCTTGGATATCTATCACTTTGGAACTAATTTTCATATGTTGCTTTTGACAAGCTCCAACAAATATAAGTGAAGATCATGAGCATAGTTTTTCTTTCTCTCAAATTAATTTAAGTGAAGCAAGAGAGACTTTCTTGAAAATTTAACTAAATCTCAAATAAATCTAAGTGAAGCGAGAGAGCATTTCTTCAAAAATACTAAAGCACGCCGTGCTAAAAAAGATATAAGTGAAGCACTTGAGCAAGTCCATAGCTCATAAAATATTTAAGTGAAGCATAGAGAGCAATTCTAACAAGTCGTGACATAACCTTGGCTCTCTCAAATAGGTGTGTCCAGCAAGGAATCAAGACTTAAAACACAAAATAAAACAAGAAAATACTCATATCATACAAGACACTCCAAGCAAAACACATAGTATGTGACGAATAAAAATATAGCTTCGAGTAAAATACCGATGGTCGTTAGAAGAAAGAGGGGATGCCACACGGGGGCATCCCCAAGCTTAGCTGCTTGCTCTCTTTTGGATAATAGCTTGGTATGCCGGGGCATCCCCAAGCTTAGGCTATTCTTACTCCTTATTCCTTCATCCATCGTAAGATAACCCAAAACTTGAAAACTTCAATCACACAAAACTCAACAAAAGCCTTCGTGAGATCCATTAGTATATGAAAACAAATCACTACTATAAGTGATGTATTAAACCAATTCATATTTTGTGCTTGCATTACATATACTGTATTCCAACTTTTCTATGGCAAAAAATTATCAAAGAAAACCATAGAGCCATCAAAACAAGCACACATCGCAAAGAAAATAGAATCTGTCAAAAACAGAATAGTATGTAGCAATCTGGGTGTTTCAAATACTTATGTAACTCCAAAAACGCTGAAAATTAGGAAGACCTAAGAAATTTTTATATTGATCTACTACAAAAGGAATTGGTATTTTATCGCTCTCTGGTTAAAAATAAGAATTATTTTTGTGAGCAGAAAAGTTTCTGTTTTTTCAGCAAGATCAAACGACTATCACCCAAGAAGATCCTAACGGCTTTACTTGGCACAAAGACTAATTAAAACATAAAAAACACAATCATAATAGTAGCATAATTGTGGTAACACTCAAAAACAGGAAGCAAAAAAGCAAAAATAAATTTTATTCATTGGGTTGCCTCCCAACAAGCGCTAGCTTTACGCCCGTAGCTAGGCATAAAGCAAGGATCTATGTCTTGTCATCTCCGGTTCGAGATCCATCAGATGACCTCATGATTGATTCATATGGTGGCCTAATTCTTGTTCTAGGGAAGTGTTCCATACCCTTCCTCAAAGGAAATTGGAACTTAATATTGCCTTCTTTCATATCAATCACGACACCGATAGTGCGTAAAAACGGTCTACCAAGAATAATTGGATAGGACGGATTGCAATCAATATCAAGAAGAATAAAATCTATGGGCACATAATTCCTATGTGGAAGAATAAGAACATCATTAATTCTTCCCATAGGCTTTTTAATAGTAGAATCCGCCAAGTGCAAATTCAAAGAACATGATTCAATATTGGTAAGACCAAGCACATCACATAAAGATTTCAGAATTGTAGAAACACTAGCACCCAAGTCACACAAAGCAAAACACTCATAACTTTTAATCTTGACTTTGATAGTAGGTTCCCATTCATCATGCAACTTTCTAGGAATTGAAACTTCTAATTCTAACTTTTCTTATAAAGCTTTCATCATAGCATCAGCAATATGTTTAGTAAAAGCTTTATTTTGTTCATAAGCATGGGGTGAATTTATCATGGATTGCAATAAAGAAATATAATCAATCAAAGAGAAACTATCATAATTAAAATCTTTGTAATCCAAAAGAGTGGGCACATCACTAGCTAAAATTTTGACCTCTTCAAACCCGCCTTTATCAATTTTCTCAACAAGATTTTCACCCTCCGAATTATCGGGACGCCTTCTAACTAAAGTTGACTCTTCTCCAGTCCCTTTTTCATCAATCTTAACTTTACTAGACAAGGAATCAATAGAAGAAACACCAATCATTTTAAGATCTTCATCACTTTTACGAAAGTAATCACTAGAAAATGCTTTTTCTAAAAATTCTCTCTTTGCTCTAAGCATAGCGGTTCTTTTCTTACATTCATACATAGAAACATAGAGAGCTTTAATTGATTCCTCAACCTTAGGCACAAAATTTTTCATCTTGACACTTTCCACATCATGAGAAATTCTATCAACACTTCTAGACAAAACATCAATCTTATTCAACTTTTCTTCTATGGTAGTGTTGAAAACTTTTTGCGTGTTGATAATTTTTTTAATATTATTCTCAAGATCAGAGGTGTTCCTATTATTATTATAAGAAGGATTTCCGTAGGAATTACCATGATTATTAGAGGAATTACTAGGAAAAGGCCTAGGATTAAAATTACCTCTATAAGCATTGTTGTCGAAATTATTTCGAGAGATAAAATTCACATCTACGGCATCACTATTTTTATCAATCAAAGTAGACAAAGAAATATCACTAAAATCAATAGGAGCACTTTTACTAGCAACCAATTTCATAAGAGCATCAACTTTTTCACTCAAAGAAGAAATTTCTTCAACCGAATTAATTTTTTTACTACTAGAAGCTCTTTCGGTATGCCATTGCGAATAATTTGCCATAATATTATCAAGCAATTTGGTGGCTTCACCCAAAGTAATTTCCATAAAAGTACCACCCACGGTGGAATCTAAAGATTACAAGAAACAAAATTCAATCCCGCATAAAAAATTTGTATGATCATCCAAAGATTTAACCCATGAGTTGGGCAATTCCTTAGCATCATTTTCATCCTTTCCCAAGATTGTGCAACATTCTCATGTTCAAGTTGCTTGAAATTCATGATCTGTGTTCTAAGGGAAATAATTTTTGTGTGCGGAAAATACTTAGTGATAAAAGCATCTTTGCACTTATTCCAAGAATTGATACTATTGCGAGGCAAAGAAGAGAACCAAATTTTTGCAGAATCACGCAAAGAAAACAGAAATAATTTCATCTTCACCACATCATTGTCCACATATTTTTTATTTTGCATATCGCATAATTCCATGAAGGTATTAAGATGGGACGCGACATCCTCATTAGGGGTACCAGAAAATTGATCTTTCATAACAAGATTCAGCAAAGCAGTATTAATATCACAAGACTCCGCACTAGTGGCGGGAGGATCAAGCGGAGTGCCAATAAAATCATTGTTGTTGGTATTTGAGAAATCACACAACTTGGTGTTCTCTTGAGTCATGATGACCACGCAACAAGATTGCAGTCAAAAACAGATCCGGCAAGAAAATGACGAACGGAAAAGAGGGGCGAATAAAACGGCAAATTTTTATGAAGTGGGGGAGAGGAAAAGGAGATGCAAATGGAAAATAATGTAAATTGTGAGGAGATGAGATTTGTGATTAGGAACCTGGTATATGTTGAAGATCCTCCCCGACAACGGCGCCGGGAATTCCTTTTGATGTCGCTTGAAGCTACGTCGGTATTTCCCGAAAGAGGAAGGGATGATGCAGCATAGCGGCGGTAGGTATTTCCCTGACATGTGAAACCAAGGTTATCGAACCAGTAGGAGAACCAAGCAACACAACATAAACATCACCTGCACACAAATAACAACTACTCGCAACCCAACGTGTAAAAGGGGTTGTCAATCCCTTTCGGGTAGCGGCACCAGAAATTGGCAAACTGAAGTGAGAGAGTTGTAAATATTGATAGATCGAAACGCAAGTAAAATAAATTACAACAAGGTATTTTTGTATTTTTGGATTAATAGATATGAAAAGAAAAGGTAAATAAAAGTAGATCGCGAAGGCAAATAATATGAGAAAGAGGCCCGGGGGCCGTAGGTTTCACTAGTGGCTTCTCTCAGAAAAATAGCAAATGGTAGGTAAACAAGTTACTGTTGGGAAATTGATAGAACTTCAAATAATCCTGATGATATCCAAGCAATGATCATTACATAGGCATCATGTTCAAGATTAATAGACCGACTCCTGCCTGCATCTACTACTATTACTCCACACATCAACCGCTATCCAGCACGCATCTAGTGTATTATGTTCATGGAGAAATGGAGTAATGCAATAAGAACATTGACATGATGTAGACAAGATCAATCTATGTAGAGATAGACCCCATCGTTTTATCCTTAGTAGCAACGATATGTACATGTTGGTTCCGCTTCTATCACTGGGATCAAGCACGGTAAGATCGAACCTACTACAAAGCACCTTTTCCCATTGCAAGATAAATAGATCAAGTTGGCCAAACAAAACCCAAATATCAGAGAAGAAATATGAGGCTATAAGCAATCATGCATAAAAGAGATCAAAGAAACTCAAATACTTTCATGGATATAAAAAGATAGATCTAATCATTAACTCAAAGTTCATCCGATCCCAACAAACACACCGCAAAAGAGTTAGATCATATGGATCTCCAAGAGACCTTTGTATTGAGAATCAAACGAGATAGGAAGCCATCTAGCTACTAACTACGGACCCGAAGGTATACAAAGAACTACTCACACATCATCGGAGAGGCACCAATGGAGGTGGTGAACCACATCCGTGATGGTGTCTAGATTGGATCTGGTGGTTCTGGACTCTGCGACGGCTGGAATTGATTTTCATCGACTCCCCTAGGGTTTCTGGAATATTGGGGTATTTATAGAGCAAAGAGGCGGTCCGGGGGGCACCCGAGGTGGGCACAACCCACCAGGGCGCGCCTAGGCCTCCTGGCATGCCCTAGTGGGTTGTGCTCTCCTCGGAGCACCCTCGAGGCGCAGCCTTGGCCCATTAGGTGTCTTCTGGTCCATAAAAAATCTCCTTAAAGTTTTGTTGCATTTGGACTCCCTTTGGTATTGATTTTCTGCGATGTAAAGAAACATGCAAAAAACAACAAGTGGCACTTGGCACTATGGCAATAGGTTAGTACCAAAAAAATGATATAAAATGGCTATAAAATGATTATAAAACATCCAAGATTGATAATATAATAGCATGAAACAATACAAAATTATAGATACGTTGGAGACGTATCACTCATCAACAAGGGTAGTCCTCATGGATCATGTGTTTCTAGGGTTGAGGTACCTAGTGTTTCAACTCTCTCCAATGGGCATACATGTGGCAAGTGGGGGCTAGTTTTCCTACCTCAGTGGTGGTGATAGATCCTTCACATTTGTTGTCACCGGATCAGGATGTTAAGTTGCAGGATCCCCATCTAGATTGTTGGTTGTGTTGGCCAAGGGGGTCCTATGGCTATATTCAAGAAGGGGAGGAGGAGGTAAGATTGAATGTAGGGGTGTATGATGATCAATCTAATGTTAAGCCTAAGGATCATGTTACAAAATGTGCGGAGAATGATCCTTTGCATCCTCTCTTAGCAATTTCTGAAAATCCTTTGTGTAAGCTTCAATCTCATGATATCATATTAAGGGGATTATACCTACCTGCCATAACAGGTGCTCTGAGAATGTGTTTTCCCAAAAGCATGCGTTCAAGTTGCAGCAAGCTTGTGGGATTTTCTACTCCTGTGATGGTTGTGAATCATGTGTATTCTCAACCATTATGGGAGGCTGGGGAGAATGTGATTTCAAAATGGTGAACAAGGTTTGCCACATTGAGGTTTGCTAAAGAGATGATGGTATTTGATCATGATGGCTTGCTTATGTTGCAAACCGGTAAATGGAGAATCCAATTGTTGATGTTGCCGACCACCGCTCCCTCCTCGCTTCCCGCCATATGGTGAGCTTGCGAGGAGGGGGCGGGGTAGATCTGATGGGTATGGGAGAATAGATGGTGACAAAAGATAGGATGAGAATCAACGATAGAGGTCTGAGGAATGGTGGTGTGAAGAGGATAGGATGGCTGAAGGGAGAACAAGGCAAGAGGAAAGGCTTTGTATTGAGGGTAGGAGTGGAATGGAAGAGCGTAAGGCGGATGAGGCTAGATAGTTGGAATTGAAGCACAAGGAGGATGAACTGGCTACTGGAGAGATGGATCTGACTAAGGCATAACACAAGGAGGATGATGTGCATGTGGCTAAGGATCGTTAGAGCGATAGACCTGAAATTGCTGGTGGTATCTTAGGTACGCCTATTTTCTGTTGGTGAAGAGACAAGGTTAATTTATTTGCTGCCATGACTATCTCATCCAAGGAGTGCTCGCTAGATTTATGGTTGTTGCAAGTAAGTCTAATGCTAATGTCAACGTCCACTTTCGCCCCCTCCCTCTCTCCAAAGAGTTGTCCTGTTCTAAGTTTGGTAGATAGCCAAGGTTGGTTAGTCCAATGCGGAGAGGATTCTTCGTCTCCTCCAAGTTGGTTATGCATTTTGGATTGTCGGTGGATGTTGAGTAGTGGGCATGGGCCGCCCTACTGATGTTGGGCCTCTTTTGTCCTCCATAGCTACACCTGGGAAGGGGCATGGCACCATCACACATTTAAGCCCATTGGCTAGGATGAATTCTTACTAACCCATCTTCAAAACTATTGGTAACTCTTTGAGCCCATTTGCTAGGATGAATTCTCACTAACCATGTACATGGACTTGATTAATACTGAACCGGTTATTCGGTCAGAAACCAATGTTTCTTCTAAAGGTTAAGATTTTCATGTGGTTTGTACATAAGGGTGTCATCCTTAGGGCATCTCCAACGGCAAACCGCAAATTTCCTCCCGCATCCATCCGC
>NC_041388.1:395281724-395325071 GCF_002162155.2 Triticum dicoccoides | reverse complement strand
CATGGACATGGATGCGGGAGGCTGCCATCCGACCATAGACGCATACATTTCAAACTATTTTCAACAAAACGGATGAAATTCATGCAAACAAGGCCGCATTTCATATAAACATGACGGATTTGATACAATCACGATGAGTTTTCATTACCTTTAGAACAAAAAATGACCTGACCCTAAGCCTATCCTACAGCGGCAGCGGCTGGCATCCAAGCCCATGTCGTGCTCCATACGTTTTCTCCATGAGCACTAGCGATAAGACCAATGAGGTGAAGGTACGGTCTTTGATACGTCCATTTTGCATCATGTTTTCTTACTGTTATTTATGATATTTTTATCCATAATAATGCTTTTTGGAGTAATTCTAATGTCGTTTCTCTCATAATATGCAAGGTATACACAAAGAGGGAGAATTCCGGCAGCTGGAAATCTGGACCTGGAAAAGCTATGTCAGGCCACCTATTCTGCACAACTCCAAACAAGCTGAAACTTCATGAAGATTTTTTATCAAATATTTGAAGAATATTGGAGAAAATAACTACCAGAGGGGGCCCACCAGGTGGGCACAACCCGCCTGGGCGCGCCAGGGAGCCGAGGCGTGCCCTGGTGGGTTGTGCTCACCAGGCCCACCTCTGGTGCCCATCTTCTGGTATATAAGTCATTTTGACCTAGAAAAAACCAGGAGAGGACTTTTGGGATGGAGCGCCGCCGTCTCGAGGCAGAACTTGGGCATGAGCACTTTTGCCCTCCGGCGGAGCGATTCCGCCGGGGGAACTTCCCTCTCGGAGGGGGAAATCATCGTCATCATCATCACCAACAACTCTCCCATCTTTGGGAGGGCAATCTCCATCAACATCTTCAACAGCATCATCTCATGTCAAACCCTAGTTCATCTCTTGTGTTCAATCTTGTTACCGGAACTATAGATTGGTGCTTGTGGGTGACTAGTAGTGTTGATTATATCTTGTAGTTGATTACTATATGGTTTATTTAGTGGAAGACTATATGTTCAGATCCAATATGCTATTTAATACCCCTCTGATCTTGAGCATGATTATCATTTGTGAGTAGTTACTTTTGTTCTTGAGGTCACGGGAGAAATCATGTTGCAAGTAATCATGTGAACTTGATATGTGTTCGATATTGTGATAGTATGTATGTTGTGATTCCCTTAGTGGTGTCATGTGAACGTCGACTACGTGAAACTTCACCATATTTGGGCCTAAGGGAATGCATTGTGGAGTAGCAATTAGATGATGGGTTACGAGAGTCACAGAAGCTTAAACCCCAGTTTATGCGCTATTCCGTAAGGTACCGATTGGATTCAAAAGTTTAATGCTATGGTTAGAATTTATTCTTAATACTTTTCTTGTCGTTGCAGATGCTTGCGGGAGGGCTAATAATAAGTAGGAGGTTTGTTCAAGTAAGAACAACAACTATGCACCGGTCCACCCACATATCAAATTTTGAAAGTAGCAAACACAAATTGAACCAACATGGTGAAAGTGACTAGATGAAATTCCCGTGTACCCTCAAGAATGCTTCGCTTATTATAAAAAACCGTTTCGGCATGTCCTTTACCTCAAAAGGATTGGGCTACCTTGCTGCACTTTTGTTACTACTATCATTACTTGCTCATTACAAATTATCTTGCTGTCAAACTACTCTGCTACTTACAATTTCAGCACTTGCAGACATTACCTTACTGAAAACCACTTGTCATTTCCTTCTGCTCCTCGTTGGGTTCGACACTCTTACTAATCGAAAAGAGCTACAATTGATCCCCTATACTTGTGGGTCATCAGTCTTCGGCGAGGAAGAGTAGAACATGGGAGACGGACTGGCACACATGGGACACAAGCCCTGCCGCCTCCCGTGACCTACTCATTCTCGGAGGAGTCTGCGACCTATCCGTCGCTGGTGGACGTGAGGTCTGAGGGAGTCCTGGATTAAGGGGTCCTCGGGTATCCGGCCCATGTGTTATGGGCGGGACTGATGCGCCGTGAAGATAAAAAGTAGAAGGCCTTCCCCCATGTCCGGATGGGACTCTCCTTTGCGTGGATGGCAAGATTGGCGTCCGGATGTATAGTTTCCTTCTTTTGTAAACCGACTCTATACACCCTAGGCACCTTCGGTGTCTATATAAACCGGAGGGTTTAGTCCGTAGAGGCAATCAAAATTCATATTGGCTAGACATCTAGGGTTTAGCCATTACGATCTCGAGGTAGATCAACTCTTGTAACCCCTATACTCATCAAAGTCAATTAAGTAGGAAGTACGGTTTTACCTCCATTAGGAGGGCCCGAACCTGGGTAAACATCATGTCCCCTTTGTGTCCTGTTACCTTTGATCCTCAGACGCACAGTTCGGGACCCCCTACACGAGATTGGCCAGTTTTGACACCGACATTGGTGCTTTCATTGAGAGTTCCACGGTGTCGTCGGCAGAAGGTTCGATGGCTCGTTCGATCATCAACAACAATGTTGTTTCTGGGGAAACCTTCCTCCCTGGTCAACTTTTTGTGTTTGGTGGCTTCGCTCTACGTGCCAATTCGATTGGTCACCTTGAATAGATTGACAGCTATGCCCCTAGTCATCAGATTAGATTCGGGAGCCTGAATTACATCGCTGACATCCGAGGAGACTTGATCTTCGAAGGGTTCACGACCTCGACCATTGTTCCTCATATCCAAGAAGGAAACCCATCGGATCCATCATCTGGCACCATTCAAAGACCAACTATCATCCCTGCCTTGGCCTTAGATCCAGAGCAGACTACTTCATCCAAAATGGGTGTCTGAAACCCACCAGACTCTCTCCTACTATGGAACTTTTCTCCGGAGACCCGAAGGCAACTATGTTTTCGGCGAGCCTGGTATCAAGAAGGACTCTCCGTGTCATCAGAGATCCAAACTCGCCTTTGGACGCCAACTCCAAACGCTCAAGGTCTGCATCTAGTGAGCACAACCTGGTAGAATATGCCGTGCCTAGCCCCGCAGGTCCTCGGTTCCCCGTCCGGGCTTCGCTCTTAAGCGAGGCCTTGGACTTAATGCGACCCCTCGCTATTACGGAAGTAGCACCTCCAAACTACGCCCAGCCCTGGCAGGGGCTGAGAGTGGGGAATTTTACGTCCCACCCACCACCCACTTAATAGACACTATCAACGATTTAACCAACATGCTAGATTACGCCTCCGAAGACATCGACGGTATGGACGATGATGCCGGAGACAAACAAAGCCAAGACCCTCCATTCATCGGGCGCTGGACGTCTACCTCCACATATGATGTGTATATGGTGGATACACCCAAAGAGGACGATGACGAAGGCAGGAAAGATTCAATCGAGGACAAGCCTGCTGAGGCACCACCAAAACGTCGACGTCAGCAGCGCCGCTCAAAATCGCGTCGTGAAAAGGAAAGCAATACCGGCACCGGAGACAATAACACTCCAGACAATGCCGAAGATCCCGAAGACCCCGTTGAGCCTACATCCGAACATGATGAATGGGAGGAGGGACAAGTTAACCCCGATGAGCCGGTCGGGAATGAGGACTCGGAAGATAGTAACTATCTACCGATCTCCGAGGATGATGTCAGCCTCGGCATCGGAGACTTCATCGTGCCTGAGGAACCCCTCGAACAAGAGCGCTTTAAGCGTCAGCTAATCGCAACTATGAGAAGCCTAAAAAGGAAGCAACAACAGCTCCAAGCCGAGCAGGATACCCTCACCAACAGATGGACCCAGGTCCTAGCTGCCGAAGAATATGGCCTCGAGCACCCAATAAAGAATTATCCGAAGCGTCGGCTACTACCACAATTCGACAACGAGGCCCTTGAGTCAGTACCATCAAGATATGACCATGCTGATGAACCAGACCGACCACCACGTGGGCGGGACAAAGCGGCTGCTTATGCCAAACACCAGCACCTACCACCTCGCCGTCGAGGCAAAGAGGTAGCAGCTCTAGGCTAGACCTATGACTTACGCCAGGACCTGGACAATAGATCCAGTCAGGCCAGATCAATCTATGGATCAAGGGGGCGTGCCCCAACGCGAGACGACATCCATCAAGCCTGGCACAACAGGCATAACCTCACCCGGGCTGAAAACCGAATACGGATGTCATCCGAACTCCATCGTGACGTTGCCCGATACAAAGGCACCGCACACCCCTTATGTTTTACCGATGAGGTAATGCAACACCATTTCCCAGAAGGGTTTAAACCCGTAAACATCAAAACATACGATGGAACAACATATCCCGCGGTATGGATTGAAGATTTTCTCCTTCACATTCACATGGCTCGCGGTGATGATCTCCACACCATCAAATACCCCCCCCCCCTAAGATTGAAAGGGCCAACACGGCACTGGTTAAATAGCCTCCTAGAGAACTGTATTGGTAGCTGGGAAGATTTGAAAGACGCCTTTCGAGACAACTTCTAGGGTACCTATGTCCGGCCTCCGGATGCCGATGACCTTAGTCACATAGTCCAGCAACCCAGAGAGTCAGCCCGCAAGCTCAGGACTAGGTTCTTAATTAAAAAGAATCAGATCATCGACTGTCTGGATGCCGAAGCCCTCGCGGCCTTTAAACATAGCGTCCATGATGAATGGCTCACCCGACACCTCGGCCAAGAAAAGTCGAAGTCTATGGCAGCCCTTACTATACTCATGACCCGCTTTTGTGTGGGAGAAGACAACTAGTTGGCTCGTAGAAGCAATAGTACCAGCAACCCTGGCACCTCCGAAGCCAGAGATGGCAACGGCAGACCACGACGCAACAAGCACAAGCGTTGAAACAACAATGAAGATACTGAAGACACATCGGTCAAGCCGGATTCAGTGGCTCAAAACCCGGTCAATGGAAGAAGCCATTCAAAGGAAACAGGGGTGGGCCATCCAATTTAGACAAAATACTTGATTGACCTTGCCAGATCCATGGCACCCTCGACAAGCCTACAAACCACTCCAACAGAAATTGTTGGGTCTTCAAACAGGCTGGTAAGTTAAATACCGAACACAAGGGGAAAGGGCTGCCAAGCGAGGACGACGATGAGCCCCGCCCACCGAACACAGGGGGGCAGAAGAAATTTCCCCCTGAGGTAAAAACAGTGAATATGATATATGTCACTCATATCCCCAAGAGGGAGCGCAAGCGCACACTAAGGGACGTTGTCGGTGTCAAAACCGACGGATCTCGGGTAGGGGGTCCCGAACTGTGCCTCTAAGGCAGATGGCAACAGGAGGTAGGGGACACGATGTCTTACCCAGGTTCGGGCCCTCTTGATGGAGGTAAAACCCTACGTCCTGCTTGATTATTCTTGATAATATGAGTAGTACGAGAGTTGATCTACCACGAGATTAGAGAGGCTAAACCCTAGAAGCTAGCCTATGGTATGATTGTATGTTGTCCTACGGACTAAAACCCTCCGGTTTATATCAACGCTAGAGGGGTCTAGGGTTACACAGAGTCAGTTACAAAGAAGGAGATCTACATATCCGTATTGCCAAGCTTGCCTTCCACGCCAAGGAGAGTCCCATCCGGACACAGGACGAAGTCTTCAATCTTGTATCTTCATAGTCCAACAGTCCGGCCAAAGGATATAATCCGGCTGTCCGGATACCCCCTAATCCAGGACTCCCTCAGTAGCCCCTGAACCAGGCTTCAATGACGATGAGTCCAGCTCACAGATTGTCTTCGGCATTGCAAGGCGGGTTCCTCCTCCGAATACTTCATAGATGATTTTGAACACGAGGATCGTGTCTGGCTCTGCAAAATAAGTTCCACATACCACCGTAGAGATAATAATATTTCCACAAATCTGATCTGCTGACGTACTCTGTAGCGTGGCATCACACCATAGCCAGGTCTTTATTCGAATCGTTTTTCATAACCTATCTCAGCGTGTTTTGCAAGGCGGTTTCCTTGGCATGTCTTGTCGAAGCAGAGATCGTGTCCCCTTCTTACGGGATTCCCACCAATACGGACGTGGGTAACCCAACCGCGCCATCAATTACGGCGCTTGGGGGATAAGCGAGTTTTACCAGGCTGGTGGGTGCGCATAGTTTCGTCCGCCCTTATAAAGGGATAAGGTTTCACCTTTTTCTACCCACGCCTTCTTCCTCCTTGCTCATCCATTTTCACGCACTCGAGCTCCAGCGCCCAAGTCCACATCCTTCTCCTCAACTCTCTCCGAACATGTCCGGAGCGGGAGGCAAGTGGATGGTATCCTCCGTCACGGAGGGACACATCAAAAAACTATGTGGGGGCGGATATTTAGCCGTGGATATCGTGCACCGGCTGCCATCCGTGGGGCAGATCGTCCCTACCCCAGAACCTCACGAAAGGGTGGTTTTCCTCCCCCACTTCGTCCGCGGACTGGGGTTTCCCCTCCATCCATTTATTCGCGGCCTTATGTTCTATTATGGGCTGTACTTTCATGATCTGGCCCCGAATTTCATCCTCAACATCTCGGCGTTCATCGTCGTGTGCAAGGCTTTCCTCCGCATCCGGCCCCACTTTGGCCTATGGCTGAAGACCTTCAATATCAAGCCGAAGGTAGTAGGCGGCCAACAAGCGGAATGCAGCGGAGCCATGGTGGGCAAAATGCCCAATGTTACATGGCTCGAGGGCTCCTTCGTGGAGACCATAAAGGGGTGGAAATCGGGGTGGTTCTACATCACCGAGCCACGCAACACCAACTAGGTGGCGGCCCCCGAGTTTCAATCCGGAATCCCCACGCGGCTCACTTCCTGGAAGGAGAAGGGCCTGTCCTGGGGCTCATCGGTGGAGCTGGACGGACTCCAGAAGTGTATCCAGAACATGATAAGCAAGAAACTTAAGCTTGTCAACATAGTCTAGGTCATGCTCTTCCGCCGGATCCTCCCGTGTCAACAACGGGCTTTCAACTTATGGGAGTTCGACCCGGCCCAGCACCAGACTCTACGCGAGCTCTTCGACACAATGCATAAGGACGTCTGGAAGGTGCTGTTCAAGGGCGCCGAGGTCCCCCCTTCTCTTACCGAGGACCGCGGGCTAAGCGCGAAGCGCCCTGCGAATCCGGTAAGTTCTGTACATCTGGTAGGGTATTTATTTCCCATAGCTTAACCATGTGCGGGGTCTAAGCTCCCATGCCTTTGACGGGACTGGGTGGAGACATCGGAGCAGATTAACTGTCCGGCCCCTCTGCCTGAAGACCTTGCAGACGCTCTCCTGACGGAGATGCGGACTCCGGCTCCTTATGAGGTGCCGGAGAAGACCAAGAAGAAGGCCACGGGAACCCGAAAGAGTTCCCGGCGCCAGGTGGTATCGGACAAATCGTCCGATAACTCTGAGATGCACTCCTCCCATGAAAACGAGGAGGAGGAAGATGAATATTCTCCCCCTCCAGCCAGGGGAGACAAGAAAAGGAAGGCCGCCCCAACCGGGGAGGCCGAAGGGTCCAAGAAGGGAAGGACTCTCCTTCCGAACTGCTCCACCACCGCCGCCGAGGGCGAAGACGAGTGGCTGCTCAGGGCCAAGCCCCTGGCGAAGTCGTAAGTATTCGGATACCAGAGTAACTCATGGCATACTATTGTTGCACTGCTTCTCCTAACGTCGAATATGATTATGCAGTCCGCCCCGAGCCCGTATCGACGTATCCTCGTCAGATGGTTCCTTGGACTCGTTGGATATGAATAATGATACACTTCAAACCGCCTCCTCTCCTTGCCCTACGGACAATGCCGAGGTATTGTCTCAAGGTGCACCGAGCCGGGGGGAGATAGTCCCGGAGGCCCCTCAAGGCGAACTTCTGGACTCCAGGCGCGAAGGGAGCAAGACTCCCAAGGGCTCCAAGTTCGGCCCCCAGCCGAACGCCACGCTGGAACCTCCAGTGGTTCCGGACTCCAGTAGGCGGCTCCCTTCCAAGAGGGGCAAGCCGCCCGTGCCGGTGACCTCTGTCCATCCAGAGGCACCGGTCAACCTGCTGGGAGCGCTTCGCGGTGCTTCCATCAACGAAGAGCACCGCACTATTATGAGTGCGGTGATCAAGAAGGTTCAGTCCACCAAGAGCGGACTGACTGAAGCCTGTGCCAGCCTTCTAACAGGCTTTGAGGTAAGTATTTAAAATATAGGAAAATATTACCGCATAGAAAGTAGCCCCTGATGCCCTGTTTGGTGTTCACAAAGAAAAGCTGAATAGAGGATCAAATAATATCTGCAGGAGTCTAATATAAGTATGTCTATATGCGTATGCAGGCTTCGCTGCTGACCTCCGCACTGACTGCGAAGGTCGCTGCACTGAAGCAGAACCTCGAGCGGTCCGAGGAAGAGCTCGGTCTTACCAAGAGGCAGCTCAAGGAGAACAAAGGTAAGTAATGCCTTGTCTATATATATATATATATAAATATGCGGTTGCAAAATGATAGGATCATCATGGATGTGCCAGGGGCCATGACCGAAGTGGCGACCCTGAAGCAAGCTCTGTCTGAGGCCGAAAACAAAGTGGCCAAGGAGCGCACCGAGCGGGAAAAATAAGAGGCACGGGTGGGCGAGGTGCAGCAAGAGCTTCAAGCTCTCGTGAAGAAGCACGAGGCTTTGGGCTTGACTCGAAGACGCGAGAGTCCGAGCTTGCCGCGGCCCTCGAGAGCACAAAGCATGCCAAGGCTGAAGCCCAAAAGGCCCTCCAGGAAATTGAGGCGATGAGGAAGATAGCGACGGGTAAGGCATTCAATATGCAAAGCAAGCATGTGAAAGTAAATTACTTGTTACTTACCCGAGTCCGGAGCTCTCCAGGAGCATTCGCAGATTTGCCCCACAACGTGTCGGATGCCGCGAAGTATTACCAGGCCTAGGAGGGGAGCTCGACGGAGAAGTTGTTCTGGTCTTAGTATACTGGGACCGAACACCCGATGCCTATGAGCGACCAGCTGAAGCAACTGGTCGAGCTGCACAAGGCGGCCGAACAGGCCATGAGGGGCCTTATAGTCTGGATGTGGCATGGAGACTCCCTTCCCAACAGCTACTTCGGCGTGGTGAGGCGGCTTGTGGATGCCTGCCCACGGCTGGAAGTCATAAAGCGGTCCGTCTGCATCGAAGGTGCACGCCGGGCTTTTGCCCGTGTGAAGGTGCACTGGGCCAAGATGGACGCCCAAAAGCTGGTAAAGGAGGGGCCGCCGCAGGGAAAGGAGCATCGCCACCCCGAAATGTATTATGAGGATGTCCTGAAGGGTGCCCGTCTTGTGGCGGACGAGTGTGCGAAGGATGTAATTTTTGAATGAACTTGCTCGTGTGATCCTGTATTATGAAAACTTGTTCATGTGCACTATGCAACGCTTGTTTGAATTGAAAATATTACCTTCTGTGTGGCTGTTTATCAAATCTGAGAGATGGCCAGTCGTCGGCTTCTGCCCCATGCCATGAGTGCTGGGGTGTTCGGGATAAACCTGAGCACTCTTTTTCCCATTGTTGGTCCTTCGAGGGAGGTTCTCAGCACAATGAACAAGGCAATCAGACTATAATGCTTTATCACTCTCACTTAGCCATAGAAGTCTACAATTTTAAATTGTGGCGAAGCCCCTAGTGTTCGGAAGGCCGAATTCGGGGCGCTATACACGCCTTAAGGCGGACAAAGCCGACTCCTCGCTCTAAGCTTCATAAGTCTTTAGGGACTCGAGACCTCTCGAACAGTGACCAACTCTTGCCTTATCATGATAGTCAGTTTTAGCTTTCTCTACTGAGGTGCTTGCCCAGATGAACCGGGGCACAATCGCAGTAGTTCTCCCAGTGCTACCTTAGCCGATATAGCGGAATGTAAGGTACCAAAACATGGGAGCCAGGCAAACCCAACTATTGACCCAAGACATGATTCGGAGCTGATGCATATAATGCTATAAGTTCGGGGTGCCGCACTATTGAAAGTGCTCGGACTTCTCACGCCGTATTATGGGGTACGCTTAAGCCCCTAGCATATTGGCCGTACCAAAGTGTACGGGTGCTGAATGTTGTGAATGAACATATATATATATATAAAGAAGAATAGAGAATGCGATAATAGTCTAGTGCTATGCATTGTTTATTCAAAAAGGTGCGTCGAAGCAGAATGATACAAGTAGTGTGATAAGCAAAAAGTAGGACTATTTGACATGTCCCCTTCAAGGGCAACCTGAGAAATGGTATTTGAAGCAAGTATTTCACTCGTTATCAGAGACCACCTGGTAGTTCCGTGGTGCGACGTAGCTTGCTGCCTCTTTGGTTGTTGCATCGTGTGTCCGGCAATCGTAACGCCGGACGGGGTTTCCAAAGATTAAAGTCCTGAAAGATAGAAAAATAACAAAGCGGGAAGCCCCTAGTGCGGTTGAGCCGCGTCTTGGGGCGTGCCGTAGTCGTGCCCCCTCCCCATCTGTGCCCATGGTATTTTCAATGCGTAATTATGTACGCGTAGCACGGATTTCGCCGTTTGGCTGGGACTGGGGTGGGGGCCGCATTGCTATGCGAGCTCGGGACGTGCCAGGCGGTCTTGTTGCCGATTACTTCGGGCGCGCTTGAAGGTGTCCAGGTCTTTAATCGCCAAACTGATGGATTGCCTTAAGAGGCTGCTTTGCGCTTCTGCTGCGTGGGCCGTAGTGTGCTTCTCCGTGCGGAGGGAGCGCTCTGTGTTTCCATTGACTGTGATGACCCCCCGAGGTCCTGGCATCTTGAGCTTGAGATATGCATAGTGTGGTACCGCGTTGAATCTCGCAAATGCGGTTCGCCCGAGCAGTGCATGATAGCCACTACGGAAAGGGACTATATCGAAGATTAACTCCTCGCTTCGGAAGTTATCCGGGGATCCGAAGACCACTTCCAGTGTGACTGAGCCTGTGCAATGGGCCTCTACACCTGGTATGACGCCTTTGAAGGTCGTTTTTGTGGGTTTGATCCTTGAGGGGTCTATACCCATTTTGCACATTGTGTCCTGATAAAGCAGGTTCAGGCTGTTGTCGCCGTCCATAAGGACTCGAGTGAGGTGAAATCCGTCGATGATTAGGTCTAGGACCAGTGCGATGAATCCGCCATGATGGATACTAGTGGGATGGTCCCTGCGATCAAAGGTGATCGGACAGGAGGACCATGGGTTGAACTTTGGGGCGACTGGCTCCAACGCATATACGTCCCTTAGCGCACGCTTCCGCTCCCTCTTGGGGATGTGGGTTGCGTATATCATGTTCACCGTCCGCACTTGTGGGGGAACCTCTTCTGTCCTCCGGTGTTCGGCTACCGGGGCTCCTCCTCGTCATCGCTATGTGATACGTCTCCAACGTACGTATAATTTTTTATTGCTCCATGCTATATTATATACTATTTTGGGCAATATTGGGCTTTATTTTCCACTTTTATATTACTTTTGGGACTAACCTATTAACCGGAGGCCCAGCCCAGATTTGCTGTTTTATGCCTATTTCAGTGTTTTGAAGAAAAGGAATATCAGACGGAGTCGAAACGGAACGAAATCAACTGGAGAAGTTATTTTTGGAAGGAAACACACCTGATGGACTTGGACCCCACGTCAGGGGAGACACGAGGTGCTCACAAGGGTGGGGGGCACGCCCCCCTAGGGCACCCCCCTGTCTCGTGGGGCCCCCGTGGCTCCTCTGACGTCCTCCCTGCACCCATATATATCCACGTACCCTAAAACTTCCAGAACGCAACATAGATCGGGAGTTCCGCCGCCAGAAGCCTCCGTAGCCACCGAAAACCAATCTAGACCCGTTCCGGCACCCTGCCCGAGGGGGCAATCCTTCTCCGGTGGCCATCTTCATCATCCCGGTGCTCTCCATGACGAGGAGGGAGTAGTTCTCCCTCGGGGCTGAGGGTATGTACCAGTAGCTATGTGTTTGATCTCTCTCTCTCTCTCTCTCATGTTCTTGATTTGGCACGATCTTGATGTATCGCGAGCTTTGCTATTATATTTGGATCCTATGATGTTTCTTCCCCCCTCTTCTCTCTTGTAATGAATCAAGTTTCCCCTTTGAAGTTATCTTATCGGATTGAGTCTTTAAAGACTTGAGAACACTTGATGTATGTCTTGCCGTGGATATCTGTGGTGACAATGGGATACCACGTGCCACTTGATGTATGTTAAGGTGACCAACTTGCGGGTTTCGTGACATTGGGAACCTATGCATAGGGGTTGGCACACGTTTTCGTCGTGATTCTCCGGTAGAAACTTTGGGGCACTCTTTGAGGTCCTTTGTGTTGGTTGAATAGATGAATATGAGATTGTGTGACGCATATCGTATAATCATACCCACGGATACTTGAGGTGACATTGGAGTATCTAGGTGACATTAGGGTTTTGGTTGATTTGTGTCTTAAGGTGTTATTCTAGTACGAACTCTAGGGCTGTTTGTGACACTTATAGGAATAGCCCAACGGATTGATTGGAAAGAATAACTTTGAGGTGGTTTCGTACCCTACCATAATCTCTTCGTTCGTTCTCCGCTATTAGTGACTTTAGAGTGACTCTTTGTTGCATGTTGAGGGATAGTTATGTGATCCAATTATGTTAGTATTGTTGAGGAAACTTACACTAGCGAAAGTATGAACCCTATGCCTTGTTTACCATCATTGCAATACCGTTTATGCTCACTTTTATCACTTGCTACCTTGCTATTTTTATTATTTCAGATTAGAAAAACTATTATCTACTATCCATATTGCACTTGTATCACTATCTCTTCGCTGAACTACTGCACCTATACAATTTACCATTGTATTGGGTGTGTTGGGGACACAAGAGACTCTTTGTTATTTGGTTGCAGGGTTGCTTGAGAGAGACCATCTTCATCCTACGCCTCCTATAGATTGATAAACCTTAGGTCATCTACTTGAGGGAAATTTGCTATTGTCCTACAAACCTCTGCACTTGGAAGCCCAACAACGTCTACAAGAAGAAGGTTGTGTAGTAGACATCAAGCTCTTTTCTGGCGCCGTTGCCGGGGAGGCGAAGAAAGCGACACTAACACCCCGTCAACTAAGCTCTTTTCTGGCGCCGTTGCCGGGGAGGTTAGCGCTTGAAGGTATATCTTTAGATCTTGCAATCAAGTCTTTTATTTTTTTGTTTTATCACTAGTTTAGTTTATAAAAGAAAACTATAAAAAAATGGAATTGAGTTTGTCTCATACGCTTCACCTTTTTAATATCTTCCGTGAGTATGATGGAAAGGATAATTGTGCTCAAGTGCTAGAAGAAGAAATCTATAAAATATTTAACACTAAATATTTGAATGATGAGCATGATTGCAATGTTGTTAGTATGAATTCCTTGAATATCCATGATGCTAATGATATGCAAAGCCACAAGCTTGGGGAAGCTATGTTTGATGAAGATGATATTTTTTGTTCCCCAAGTTTTGATGAGCAAATTTATTATGATGAAAGCATGCCTCCTATCTATGATGATTATTGTGATGACACGTATGCTTTAAAGAACAATGATAACCATGAAACTTGTCATCTTGATCTTAATTTTCAATCACATGATAGTTATTTTGTTGAGTTTGCTCCCACTATTATTCATGAGAAGAATTTTGCTTGTGTGGAGAGTAGTAAATTTCCTATGCTTGTAGATCATGAAAAGAATGCTTTAGGTTCTGGTTATATTGTTGAATTCATTCATGATGCTACTGAAAATTATTATTAGGGAGGAACATATGCTTGTAGGAATTGCAATAATATCAAGTTTCCTCTCTACGTGCTTAAAATCTTGAAATTATGCTTGTTTTGCTCTCCTATGCTAGTTGATTATTGTTCCTACAAGTTATTTGCTCACAAAATCCCTATGCATAGGAAGTGGGTTAGACTTAAATTTGCTAATCATATTCTTCATGATGCTCTCTTTATGTTACAATTCTTATCTTTTATGTGAGCATCGTTGAGATCATCATGCCTAGCTAGGGGCATTAAACGATAGCGCTTGTTGGGAGGCAACCCAATTTTATTTTGGTTACTTGCTTTTTGTTCCTGTTTAGTAATAAATAATTCATCTAGCCTCTGCTTAGATGTGGTTTTATGCTTTTAATTAGTGTTTGTGCCAAGTAGAACCTTTGGGAAGACTTGGGGAAAGTCTTGTTGATCATGCTGTAAAAAACAGAAACTTTAGCGCTCACGAGAACTGCTACCATTTTTATTTGAAGAGCGCTATTTAGTTAATTCTTTTTGAAGATGATTAATAGATAAATTCCTCAGGTCCAGCAATTTATTTGAGAATTTTATGAGCTCCAGAAGTATACGTTTGATTCATATTACTACAGACTGTTCTGTTTTTGACAGATTCTGTTTTTCATGTGTTGTTTACTTATTTTGATGAATCAATGGCTAGTAAAATAGTTTATAAACCATAGAGAAGTTGGAATACAGTAGGTTTAACACCAATATAAATAAATAATGAGTTCATTACAGTACCTTGAAGTGGTGATTTATTTTCTTATACTAACGGAGCTTACGAGTTTTCTGTTAAGTTTTGTGTTGTGAAGTTTTCAAGTTTTGGGTAAGGATTCGATGGAATATGGAATAAGGAGTGGAAAGAGCCTAAGCTTGGGGATTCCCAAGGCAACCCAAGGTAATATTCAAGGATAGCCAAGATCCTAAGCTTGGGTATGCCTCGGAAGGCATCCCCTCTTTCGTCTTCGTTCATCGGTAACTTTACTTGGAGCTATATTTTTATTCGCCACATGATATGTGTTTTGCTTGGAGCGTCAATTTATTTTGTTAGGATTTTCTTGCTGTTATTTATAACAATGTTTTGCATCTTTTATTTCAATAAAAGTGGCATTGATAGCCTTTACTATGCCTATTTTAGAAGTCCACATGTTGCTGTTTAAAAACAGAAAGTTTACCGCTGTTGCAATAA
Source organism: Triticum dicoccoides (assembly GCF_002162155.2). NCBI lineage: Eukaryota > Viridiplantae > Streptophyta > Magnoliopsida > Poales > Poaceae > Triticum > Triticum dicoccoides. The sequence continues at coordinate 395,310,197 of NC_041388.1, read as the reverse complement.
TTCCCTAGAAAAGTCAGAATGTGATAAAATGTTGAAACCTTTTGCATATTAAGCTCTGATAAATTTACTACAGTGGTAATTTTCTTTCATAATTTTTGGATCTAGGGAAGTATGGATGTTGCAGAATTCTTTACAGACTGTCCTGTTTAGGCAGATTGCTGTTATGTTTGCATTGTTTGCATATGTTTGCTTCTTTAATGATTCTATTTGAGGATAGGACTATTAAATATGCAGAGGCATTTAGTATGAAATGTTGAGTAATAATTTTAGTGATTTGCTACAGTAGAGTATGATAAGGTTTTGGCAATGGTTTATACTAACTTATCTCACGGCTCCTTGTTGAGTTTTGTGTGGATGAAGCTTTTGAGATTTAGGGAGACCGTGATATGAGAGGAATTAAGGAGACACAAAAGCTCAAGCTTGGGGATGCCCAAGTTACACCAAGATAATATTTCAAGAAGTCTCAAGCATCTAAGCTTGGGGATGCCCCGGTTGGCTTCCCACCTTTCTTCTTCAACAACTATCGGTTAGTATCGGTTGATCCTAAGATTTTCCTTCTTCACATGATGTTTGCTATTCTTAGATGTCATTTTATTTTGCTTTGCTTGCTGTTTGAATAGAATACCAAGATCTGAAATTATTAAATGTTAGAGAGTCTTCACATAGTTGCATAATTATTCGACTACTCATTGATCTTCACTTATATCTTTCGGAGTAGTTTGTCATTTGCTCTAGTGCTTCACTTATATCTTTTTAGAGCATGGTGGTAGTTTTATTTTGAAGAAATAGATGAACTCTCATGATTCACTTAGATTATTTTGAGAGTCTTAAATAGCATGGTAATTTGCTTAAAATCCTAATATGCTAGGTATTCAAGAATAATAAAATTCTCTTATGAGTGTGTTGAATACTAAGAGAAGTTTGATACTTGATGATTGTTTTGAGACATGAGGATGGTGATATTAGAGTCATGCTAGTTGAGTAGTTGTGAATTTGAGAAATACTTGTGTTGAAGTTTGTGATTCCTGTAGCATGCACGTATGGTGAACCGTTATGTGATGAAGTCGGAGCATGATTTATTTATTGATTGCCTTCCTTGTGAGTGGCGGTCGGGGACGAGCGATGGTCTTTTCCTACCAATCTATCCCCCTAGGAGCATGCGCGTAGTACTTTGCTTTGATAACTTGTAGAGTTTTGCAATAAGTATGTGAGTTCTTTATGACTAATGTTGAGTCCATGGATTATACGCATTCTCACCCTTCCACCATTGCTAGCCTCTCTAGTACCGTGCAACTTTCACCGGTACCATAAACCCACCATATATCTTCCTCAAAACAGCCACCATACCTACCTATTATGGCATTTCCATAGCCATTCCGAGATATATTGCCATGCAACTTTCCACCGTTCCGTTTATTATGACACGCTTCATCATTGTCATATTGCTTTGCATGATCATGTAGTTGACATCGTATTTGTGGCAAAGCCATCGTTCATAATTCTTCCATACATGTCACTCATGAGTCATTGCACATCCCGGTACACCGCCGGAGGCATCCATATAGAGTCATACTTTGTTCTAGTATCGAGTTGTATCATTGAGTTGTAAATAAATAGAAGTGTGATGATCATCATTCAATATAGCATTGTCCCAAAAAAGGCCAAATAAAAAAAAAGGCCAAATAAAAAAAGAAAGGCCAAATAAAAAAAAGAGAGGCCAAATAAAATAAAATAAAAAATAAATAAAAGGGGCTATGCTACTATCCTTTTACCACACTTGTGCTTCAAAGTAGCACCATGATATAGCGACTCTCATATATTGTGCTTCAAAGTAGCACCATGTTCTTCATATAGAGTCTCATATGTTGTCGCTTTCATATACTAGTGGGAATTTTACATTATAGAACTTGGCTTGTATATTCCAATGATGGGCTTCCTCAAAATTGCCCTAGGTCTTCGTGAGCAAGCAAGTTGGATGCACACCCACTTAGTTTCTTTTTGAGCTTTCATACACTTATAGCTCTAGTGCATCCGTTGCATGGCAATCCCTACTCACTCCCATTGATATCTATTGATGGGCATCTCCATAGCCCATTGATACGCCTAGTTGATGTGAGACTATCTTCTCCCTTTTTGTCTTCTCCACAACCACCATTCTATTCCACCTATAGTGATATGTCCATGGCTCACGCTCATGTATTGCGTGAAGATTGAAAAAGTTTGAGAACATCAAAAGTATGAAACAATTTCTTGGCTTGTCATCGGGGTTGTGCATGATTTAAATATGTTGTGTGGTGAAGATGGAGCATAGCCAGACTATATGATTTTGTAGGGATAGCTTTCTTTGGCCATGTTATTTTGAGAAGACATGATTGCTTAGTTAGTATGCTTGAAGTATTATTATTATTTTTATGTCAATATAAACTTTTGTCTTGAATCTTTATAATTTGAATATTCATACCACAATTGAGAAGAATTACATTAAAATTATGCCAAGTAGCACTCCGCATCAAAAATTCTGTTTTTATCATTTACCTACTCGAGGACGAGCAGGAATTAAGCTTGGGGATGCTTGATACGTCTCCAATGTATCCATAATTTTTGATTGCTCCATGCTATATTATCTACTGTTTTGGGCAATATTGGGCTTTATTTTCCACTTTTATATTACTTTTGGGACTAACCTATTAACCGGAGGCCCAGCCCAGATTTGCTGTTTTATGCCTATTTCAGTGTTCTGAAGAAAAGGAATATCAGACGGAGTCGAAACGGAACGAAATCAACTGGAGAAGTTATTTTTGGAAGGAAACACACCTGATGGACTTGGACCCCACATCAGGGGAGACACGAGGTGCTCACAAGGGTGGGGCGCCCCCCAGGGCGCGCCCCCCCAGGGCCCGCCCCCCTGTCTTGTGGGGGCCCCCGTGGCTCCTCCGACGTCCTCCCTGCACCCATATATATCCACGTACCCTAAAACTTCCAGAACACAACATAGATCGGGAGTTCCGCCGCCAGAAGCCTCCGTAGCCACCGAAAACCAATCTAGACCCGTTCCGGCACCCTGCCGGAGGGGGCAATCGTTCTCCGGTGGCCATCTTCATCATCCTGGTGCTCTCCATGACGAGGAGGGAGTAGTTCTCCCTCGGGGCTGAGGGTATGTACCAGTAGCTATGTGTTTGATCTCTCTCTCGTGTTCTTGATTTGGCATGATCTTGATGTATCACGAGCTTTGCTATTATATTTGGATCCTATGATCTTTCTTCCCCCCCTCTTCTCTCTTGTAATGAATCGAGTTTCCCCTTTGAAGTTATCTTATCGGATTGAGTCTTTAAAGACTTGAGAACACTTGATGTATGTCTTGCCGTGGATATCTGTGGTGACAATGGGATACCACGTGCCACTTGATGTATGTTAAGGTGACCAACTTGCGGGTTTCGTGACATTGGGAACCTATGCATAGGGTTGGCACACGTTTTCGTCGTGATTCTCCGGTAGAAACTTTGGGTCACTCTTTGAGGTCCTTTGTGTTGGTTGAATAGATGAATCTGAGATTGTGTGACGCATATCGTATAATCATACCCACGGATACTTGAGGTGACATTGGAGTATCTAGGTGACATTAGGGTTTTGGTTGATTTGTGTCTTTAAGTGTTATTCTAGTATGAACTCTAGGGTTGTTTGTGACACTTATAGGAATAGCCCAACAGATTGATTGGAAAGAATAACTTTGAGGTGGTTTCGTACCCTACCATAATCTCTTCGTTCGTTCTCCGCTATTAGTGACTTTGGAGTGACTCTTTGTTGCATGTTGAGGGATAGTTATGTGATCCAATTATCTTAGTATTGCTGAGGGAACTTACACTAGCGAAAGTATGAACCCTAGGCCTTGTTTACCATCATTGCAATACCGTTTATGCTCACTTTTATCACTTGCTACCTTGCTGTTTTTATTATTTTAGATTACAAAAACTATTATCTACTATCCATATTGCACTTGTATCACTATCTCTTCGCCGAACTAGTGCACCTATACAATTTACCGCTGTATTGGGTGTGTTGGGGACACAAGAGACTCTTTGTTATTTGGTTGCAGGGTTGCTTGAGAGAGACCATCTTCATCCTACGCCTCCTACGGATTGATAAACCTTAGGTCATCCACTTGAGGGAAATTTGCTACTGTCCTACAAACCTCTGCACTTGGAGGCCCAACAACGTCTACAAGAAGAAGGTTGTGTAGTAGACATCACTATGTAGCCCCTTATCTTTGTTTTCGGCGTTTAACTTGCCGGCCTGCTTGAACACCCAACATCCCCTGTTGGTGTGGTTGGCTGGCTTGTCGGGGGTGCCATGTATTTGGCACGAGCGATCGAGTATTCGGTCCAAACTGGACGGGCCCGGAGTGCTTCTTTTGAATGGATTTTTCCGCTGACCGGGTTTAGATCCTCTGAATCCGGCATTGACTGCTGTATCCTCGGTATTGTTGCTATTGACGCGGCGCTTATGTTTGTTGCAACGTGACCTGCCATTGCTATCCTTGGTATTTGAAGTACCATGGTTCTTTGATATGTTATTGCTGCGAGCCAGCCAACTGTCTTCTCCCGCACAAAAGCGGGTCATGAGTGTCGTGAGGGCTGCCATAGATTTCGGCTTTTCCTGGCCAAGGTGCCGGGGAGCCACTCGTCGTGGATGTTGTGCTTAAAAGCTGCTAGGGCCTCTGCATCCGGACATTCGATGATTTGATTTGTCTTTGTCAGGAACCGTGTCCAGAATTGCCTGGTCGATTCCTCTAGCTGCTGAATTATGTGGCTCAAGTCATCGACATCCGGTGGTCGCACATAAGTGCCCTGGAAGTTGTCGAGGAATGCGGCTTCCAGATCTTCCCAACAGCCAATGGATTCTGCTGGCAAGCTGTTGAGCCAATGCCGAGCTGGTCCTTTGAGCTTGAGTGGGAGGTATTTGATGGCGTGTAGATCATCACCGCGGGCCATATTTACGGGTTTGAAACCCTCTGGGATTTGGTGATCCATTACTTCGTCTGTGAAGCATATGGGGTGTGCGACGCCTCTGTAGTGGGCTATGTCGCGACACAGCTCGAATGAGTCTTGTCCGCTGTGTTTGGCCCGGCCGGATTTACTTTTACTGTATCTGGCGTGACGGTTATCGTCTCGCGTAGTGGCGCGCCCTCGTGATCCGTAGATAGATCTTGCGTGTTTTGCTTTGTCCTCCAATTTGTCTCGCAGGTCTAGCGTGTTTCCCCGTGCCTTGTTATTTTTATTTGAGTGGCGTCAGGGTGCGGGCTGAGTTTTTGGCTGAAATGCCTCTCTGTCGCGGCCACGAGGTGGCCGATCAGTCACGTCATATGCTAGAGATGTAGGTTTTAATGCTTCCTCCTCCAGTCGGGGTAGCAACCTGCGCTTTGAGTAACTCTTGGAGGGGCGTTCAAGTTCATATTCCTCAGCCGCAAGGACTTCAGTCCATCTGTCAGCTAGCAAATCTTGATCAGCTTGAAGCTGCTGATGCTTTTTCTTAAGGCTATTTGCCGTGGCTATAAGCTGGCGCTTGAAGCTCTCTTGCTCGACGGGATCCACCGGCACGACGAATTCATCATCGTTGAGGCTTGCCTCCTCTTCGGAGGGAGGCATGTAATTATCATCCTCCGCCTCTCCATCTGCCGCTCTCTCGGGAGGGCTGGCTTCTCCATCCTCCCGCTCACAATCTTGCTGGAGGGGATTGTTGTCGTCTTCGGCACTGTTCGGAGTGCTATTATCTCTTATGCCGGTGTCACCGCTTTTGCTTTGGCGAGACTTAGAGCAGCGCCGCTGACGTCGGTGCTTGGGTTGCTTCTTGGAGGGGTCATCCTCCGCTGTCCCGTCGCCATTGCCTTCTTTGGGTGTGTCCACCATGTATATATCATATGATGAGGTGGTTGTCCAGTGCCCTGTGGGCAGTGGTTCCTCTTCGTCTCCCGCATCCTCGTCCATACCGTCGATGTCTTCAGAGTCGAATTCGAGCATGTCAGTCAAATTGTCGACAGTGGCTACTAAGTGGGTGGTGGGTGGGCGGCGAATTTCTTCGTCATACGCATCCCAATCCTGCCGAACATAGTTCGGCCAGGACTCTCCTGACAGGGAGAGAGACCTTAATGAGTTCAGCATGTCACCGTAGGGCGAGTGCCGAAAGATATCCGCGGAGGTGAACTCCATGATCGGCGCCCACTCGAATTCGATAGGCACGGGCACAGGCGGTTCGGAGTCCGTGGCCGGGGAAGAATCCGGCAATTTGGCCTCACGGATCTTGTGAAGGGTAAGGTCGATACTCGGCTCGATCGGCGCTGAGAATGCGGTATCCGTGGCGGGGTCTATCCCCCCGTCTGTGGATGGCGCAATCGGCTCCGAATTGAGGGTCAGAGCGGTTGCCGGTGCGATCTCCTGCACACTGCCCGACGGTAGAGCTAAAACATGCTCATCGTGACCGTGCGGCATACTCGGCAGGGGCTCGAATCCGTCGAAGATCAAGTCTCCGCGGATGTCGGCCGTGTAATTTAAGCTTCCAAACCTGACTTGGTGGCCAGGGGCGTAACTCTCGATCTGCTCCAGATGGCCAAGCGAGTTGGCCCGCAGTGTGAAGCCGCCGAATACAAAGATCTGTCCGGGGAGAAAAGTCTCACCCTGGACTGCATCGCTATCGATGATCGTAGGATCCATCAAGCCTAATGATGATGACATAGAGGAACTCTCAATGAAAGCACCAATGTCGGTGTCAAAACCGGCGGATCTCAGGTAGGGGGTCCCGAACTGTGTGTCTAAGGCGGATGGTAACAGGAGGTAGGGGACACGATGTTTTACCCAGGTTCGGGCCCTCTTGATGGAGGTAAAACCCTACGTCCTGCTTGATTATTCTTGATAATATGAGTAGTATAAGAGTTGATCTACCACGAGATCAGAGAGGCTAAACCCTAGAAGCTAGCCTATGGTATGATTGTATGTTGTCCTGCGGACTAAAACCCTCCGGTTTATATAGACACCGGATGGGGCTAGGGTTACACAGAGTCGGTTATAAAGAAGGAGATCTACATATCCGTATTGCCAAGCTTGCCTTCCATGCCAAGGAGAGTCCCATCCGGACACGGGACGAAGTCTTCAATCTTGTATCTTCATAGTCCAACAGTCCGGCCAAAGGATATAATCCGGCTGTCCGGATACCCCCTAATCCAGGACTCCCTCAGACGTCTACGCCGTAGAGACGGTCGCCCCAAAATTGAACCCTTGGTCGGCTTGTCTGATCACCTTCGATCGCAGGGACCACCCGACCAGTATCCGTCATGGAGGTTCGGCAGCTCTGGTCCTTGATCCAATCATCGATTGATTTCATCTTACTCGAGTCCTTATGGATGGCGGCAACAGTCTTAACCTGATCTATCAAGACACAATCCGCAAAATGGGCGCTGACCCGTCAAGAATCAAGCCTAGTAACACCACCTTTAAAGGAGTGATACCCGGCGTTGAGGCCCTTTGCACGGGCTCATTAACACTGGAAGTAGTCTTCGGTTCACCGGATAACTTCCGAAGTGAAGACTTGATCTTCAACATCGTCCCCTTCCGTAGTGGTTATCACGCACTACTCGGACAAACCGCCTTCGCCCGAATCAATGCAGTCCCGCATTATGCTTATTTAAAGCTAAAAATGCTTGGACCTGCGGTGTTATCACAGTCAATGGAAACATGGAGTGCTCCCTCCGCACTGAGGAGCATACTGCGGCCCTTGCGGCTGAAGTGCAGAGCGACCTCATTAGACCGAACACTTCATCGGCTATCAAGCCCCCAGACACTGTTAAACGTGGTCGGTCTACTCTGCATAATGATAGCTCGGTGAATCCAGAGCTAGACTAGCAGTCTCGTCTCCGTCGATCGCCACACACATCCGCGACATATGTACCACGCCTGCATAATTACACACTCAAAAAACGCTCGGCAACAACGGAGGCACACTACGGACAAGGTCTATAGTGCGGCTCGACCCTATTTGACCTTAACCTTCCTTCTTTGATTTTTTCTTTTTCCATACCACAGGTGCATTAAAACCTAGCTATTTCACGGCCGTGCAAGGACTCTTTCCGGCCCCGTTCTCGTATAAACGACCATGGACCGCTCCTCTCAAAGGATCTTTTCCACAAAGGCGAAAGTGGCGCAGATGTGCGGTAGGGCATCAATGAGATCTTCAAGACCATTTTTCTTACGCCCCGTATACAGCTTTCCCTTGTGTACAAATTTCGGCATGAAAAATAGCCTTGGCATTATCTGTAATAGCACATCCTGACGTATCAAACAGATTATAATGAAAATAGTTTTTTTACCAACCTTCTTTCGGTCTTGGTTTGTTTCATAATCTGCATTCCTCTTTTGTGCTAAGATTGCCACATATACATTCTAGTATAGCTTTAATGCCAGGGGCTCTATTCGGCCACACATATTTTCAAAAAGTCCGAACACTCTTAGAGTACACTTCGGCGTCCCGTACATTGCATTATATGCATCAACTCCGAATTATGTCTTGGGTCAATAGTTGGGTTGCCCGGCTCCTGTGGTTACTACCTTACGTTCCGCCTGTTCGGCTAAGGTAGTAAAGGGAGAACTATTGCGATTGTGTTTCTGGTTCGTCCGGTCAAGCACCTTAGTAAAGAAAGCTAAAAACTGACTGTCATGATACGGCAAGAGCTGGTCAGCAATTCGGCGAGTTACTATAAATCTCTTGCAATTTCTTCCGTATTATATGAAGGACTGGCCTTCATCCAGTCACGCGCCTAAGGCATCCAAGTTCGGATAGCCGCACAAGCACCAGGGGCTAGTTCCCAGTTCTATTGTCAAACTCCTATGGCTAAGTGATAGTGATAAAGCCACATAATCTGATTGCCTAGTTCGCTGCGCAGACACCTTCTTTACGGACCAAGACATTGGGTCAAGTGTGATCGTGCGCTACTCCGAACACCCCCGTAGCATCTATGTGGGGGCTGAAGCCGACGACTGGTAAACTCTCAGAAATAAAAACGGCCGCACAGGAGGAAAATAATTTCAGATAAAGGCATAAATATATTACAAAGCCTTGGTCCATAAAACAACACCTGGACAGCTCGGATACATTCACTCAAACATGATATCCTTCGAGCATTGGCCCTCTACTATTCAGGCACCCTCCAGGACATCGTCAAAATACCGCTCCAGCTTGCTGTGATCCTTGCCTTTGGGCAGGCCCTCGGTCGCCACGATGGTGGCCTTGATCTTCGCCCATTGCATCTTGACACGAGCGAAGGCCATCCACGCACCCTCGATGCACATCGAGCGCTTGGCAGCTTCAATTCGGGGCAGTGCATCGGCGAGTCGCTTCACCAGGCCGAAGTAACTGCTAGGAATGGGTTCGGATGACCACGGCTGGACTATGATGTCCCTCATGGCCAAGCCAGACATCCTATGCAGCTCCGCCAGCTACATCATCTGGTTGTTCAACATTGTTGGACGCTCCAACGCCTAGTACTGTGACCAAAAGAGCTTCGCTGTCGTTTTGGGACTGGAAAAATTGTGTGGCATTAGCAGCGCTCTTCGGAAGATCCGCAAAGGCATCTGGAGAACTCCATAGTCAAGTGAGCAAGGCATATTTCTGACTTCCAAGTTTACTCTGCAAAAGAAAGGGCTTACCAGCCGCTATCTATTCGGCATGCCGGATCTCCTCACGAGCCACCCAGGACTCAGTTTGCGCCTCCTTGGCCTCCTGGAGAGCCTTGGTGAGCTCGGCTGCTTGGGCCTTATTCTTCTCCTCCAAGGCCTCGCACTTGCCGGTGGAGTCCTTGAGCTCTTGCTCCACTTCGGTCACCCTCTCCTCATACTAGCGGCGGGCGACCTGCTCGGCCTTTAAATCCGCAGCCGCTTTATCAGCGACTGCTTTACTTGTCCTCGCCTGCTCCTTGGCTTGTGCAAGGGCACTTTTGAGGGTCTCGACCTCAGCCGCACTGCCTGCAATCATGATCATAGCAACGCATAAGCTCAAACTCCGCATTTGCATATCACTTCAGGCATGAAAGACAATCTTTTAAAACATACCTTGCCCCTCATCGAACCGCTTGTTAATACGGACGATATCATCATCGGCCAGCTTCAGTTTCTGCTTGAGTTTGGAAACTTTAGCTGCCTGGGCGGTCACCGCCAACAGGGAAGCCTGTTTATCCAATAGACAAGTACGTTACCTCCTACGATTATTACTTGATCCTCTGTTCAGCCGTTTTTCAAAAACCGAACATAGTCTCAGGGGCTACTATCTATACAGAGCATATTTTTCATATGAAAAGCGGCTAAGAATATTACATCGCATACCTCGAATCCTGTTAGCAGGCTGGTGAAGGCTTCATTCAGCCTGCTTTTGGTGGACTGAACCTTCTCAACCACCACACCCATCAGGGTGCGGTGCTCCTCCATGATGGAAGCACGTCGCAGTGCCTCCACCAGAGTGTTCGGCACCTCCGGATTAGTGGAGGTCGCCGCCAGAGTTGGTGCTCCCCCTCCTTTGAAGGGGATTGCCCACTTGATTCGGAGCCACATGGGTCTACGGAATTGTGTTCGGCTGGGGGCCGGACTGGTCAGGGCCCCCATCGTTAGTCTCCATGGGGGTGGCACCCCCATGTTCTCGGCAACCGAGGCATTACCCTGTGGCCCTGTCTTGGCGGCCTCCTGCACCACTCCGTGGCCCGGAGAGGCCCTTCGGGACAACACCTTGGTGTCATCCACGGTGGTTGGCGGAGAGGCTCGCGGAGGCGTCTCGCTCTCCACCATCTCCGGTGCCAGAGAGTTCCCCTCAGATGATGATGGTTGGGGGAGATTGCGGGCCGGACTAAAACACATGATATGATATGTTATACTACAATCATAAAAGACCGGATATATGTAATGCATCCTTGGATACTTACGATGCGGCCAGGGGCTTCACCCTAGGGGGGCGCTCGGGGATGGCTTCGGCAGCTGAATCTGAGTTGTCCGAGAGGGATATATTCCCCCTCTTGGACGCCTCCGCCTCTGGGTCTACGGAAGCTTCCCTTTTCTTCTTCCTCCCCTTAAGGGGAGAATCGCTTTCTGCCTCCTCCTCCTCCTCTTCATCTTCATCTCCCTCGTGGGAGGAGGGAGCTTTGGTCTCTCCGGACACAACATCTGAAGTACCTTTACGGCGGAGGCCACCTTTGGCTCCTTGCTCTTCTTCTTGGCCTTCTTCTTCGAAGCCTAATATGGTGCCGGGACCAGTATCCTCGTTAGCAGAGGAGTGGTTGGGTCTTCAGATAGCGGGGCTGGACAGTTGATCTGCTCCGCCTTCTTTATCCAGCCCTGATTGAGGGATGGAAGGCTCAATATACCCTTTGGTTTGTGAACTAAAGTTATGTCTGGAAACTAAATGCTTACCGGGGTGGCCGGACACACGCTGTCGAGGCTGATTTCGTTGGTCTGCTCCAGCCATGTCTTCTAGGCCTTGAAGAATAGCTTCCAGATCTCTTCATGCGTTGTGCCAAAGAATCGCTGCAGGGTTCGCGGCCCTTCCAGATTGAACTCCCACATATGGATAGGCTAGCGCTGGCAGGGGAGGATCCGGCGAAAAAGCATCACCTGAATCACATCAGTCAGACTGGTGTTCTTGTCTATCATATTTTTGATGCGCTTTTGCAGCATCATCACTTCATCGGTCGACCCCCAGTCCAGACCCTTGTTGGTCCACAATGTGAGCCGCATGGGGGGTCCGGATCTAAACTCAGAAGTGGCTGCCCATGTGGCGCCACGTGGTTCGGTGATGTGGAACCACTCCTGCTGCCGTACTTTGACGGTCTCCACGAAGGACCCATTGGGCCAGGTGGTGTTGGGAATCTTGCTCACCATGGCACCGCTGCAGTCCGCGTGCTTCCCGTAACCACCTTCGGCTTCACGTTGAAGACCTTGAGCCATAGGCCGAAGTGTGGGGGATGCGGAGAAGCGCCTCGCACACGACGATTGTCGGTGTCAAAACCGGCGGATCTCAGGTAGGGGGTCCTGAACTGTGCGTCTAAAGCGGATGGTAACAGGAGGCGGGGGACACTATGTTTACCCAGGTTCGGGCCCTCTCGATGGAGGTAATACCCTACGCCCTGCTTGATTGATCTTGATGATATGAGTATTACAAGAGTTGATCTACCACGAGATCATAGAAGCTGAACCCTAGAAGCTAGCCTATGGTATGATTGTCTGTTGTCCTACGAACTAAACCCTTCGGTTTATATAGACACCAGAGGGGGCTAGGGTTACATAGAGTCGGTTACAAGGGAGGAGATCTACATATCCGTATTGCCAAGCTTGCCTTCCACGCCAAGGAAAGTCCCATCCGGACACGGGACGAAGTCTTCAATCTTGTATCTTCATAGTCCAGTAGTCCGGCCAAAGGATATAGTCCGGCTATCCGGAGACCCCCTAATCCAGGACTCCCTCAGTAGCCCCTGAACCAGGCTTTAATGATGATGAGTCCGGCGCGCAGTTTTGTATTCGGCATTGCAAGGCGTGTTCTTCCTCCGAATACCCCATAGAAGATTTTGAACACAAGGATAGTGTCCGGCTCTGCAAAACAAGTTCCACACACCACCGTAGAGAGAATAATATTTCCACAAATCTAATCTGCTGACATGTTTGATAGCATGACATCATGCCATGGCCCGGTCATTATTCGAACCATTTTTCTCAACCAGCACAACACATATCGCGAGGCGGTTTTCTTGACACGTCTTGTCGAAGCAAAGATCGTGTCCCCCTTATTACGAGATTCTCATCAATACGGATGTGGGTAACCCAATCGTGCCCATTGGTCTGACTCCTAGATTTTAGGCAAGTCCCAAACGGCCACGAGGAGGACGCTTGATATTCACCCTCTTTATAAAGAGGCCAAGGCCTGTCCTTTCTTCCCTCTCGTACTCAATCGAATCCTTCCCCCGCCCCGAGTTCCAACACCCAAGGCTCAGGTCAGGCGCTTCGAACCTTCAACCATGTCCGGATCCAACCTTCAAGGTCGGTGGATGCCTTCCTCTGTCACAAAGGAAGACATCAAGAAGCTAAGAGAGGCCAGGTATTTGACCAGTGAAATCTGGCACATGCTGCCTGCTCGAGGGCAGGTCATTCCCACTCCCGAACCCGGCGAGAGCATTGTATTCATCTCTCACTTCCTCCTAGGGCTAGGCCTCGCTCTGGATCCCTTTGTTAGGGGGCTCATGTTCTATTATCGGCTGGATTTCCATGATCTGGCCCCGGATTCCCTCCTTCACATCTCGTCGATCATCATCGTGTGTGAGGCCTTCCTCCGCATTACCCCACACTTCGACCTGTGGCTCAAGACTTTCAATGTGAAGCCGAATATGATCGAGGGGCGACACGTAGAGTGCGGAGGTGCCGTAATAAGCAAAAGCGCTGATGTTCCGTGGCCAGAGGGTTCCTTCCCAGAGGTGTCCGGTTTATGGCAACAAGAGTGGTTTTATATCATAGCTCCTCGGAGTACCAAGTGGGTAGCCGCCCCTGCCTTTTGCTCGGGCCCCCCACCACAACTGACGTGATGGATCAACAAGGGGCTGGACTGGGGGCCAGTAAATGATGTGCCGATATTGCAGAGTCGCATCCGAGATCTCCTTGAGAGAGATGTCAGCCTGGTCACGGTAATGCAAGTCATGCTAGTTCGTCGAGTCCCGCCTTGCAAACGTTGACCCCTCCGTATGTGGGAATTCAACCCAGAAGGACCGCAAACTATTCAGCACTTCCTCAGCATGACGCTCGAAGAGATGTACCAATTGTTCTTTGGACCACAAATAAAGTGTCCGGACACCACCGAGGATGCGGGTCTGAGCTGTAATTGCCCGGATACCCAAGTAAGTAATCCCGTGGCCGAACATGCTGTCTTTTTATTTATCATAACATCATTCTGAAAAGTCGCTCCTTGACCAGGACTGGGTAACAAAGGCGAAGATGATCAAGTGTTCGGCCCCCTTCCTGAAGGCTCGGCCGATCCAGTACTAGCCAGAATGCTCGAGCCGGCGCCTTATCAGGCGCCCTCAGGGGAAGATAAAATGGGGGAATAAAGAGGCTGAAAACAAGCCTCATTCATTATTCATCCAAACCGGGGGAATTAGCGCCTCTGTAACGAGGATAACCAGGGAGAAGAACCTGAAATTTCCTCTCCCCAAGGAAGGAAGAGGACCACCTCTGAAGACTCGGAAACAAAGGTTTCCAAACGGGGGAAGAAATCTTCGCCAGAGGGTCCTGCCTCGGAGGGTACTCTTGCCGCACATCGCCCGCAAGGGGATCAGCTCTCCATCGAGCGTAGCCTTTCTCGACAGAGTTCGACTTCGGGGGATCTTCTTCCAGAGATGATGGAGAGCGAAACACCTCCCCATGCCACCCTGCCTCATGAGGCGGGCGACCCTGAAGTGTCGTCGTGGAGGGTTTCTCCTGATCCGCCAAGGCCGGAGGGTAATCCTTCGGCCACCCGAAGTCCTCAGTATTCGGCTCCTAAAGAGAGCAACAAAAAGAGTCCGGAACCGTCCGGAGTGCGATCGGACGCACTGAAGGATCTTCTGGAGCAAGCGGCCATCTCAGAAGCGCATCGTACGGTAATGGGTATGGTGATTGAGAGGATTTCATCCTCCGAAAGCGGGTTGCATGAAGCTTTTATGAGTCTGCTAAAAGGCTTTGAGGTACGTGAAATAGTGTATGTTTTTGACAGTATCGCACAGGTTAGGTGTGCCCTATGCATATAGTAGCCCCTGAGACTCTGGTTGCCGTCGAGAACGGCGGCAAACAGAGGATCATAGTCCTAGGTAATAATCAGGCCACCTTCATGTGCAGGTGGCTAAAGGTCCGGTGGCTAGCTGGACTAGTGAGTTTGTCGAGCTGAAGCGGCAACTGGATGCGGCAGATGCCGACATCATGCTTGTCAACAAGCGGCTCGACGAGGCACATGGTATGTGATTTCTCCAGTGATCAACACATAGTAAGAGGAGCATGATGCTAGTATCTTTAATATGTTGTGACTGCAGATGGAGCTGCCGCCATGGAGACCCTTCGGGCGGAAATTGCCCGAGCCAAGGAACAAGCCAGGAATAGTGATGCATCCGCTCTAAAGGCAGTCGAAGAGCTGAGGGCCGAACATGCTGCGCATTGCCAAAGCAAGGAAAAAATAGCCAAGATGGTCGTTGAGTTGAAAGATGCTGCCAACCGTTACTAGCTTCTTGAAAAGAAAGCCAAGTGAAGGCAACGGACCTGGAGAAGGCCGTGGTAGCAGCCAAGGAAGCCTGCTCTAAAATCAGAGCGGCGAAGGAGGAGCTGCGTCAAGCTGGAGATATCATGACTGGGAAGCCCTTTTTGTTGCGAACGAACTTCGGAGATCCGAAGTATGCCCCTCTTGATCAACTATGGAGTTCTGCAGACGCATACGTGGATTTGGCAGCCAGTGCTGCTGATGCAGCCAAGTACTTCAAGGATAAAAAAGATCGTGAAGTGGAAAGGCTATTTTGGTCATAGTTCCATGTTCCAGTGCGTCCGCTGCTGTTGAATGAGCGAATGGCCGTGTGGGCCGAGCTCCATAGGTTGTCCGGGCTTGCCATAAGGTCTATTGTGGATCATCTGTGGCCGGAAGGGCCAAGGCCAAATAGTTATTTTAGTTTAGTGCAACAGTTCCTTGGTGCTGTGCCGCACATCGATGCTATGAAGAGGTCGGCGTGCATAGAGGGTGCGCGTATGGCACTTGCCCGTGTCAAGAAATACTAGGCAGAGATGGAGGCCACCGCTATTGCAACCCAGAGTTCGGCCGTAGGCTGAGTATCTACCAAGCACTACTTTGAAGAAGTCCTTGAAGGCGCTCGTTCAATAGAAGCTCAGTGCTCGAAGAATATTATGTTCTAGTGACATGTATTCCCATTGTAAAAACAATGTTTTATTGAATTATAAAGCCTGTGTTTATACTTTTGCCTGAAAGTATTATGATGCCTCTTGTGCGGCCATTTATGTATATATGCATATAACCTGAAAGTTTGCAGTCGTCGGCTTCAGCCCCCATGCATATAATGCGGGGGTGTTCGCAAAAAACGCGTATTCACACTTGATCCAACGTCTTGGTCCATTAAGGAGGTGGTAGCGCATCGAACGAGGCAATCGTACTATATTGCTTTAACACTTTCACTTAGCCATAGGAGTTTGACAGTGGGACTACTATATAGCCCCTGGTACCTCCGCACTCGTCTGAATATGGTGCGCGTACGTACATGACCGGGAAACGGCCCTTCGTTAATGCCGAGGAATCCCGAAGATTCCGCTAAGTCATCGAGTGGTTGACCAGTCTCGCGCTTTATCATGACAGTCAGTTTTCGGCTTTCTCTACTGAGGTGCTCATCCGGATGAACCAGGGCACAATCGCAGTAGTTCTCCTGGTGCCGCCTTAGCCGGGAAACACGGGAGCCGGGAAAACCCAACATTTGACCAAAGACATGATTCGAAGCTGATGCATATAAGGCCAAACTCGCGACGCCGAACACTCGCTAAGGTATTCGGTCTTTATAACATATGCCGGGCTGAACAATGCCCTTAATAATAAACCCCGAGTGTCCAGGTACGTGCAATATTCTGACATGGAGAAATGCCAATAACGTCAACATCCTTATCTGTTGTATTGAGTATCCGAAGGATGTGAACAACAAGAGGCAGTAAAAAAAGGTTTACGCAGGGTCTTAATCTGAAAAGAAACCTTTGAGCGGGTCCCTGCTGCACGTCTGCGTCTGTATCTCCGTTGTGCCGTGTCCTGGACGGGTGTAGCACGATTGTCATCTATAAAAGAGAAGAACTTAGGTGAAAGTTGTCATGCTAAAAAATTTGGTTATTCTCGATAAACCATTAAAATTCAAGATAAGTCAAGTTGAGCCGAACTAGCCCTGATTACACGCGGGAAGCCCCTGGTACTGGCTATGAGGTTTTAACAATCAAACCAATCTCAGGTATATGTGATGCACTGGACTCGTCTAACCGTGTCCGCTGTCTTGACGACCTGTCATTTATTCTGGTTGGTGAGGCCGTCTATTGCTCGGCTGTTAAAGCCGCCGCATGTTCTTCCGCGCGTAGAGAATGCTCAATATTTCCACTAACTGTGTGGTGCCATGTGGACCAGGCATCTTAAGCTTAAGAGAAGTGTAATGTGGTACCGCATTAAAACGAGCGAAAGCTGTTCTTCCGAGTAGTGCTTGATAGCCGCTTTAGAATGGAGCAATGTCGAAGTCTAACTTCTCACTTCGGTAGTTGCCGGGTGAACCAAATACAACCTCTAGTATTAGAGAGCCTGTGGAGCGAGCCTCTGGGCCTGGTATTACTCCCTTGAAGGTAGTATTACTGTGGCTGATTTTTGTCGGGTCTATCCCCATTTCGCAGACTGTGTCCTGATATATCAGATTAAGACTACTACCGCCGTCCATAAGGACTCGTGTGAGATGGCATCCATTTACTATTGGGTCTAACACCAAGGCAGCCAATCCTTCATGCCGGATGCTTGTCGGGTGATCCCTGCGACCAAAAGTGATCGGGCAGGCCAACCAGGGGTTGAACTTAGGGGTGACGGGCTCTACGGCGCGTGTGTCTCAGAGTGCACGTTTGCTTCTCCTCTTTGTCATGTGGATTATGTTTACTGTTTTAACCTCTGGTGGGAATTTTTTCTGTCCCCCAGTGCTTTGCTGGCGAGGCTCGTCCTCGTCTTCACTTGGTGTCTCCCTCCCCTTGTGTTCGGCGTTTAGCTTACCGGCCTGCTTGAAGACCCAACATTCTCTGTGGGTGTGATTTGCAGGTTTATCGGGGGTGCCATGAATCTGACATAGTTTGTCTAGAATCTTATTTAGGCTGGACGGTCCATCTCTGCTGCCGTTGAAAGGCTTTTTCTGCTGACCTGGTCGAGAGCCCCTGAATTCGGCGTTTACCGCCGTATTATCCGGGCTGTCTTCTTTATTTCGACGCTTGCTTTTACTGCATCGTGGTTTTCCATTTCCATCCCTGACTTCGGATGTGCTTGGGTCGCTGGTGCTACTGCGGGCTAACCAGCTATCTTCGCTCGCGCAAAAGCGGGTCATGAGGCTTGTCAGGGCTGCCATTGTTCTTGGTTTTTCTTGGCCGAGGTGTCTGGCGAGCCATTCATCTCGGATGCTGTGCTTGAAAGCTGCCAAGGCCTCAGCATCCGGGCAGTCAACGATTTGGTTCTTCTTAGTGAGAAACCTGTTCCAAAGCTTTCAGGCTGACTCTCTGGGATGTTGAATTATATGACTTTAATCATCTGCATCCGGAGGTCGGACATAGGTCCCTTGAAAATTAGCCCGAAAAGCATCCTCGAGCTCCTCCCAACTTCCAATTGAGTTTTTAGGGAGGCTTTTCAGCCAGTGCCGATCTGGTCCTTTAAGCTTGAGGGGCAAGTACTTGATGGCGTGGAGATCGTCTCCGCGAGCCATATGGATATGGAGGATAAAGTCCTCAATCCAGACCCCAGGGTCTGTGGTTCCATCGTATGCCTCTATGTTCACTGGTTTGAATCCTTCTGGAAATTTGTGGTCCAGCACCTCATCGGTGAAACATAGGGGGTGGGCGGCACCCCTGTATTTGGATGTATCATGGCGTTCGGACGGTTGTAGTATTCGGTTTTGATTTTGTGCCGGAGCGCGCTTCCTAGATCCATAGATGGATCTGGTCATACTAGATTTTTGGTGCAAGTCCTCGCGTAGATCATGTGTTGACTCATGTGCGGCCTTGTTAGCTGCTCTATCGCGGCCACAAGGTGGTTGTTGGCCGTTTTATTTTTCGGCTGTGTGGGCTCTAAGGCCTCATCATCGAATTTAGGCGGTAGCTTGCGCTTTGGATAGATCTTTGTGTGGTAACTTCCACCGTACTTTTCTTCATTGTCGAGCACTTTGTTCCATCTGCTGCTGAGCGTATTTTGTGCGGCCTTAAGCCTTTGCTTCTGCTTCTTCAAACTCCTCGCTGTGGCAATAAGCCTTCTGCGGAGGTTCTCTTGTTCCAAGTGCCTTTCTGGGATGATGTGTGCATCTTCATCTGGACTGTTTTCCTCCCCGGAGAGAGGTTGATGAGCTTTATCCTCGGTGTCGTCATGTTCGGATATCGGATCCGTACTATGTTCTCCGTTTGTAGCTTCATCGTGCTCTGCCGCTGGGTCAATGTGGTCGTCGTTCCCTCTAGAGTCGACTGGGATGTTATTTTCTCTCGCGCTGTTATCGTTGTTTTTGTCGAGACGGGATTTGGAGCGGCGCCTACGCCGACGCTTTGGTTGCTTCTCGAGGGAGCTATCCTTCGCTGCCTCCTCCCGTTCCTCGTCATCGTTTTCTTTGGGTGTATCCACCATATATATGTCATGCGATGAAGTGGCGGTCCGATGCCCTGTGTGCGGTGGTTCCTGTTCGTCTCCTGCATCGTCATCCATGCCGTCGATGTCTTCAGAGTCAAAATCGAGCATGTCGGTTAAACCACCGATAGAGGCTACTAAGTGGGTGGTGGGTGGGCAGCGAATTTCTTTGTCGTCCGCATCCCATCCTAGCCGGACATAGTTCGGCCAAGGTTCTCCTGACAAAGAGAGGGACCTTAATGAATTTAGCACATCGCCGAAAGGCGAGTGCTGAAAGATATCTGCGGAGATAACTCCATGATCGATGCCCAATCGGATTCGATGGGCACGGATGCAGGTGGTTCGGAGCCCGTGGCCGAGGACGAATCCAATGGTTTGGCAACACGACTCTCGTAAGGGGCGAAGTCAGTATCCGGCTCTATCGCCACTGAGAGTGCGGCCTCCATGGCGGGGTCTATCCACCCGTCCTCCGACGGTGCAATTTGCTCCGGATTGAAGGCCGGAGTAGTTGTAGGTGTGATCTCCCGAACACTGTCCAACGGCAGAGCTAAATCATGCTCGTCGTGATCGTGCGACGCACCTGACATGGGCTCGAATCCGTCGATGATCAAGTCTCCGCGGATGTCGGCAGTGTAGTTTAAGTTTCCGAACCTGACCTGACGGCCAGGGGCGTAGCTCTCGATCTGCTCCAGATGGCCAAGCGAGTTGGCCCGCAGTGCGAAGCCGCCGAATACGAACACCTGTCCGGGGAAGAAAACCTCACCCTGGACCGCATCGTTACCGATGATCGAAGAAGCCATCAAGCCTTACGGTGACGGCATAGTGGAACTCTCAATGAAAGCACCAATGCCGGTGTCAAAATCGGCGAATCTCGGGTAGGGGGTCCCGAACTGTGCATCTAAGGCGAATGGTAACAAGAGGCAGGGGACACGATGTTTACCCAGGTTCGGGCCCTCTCGATGGAGGTAATACCCTACGTCCTGCTTGATTGATCTTGATGGTATGAGTATTACAAGAGTTGATGTACCACAAGATCATAGAGGCTAAACCATAGAAGCTAGCCTGTGGTATGATTGTCTGTTGTACTACGGACTAAACCCTCCGGTTTATATAGACACCGGAGGGGGCTAGGGTTACACAGAGTCGGTTACAAGGGAGGAGATCTACATATCCGTATTGCCAAGCTTGCCTTCCACATCAAGGAAAGTCCCATTCGAACACGGGACGAAGTCTTCAATCTTGTGTCTTCATAGTCCAGCAGTCCAGCCAAAGTATATAGTCCGACTGTCCGGAGACCCCCTAATCCAGGACTCCCTCAATGATAAACGCCGAGATGTGGAGGAAGGAAATTGGGGCTAGATCGTGGAAATCTAGCCCGTAATAGAACATGAGGCCACAGACGAAGGGATGGAGAGGAAACCCTAGACCGCGGAGGAAGTGGGGGATAAAGACAACCCTCTCGCTGGGCTCCGGAGTGGGGATAAATTGTTTCTTGGTAGGGAGCCCGTGCGCGACATCCGCAGTCAGGTACCCCGCCTCCCGGAGCCCCTTGATGTCCTTCTCCGTGATGAAGGAGGCCACCCACTTGCCCTATGAACCAGATCCGGACATGACTGGAGAGGTTGCTGGCGGATGGAAGATTGAGACTTGGGCGCTGGAGCTTGGGGATGGGAAATCGGAGAAGGAAGAAGGCGTGGGGTGGAAAGTGAAGGAAATATGCCCTAGAGGCAATAATAAAGTTGTTATTTATATTTCCTTATATCATGATAAATGGTTATTATCCATGCTAGAATTGTATTAACTGGAAACTTAGTACATGTGTGAATAGATGGACAAACAAAGTGTCCCTAGTATGCCTCTACTTGACTAGCTCGTTAATCAAAGATGGTTAAGTTTCCTAGCCATGGACATGTGTTGTCATTTGATGAATGGGATCACATCATTAGAGAATGATGTGATGGACAAGACCCATCCGTTAGCTTAGCACTATGATCGTTTAGTTTGTTGCTATTGCTTTCTTCATGACTTATACATGTTCCTATGACTATGAAATTATGCAACTCCCGAATACCGGAGGAACACTTAGTGTGCTATCAAACGTCACAACGTAACTGGGTGATTATAAAGATGCTCTACAGGTGTCTCCAATGGTGTTTGTTGAGTTGGCATCGATCGAGATTAGGATTTGTCACTCCGATTGTCGGAGAGGTATCTCTGGGCCCTCTCGGTAATGCTCATCACTATAAGCCTTGCAAGCAATGTGACTAATGAGTTAGTTGCCGGATGATGCATTACGAAACGAGTAAAGAGACTTGTGGGTAACAAGATTGAAATAGGTATTCAGATACCAATGATCGAATCTCAGGCAAGTAACATACCGATGACAAAGGGAACAACGTATGTTGTTATGCAGTTCGACCGATAAAGATCTTCATAGAATATGTAGGAGCCAATATGGGCATCCAGGTTCTGCTATTGGTTATTGACCAGAGATGTGTCTCGGTCATGTCTACATAGTTCTCGAACCCGTAGGGTCCGCACGCTTAACGTTCATTGACGATATAGTATTATATGAGTTATGTATGTTGGTGACCTAATGTTGTTCAGAGTCCCAGATAAGATGACGGACATGACGATGAACTCCAGAATGGTTCGGAGATAAAGATTGATATATGGGATAATAGTGTTTGGTCTCCGGAAGGGTTCCGGAATTCACCGGAAGGGGTTCCGGATGTTTCCCGAAATGTTTGGGTACGAGAACACTTTAATTGGGCCAAAGGGGAAAGCCCACAAGGTTTTTGCAAAGCGCAAAAGGAAGTTTTGCGGAGTCCAGGGGCCAGACGCCAGGGTCCCTTGCGTCTAGGTCCAGACATCGGGAACCCTGGCGTCTGGCCCTGGAGTCCGAGAAGGACTCTTGCCTTTCGGGTGTAACCGACTTTGTGGAGGCTTTTACTCCAAGTTTCGACCCCAAGGCTCAACATATAAATAGAGGGGTTGGGCAAGCTGCAGGGGAACGTAGTAATTTCAAAAAATTTCCTAAGCACACACAGGATCATGGTGATGCATAGCAACGAGAGGGGAGAGTATTGTCCACGTACCCTCATAGACCGTTAAGCGAAAGCGTTATGACAACGCGGTTGATGTAGTCGTATGTCTTCACGATCGACCGATCCTCAGTACCGAACGTAAGGCACCTCCGCGTTCAGCACACGTTTAGCTCGGTGACGTCCCGTGAACTCACGATCCAGTAGAGCTCGGGGAAGAGTTTCGTCATCACGATGGCGTGGTGACGATGTTGATGAAACTACCGTGGCAGGGCTTCGCCTAAGCACTGCTAAAGTATGACAAAGGTGGATTATTTTGGAGGGGGGGTACCGCACATGGCTGGGAGAGATCTTTGTGATCAACTTGTGTGTCTGGAGGTGCCCCCTGCCCCTGTATATAAAGGAGCAAGGGGGACGCCGGCCGTCCCTTGTTTGGTGTGCCAGGAGGAGGAATCCTCCTCCTAGTAGGCGTATCATTCCCCTCTTTCCTACTCCTACTAGGAGGGGGAAAGGAAGGGAGAGAAAGAGAAGGAAAGGAGGGGCGCCGCCCCACATCTCCTAGTCCAATTCGGACTAGAGGGGAGGGGGCGCGCTGCCTGCCCTAGGCCGGCCCCTCTCTCTTTCCCTTATGGCCCAACAAGGCCCATTAGCCCCCGGGGGGTTCCCGTAACCCCTCCGGTACTCCGGTAAAATCCTGATTTTACCCGGAACTCTTTCGATGCCAAATGTAGGATTCCAATATATCAATCTTCATGTCTCGACCATTTCGAGACTCCTCATCATGTCCGTGATCATATCCGGGACTCTGAACTACCATCGGCACATCAAAACATATAAACTCATAAAACCGATCGTCACAGAACTTTAAGCGTGCGGACCCTACAGGTTCGAGAACTATGTAGACATGACCGAGATATGTCTCTGGTCAATAACCAATAGAGGAACCTGGATGCTCATATTGGTTCCTACATATTCTACGAAGATCTTTATCTGTCAAACCGCATAACACTATACATTGTTCTCTTTGTCATCGGTATGTTACTTGCCTGAGATTCGATCGTCGGTATCCTAATACCTTGTTCAATCTCATTACTGGCAAGTCTCTTTACTCATTTTGTAATGCACTATCCCGCAACTAACTCATTAGTTTCATTTCTTGCCAGGCTTATAGTGATGTGCATTACGGAGAGGGCCCAGAGATACCTCTCCGACAATCGGAGTGACAAATCCTAATCTTGATATATGTCAACTCAACAAGTACCATCGGAGACACCTATAGAGCACGTTTATAATCACACAATTACGTTGTGACGTTTGGTAGAACACAAAGTGTTCCTCCGGTATTCGGGAGTTGCATAATCTCATAGTCATAAGAACATGTATAAGTCATGAAGAAAGCAATAGCCGTAAACAAAAACGATCAAGTTCTAAGCTAACAGAATGGGTCAAGTCAATCACATCATTCTCCTAATGATGTGATCCCATTGATCAAATAACAACTCATGTCTATGGTTAGGAAACTTAACCATCTTTGATCAATGAGCTAGTCAAGTAGAGGCATACTAGTGACACTATGTTTGTCTATGTATTCACACATGTCTTATGTTTCCGGTTAATACAATTCTAGCATGAATAATAAACATTTATCTTGAAATAAGGAAATAAATAATAACTTTATTATTGCCTCTAGGGCTTATCCTTCAGTCTCCCACTTGCACTAGAGTCAATAAACTAGATTACACGCTAATGATTTTAACACCCATGGAGCCTTGGTGCTGATCATGTTTTGCTCGTGGAAGAGGCTTAGTCAACGGGTCTACAACATTCAGATCTGTATGTATCTTGCAAATCTTTATGTCTCCCACCTGGACTTGATCCCGGATGGAGTTGAAGTGTCTCTTGATGTGCTTGGTCCCCTTGTGAAATCTGGATTCCTTTGCCAAGGCAATTGCACCAGTATTGTCACAAAAGATTTTCATTGGACCCGATGCACTAGGTATGACACCTAGATCGGATATGAACTCCTTCATCCAGACTCCTTCATTTGCTGCTTCCAAAGCAGCAATGTACTCCGCTTCACATGTAGATCCCGCCACGACGCTCTGTTTAAAACTGCTCCAACTGAGAGCTCCACTGTTCAATATAAACACGTATCCGGTTTGCGATTTAGAATCGTCCGGATCAGTGTTAAAGCTTGCATCAACGTAACCATTTACGATGATCTCTTTGTCACCTCCATAAATGAGAAACATATCCTTGGTCCTTTTCAGGTACTTCAAGATGTTCTTGACCACTGTCCAATGATCCACTCCTGGATTACTTTGGTACCTCCTTGCTAGACTAATAGCAAGGCACACATCAGGTCTAGTACACAGCATTGCATACATGATAGAGCCTATGGCTGAAGCATAGGGAACACTTTTCATTTTCTCTCTATCTTCTGTAGTGGTCGGGCATTGAGTCTTACTCCACTTCACACCTTGTAACACATGCAAGAACCCTTTCTTAGCTTGATCCATTTTGAACTTCTTCAAAACTTTATCAAGGTATGTGCTTTGTGAAAGTCCAATTAAGCGTCTTGATCTATCTCTATAGATCTTGATGCCCAATATATAAGCAGCTTCACCGAGGTCTTTCATTGAAAAACTCTTATTCAAGTATCCTTTTATGCTATCCAGAAATTCTATATCATTTCTAATCAACAATATGTCATCCACATATAATATTAGAAATGCTACAGAGCTCCCACACACTTTCTTGTAAATACAGGCTTCTCCAAAAGTCTGTATAAAACCATATGCTTTGATCACACTATCCAAACATTTATTCCAACTCCGAGAAGCTTGCACCAGTCCATAAATGGATCGTTGGAGCTTGTACACTTTGTTAGTACCCTTTCGATCGATAAAACCTTTAGGTTGCATCATATACAACTCTTCTTCCAAAAATCCATTCAGGAATGCAATCTTTACATCCATTTGCCAAATTTCATAATCATAAAATGCGGCAATTGCTAACATAATTCGGACAGATTTAAGCATCGCTACAGGTGAGAAGGTCTCATCGTAGTCAACTCCTTGAACTTGTCAAAAACCTTTCGCAGCAAGTCGAGCTTTATAGATAGTAACATTACTGTCAGCGTCAGTCTTCTTCTTGAAGATCCATTTATTCTCAATGGCTTGCCGATCATCGGGTAAGTCAACCAAAGTCCACACTTTGTTCTCATACATGGATCCCATCTCAGATTTCATGGCTTCAAGCCATTTTGCGGAATCTGGGCTCATCATCGCTTCCTCATAGTTCGGAGGTTCATCATGGTCAAGTAACATGACCTCCAGAACAGGATTACCGTACCACTCTGGTGCGGATCTTGCTCCGGTTGACCTATGAGGTTCAGTAGTAACTTGATCTGAAGTTTCATGATTATCATCATTAGCTTCCTCACTAATTGGTGGTGTCACAGGAACCGGTTTCTATGACGAACTACTCTCCAATAAGGGAGCGGGTACAGTTACCTCATCAAGTTCTACTTTCCTCCCACTCACTTCTTTCGAGAGAAACTCCGTCTCTAGAAAGGATCCATTCTTAGCAACGAATGTCTTGCCTTCAGATCTGTGATAGAAGGTGTACCCAACAGTTTCCTTTGGGTATCCTATGAAGACACATTTCTCCGATTTGGGTTCGAGCTTATCAGGTTGAAGCTTTTTCACATAAGCCTCGCAGCCCCAAACTTTAAGAAACGACAACTTTGGTTTCTTGGCAAACCATAGTTCATAAGGCGTCGTCTCAACGGATTTTGATGGTGCCCTATTTAACGTGAATGCAGCCGTCTCTAAAGCATAACCCCAAACCGATAGCGGTAAATCAGTAAGAGACATCATAGATCACACCATATCTAGTAAAGTATGATTACGACGTCCGGACACACCATTACGCTGTGGTGTTCCGGGTGGCGTGAGTTGCGAAACTATTCCAAATTATTTCAAATGTAGACCAAACTCGTAACTCAAATATTCTCCTCCACAATCAGATCATAGAAACTTTATTTTCTTGTTACGATGATTTTCCACTTCACTCTGAAATTCTTTGAACTTTTCAAATGTTTCAGACTTATGTTTCATTAAGTAGATATACCCATATCTTCTCAAATCATGTGTGAAGGTGAGAAAATAATGATACCCACCGCGAGCCTCAATATTCATTGGACCACATACATCAGTATGTATGATTTCCAACAAATCTTTTGCTCGCTCCATAGTTCCGGAGAACGGCGTTTTAGTCATCTTACCCATAAGGCATGGTTCGTAAGTACCAAGTGATTCATAATCAAGTGATTCCAAAAGTCCATCAGTATGGAGTTTCTTCATGCGCTTTATACCAATATGACCCAAACGACAGTGCCACAAATAAGTTGCACTATCATTATCAACTCTGCATCTTTTGGCTTTAACATTATGAATATGTGTATCAGTACTATCGAGATTCAAAAAAAAATAGACCACTCCTCAAGGGTGCATGACCATAAAAGATATTACTCATATAAATAGAACAACCATTATTCTCATATTTAAATGAATATCTGTCTCGCATCAAACAAGATCCAGATATAATGTTCATGCTTAACTCTGGCACCAAATAACAATTATTTAGGTCTAAAATTAATCCCGAAGGTAGATGATGTAGAGGTAGCTTGCCGACGGCGATTGCATCAACTTTGGAACCATTTCCCACGCGCATCGTCACCTCGTCCTTAGCCAATCTTCGCTTAATCCGTAGTCCCTGTTTTGAGTTGCAAATATTAGCAACAGAACCAGTATCAAATACCCAGGTGCTACTGCGAGCTCTGGTAAGGTACACATCAATAACATGT
This sequence comes from Triticum dicoccoides, assembly GCF_002162155.2. Taxonomy (NCBI): domain Eukaryota; kingdom Viridiplantae; phylum Streptophyta; class Magnoliopsida; order Poales; family Poaceae; genus Triticum; species Triticum dicoccoides. The sequence continues at coordinate 395,282,870 of NC_041388.1, read as the reverse complement.
ATATCACATATACCTTTGTTCACCTTGCCATCCTTCTTATCCACCAAATACTTGGGGCAGTTCTGCTTTCAGTGACCAGTCTGTTTGCAGTAGAAGCACTCACTCTCAAGCTTAGGTCCAGATTTGGGTTTCTTCTCTTGAGCAGCAACTTGTTTGCCGTTCTTCTTGAAGTTCCCCTTCTTCTTCCCTTTACCCTTTTTCTTGAAACTGGTGGTTTTGTTAACCATCAACACTTGATGCTCCTTTTTGATTTCTACCTCCGTAGCCTTTAGCATCGCGAAGAGCTCGGGAATTGTCTTATTCATCCCTTGCATATTATAGTTCATCACGAAGCTTTTGTAGCTTGGTGGCAGTGATTGAAGAACTCTGTCAATGACACTATCAACAGGAAGATTAACTCCTAGTTGAGTCAAGTGATTATGATACCCAGACATTTTGAGTATATGCTCACTGACAAAACTATTCTCCTCCATCTTGCAGCTATAGAACTTATTGGAGACTTCATATCTCACAATCCGGGCATTTGCTTGAAATATTAACTTCAAATCCTGGAACATCTCATATGCTCCATGTAACATCCCAAATTTTCAATTTGGAATGTTAGACATAGATCATCATGCATATCATATTTTCTTGCATTTTGGTCGATCCTAGAAATTTCACGCAACTCGAGGACCCTCGGAGAGAGTTGGAGATTTCGTTATTTTCATATTTGAGTTTTCTCAAATTTTGAAAAGAGGATCATTTGATTTATTTATTTTATCTTCAATTATTTTTCTGGTGTCAAAATATATGAGAGAGGGAATAATATGACTTTCCCAAAATTGAGGAAAAATGAAGATTTAATGAATACATCAAATTTTGGTTTTGCCGGAGTTTTGTTTGCTTTTTATTTGGATGGAGAAAAATGCGTGTTTTCAAAAATTGCATTTTAGGCCCAGAGTAAAGTTCATTTTGTTCGACTCATTTTTAGGAGTCGGGGAAAATTTACTTTAGAAATTTTGGAGTTCGTTTAGTTTTCTTTTTGTTTTTCTGCGCGAAACCGATTTAAAAAAAAAACTCCCGCAGGCCAAGGCCTAGCCAGCAGGCCGGCCGGCCAGGCCCCAGCCGCGCGCGCGCCAGGCGCCAGGCGCAGGCAGCCGCCGC
>NC_041388.1:395259689-395281406 GCF_002162155.2 Triticum dicoccoides | reverse complement strand
ACCCCCCTCTCCTCACATCAAAACCCCAAGCCCCCTCTCCTCCTAAGCCGCAGCAAGCAGCAGCGCGCAGCCCCAAGCCGCCGCCTTAGCCGCGCCGCCCCGCGCGCCGCCACCGCCCTACGTCGTCGCCGTCGCCTTACGCCGCTGTTCGCCGGAGCCCCTCGCCAAGGTTGCCCCGCGCCGCGTCTCTTTTTATTCCCCGGTTCGGTTTTTCCTAAAAGAACCGTTCCGTTTTCTCTCCGATTCTTTTCTTTTTCTTCCGATTTTTGTTTCAGTTTTCTTCCGAAACCCTAGATCGGTTTTTCGTTCCTTTTCGGTTTCTTTTCCGAAAACCCTAGATTGGTTTTCGTTCTTTCGTCGGACCGTTCGTCTCAACGAACGTGATCACCGATTTTTTTCCGGTTAACGACGCCCGTTCGTTTAACCATTCGTCTCTTTCTTTTCGTCGGGTTTATTCCGCGATCGTGATCTCAGATCCGATCTTCGTTCTAGTCTTTCTTCTCGCTCGTTTATCGGAATCAGGTGATTCAAGCGCCTGGAATTTCGTCTCGAAACCGCCATTCCGTCTAATCAACTTGAACAAGCTTTTGCTACAGTAAAATTTGACCTAGTTTCAACTTGCTAGAACCGAGTTGTTTTCTTCTGCCGTTTGTTTTCCGTCGTTTGTTCGGTTCGTTCTTTCTTTGCAACCGGAGTTCTTAAGTTGAACTTTCTGGTTCGTTCTCTTGTTCGAGTTTTACCTGTGCATTAGATGAGTACTTATTGTGTGCTTGTTGTTTGTCTGCGATAGATTACCCGGATTGCGCCGCTTGTTACATCGATTCCCTAGGTCTCGCGGATCATCAGCAAGACAAGTAACACTTTGATCATACCTTTTCTACAACCCATGTTTTATTGCATTAGATCAATCCTCTCACATTGCATGATTAGGATCTAATTAAACTGTGGGATGGGAAGTAGATAAGGTAGTACCTATCACCTGTATTATTATGAAACCTTTGGGAGTTACTTCTACGTTTGCTTATTATGCCATGCTATGCTAGTAGACGTGGATTGGGTGAGTGATATCCATGACAGATGTGAGTTGATAATTTTAATGGTTTATCTAAGGTGGCAACTTAAACACACATCTGGGTGGATTGAGGCACCTGATGTCTATCAGGACTTGCCTGTTTTATTTTGGACCGCCACCCAGGCTCAAAGGGATCATAAGAAAATTCATGCTAGAAACTTCTGTGTGCAGCCACATGCTACTATGGGCTCTGGCATAGTTGACTAAGTTGTGCGAACTCTTACGGGGTGGACTAGCAGATGTAGGGGTTGTAGGTGGTACGGTCTACCCCACATGTAAGGTGCTAGCGCTTCTGAAAGACTATGTCTCGGTCATCCGTTTCTCAAACACCATGTAGTGCGAGAAAACAAACGGAGGCGATCGAGTCATGTGGGGAAAAGTGCGCAAACCTTTGCAGAGTGTACAAACTAATCATGATTAGTCGTGTCCCCAGTTATGGACAACTTGAGTATCTAGTACTTGAATATCATGTGAATCTCAACATGTTACTCTAATTAATATTAATGGGTTTTAATTACTTAATTGGGATCGGAATGCTGTCAACCATTCTCGATGTTTAACAACCACCATGATAGTTAAATAAATTTATTCCTTTGCAGTAGGGAAAAATTGGCTTTACGCAAAACTGTAACCATAGAGCTTTCCACCAGCCATATATGCATATAGTATAGCTGTTTCATTCCATTACTCTCTATGTGTTACATTGCCAGCATATTCCATGTGCTGACCCGTTTTCGGGCTGCAACTTTCATGTTGCAGACTTTTCAGACGACGAGTAAGGTGCTTTTAGGTCGTGGTTCTATACTCAGTGATGCCGTTGGAGTTGATGGACCCATTTATCTTCCGAGTCTTCCGCTGTTATCGACACTATATGGCCTTAAGCCATATTTATTGTAATAAGTTCTCTTTTGAGACAACGATGTAATAAGTGTGTGATTGCCACTCTGCTATAAATCCTTCGATGTACTGTGTGGTGTCAGCATTACTGATCCAGGGATGACACCTGAGCACAGAGCACTTGATCCATTCGGGTCGGGTCGCTACAGAGAATGGTATCAGAGCACACGCTGACTGTAGGACACGACCACTAAGTTAAAGCCATAGAACACCCTTCTATTCTCATTTTCTAACTCCTCATCTTTTCTACTCTTTTAGGATGAGGAACGCGAAGATTAAGTACGCTCAACCGGATGAAGGCACACCTTTTGGATTTCACTTGAAGGAAGTCACCAAGTACCTGAACATTGGATTACCAAGCTTCACGGGAACCTTCAACGCCACTCTGCCTGAAGAGGAGCGCTAGAAGATTCAAGCTCACGTTCCGGGAAGAACATTCACGCCAATCACGAAGCCTATAGATAGTGTTTTCAATGCACCAACCTGGAGTATGGGAAAGAGCATGGCAGCTCATATCACCATAGGACGCATTGGAGAAGTTTATCAAGAAGACCTCAAGGACACTATCTACCAGATTTGCGGACGCTGAGATGAACAATGGGAGTTAGTCAGCACCAAGAAGGATAGATCCATTGCATCTTTCATCCAGGAGTTAAACTAGCACACTCGACGCCACGAGAACCAGATGTGCAATGATATGATAGAGTTAAAGAATGCAAAGGCAAGGATCATCGAGCTAGAAGGAGAACTGAAGTCTACATGCAAGGACTACATGGACGAGATCGTAGCTCTAGCGAGACACAATGGCGATCTTAAGCAGGAGATTGAAGAACTCAAGAGGAAGTTAGCATCCAGGAAGGAAGACATGTACGTCGCATGTCCGGACAACTACATCATCATCGACGACACCGATTCAGATCCAAGTGAACCCGACTTTGAAGACGAAGCTGGAGTAGATATCATGGAGTCTTCCACCGGTTCAAATTTCTAGATGACCACCAGATAGTAGTAGCATCCCCCCTGTAAACATTATAGTCGAGCACTTTTGCGATAGTTTTAGACCGTTTGTAAGCCCTTGTTTGATTGAATGAAGTGATTTTGTGTGCATTGCTCATGTGCATTGGGGTAGTGTTTTCCCTTTAGACCTCACTCTATTCTTAATTCTCGTCTTTTCTAAACCCTCAGATGCCTCCGAGACGTGACAATGGATTCCCACCGGAGCTCACTCAGTTGATCCAGCAACAGAATCAATTGATGCAGATGTTAGTCCAGAACCAGCAGAACAACAACAACAACCCACCACCACCACCTGTTGACCACTTAGCCCATTTCCTTAGGCTGAATCCGCCGGTGTTTTCCAGTAGCACCGAGCCAATAGTAGCAGACGATTGGCTCCGTAAGATAGGAAGGGAGTTGACCACTGCAGGATGCACGGATGGTGAGAAAGTGAAGTTTGCCGCTCACCAGCTTGACGGACCCACGGCAGCATGGTGGGAGAATTTCACAGCCACTTACCCAGTTGACACTGTCACATGGGATCAGTTTCAGCAAGCTTTCTGCACTGCCCATGTTTCAGCAGGAGCTATGGCCATGAAGAAGCGTGAGTTTCGCAACTTACGCCAAGGAGGAAGGACAGTTGGCCAGTACGTTGACGATTTTAGCAAGTTAGCACGTTATGCCCCCGATGACATTGCTACGGATGCAGCTAAGCAGGAGAAGTTTCTGGAAGGACTGAATGATGAACTAAGCATGAAATTGATGGTAGCAAGTTTCAACAACTACCAGGAGTTGGTAGATCGTGCCATCATGATGGAAGGGAAGCAACAGCAGATTGAGAACCGCAAGAGGAAGTATGGACAGGGGAAGTATAACTCTGGAGCCCAGCAGAAGCCCCGTTTTGCCCCTAAACCGGGATTTCAGTTTCAGCATACCCATGGAGGAGGTAGTTCGCACAACCATAATGGCCACAAGAATGGTAATGGGAATGGAGGAAGCAACGGCCAGAATCGGACCACCCCATCGACCCCAACCAAGAGAGACCTGAGTCAAGTCACCTGTTTCAAGTGTTCCAAGACCGGACATTATGCCAATGAATGTCCCGAAGGCCAGAATGGAAATGGCAATGGAAGCTCTGGGAAGAAGCCGAACCCTTTCAATAGGGGACAGGTGAACCACATTAAAGTGGAGGAGGTTGAAGATCAGCCTGATGCAGTAATCGGTAAGTTTCTGGTTAAGTCATTTACTGCACTTGTTCTTTTTGACACTGGTGCAATGCATTCATACATATCAAGGGGATTTGTGGATAAATATAACCTGCCAACCCAAGCCCTTAGGTCACCCATGTTAGTAAGCTCACCAGGAGCGGAGTTTATGGCTAGACGATGGTGTGATCGGTTACCATTAAGGATTGGTAACTATGTTTTTCCCTCAGACCTAATAGTATTGGAATCTAAAGGATTGGATGTGATATTAGGCATGGATTGGTTATCAAAGTATGAAGGGAATATTGAGTGTGCTAGTAAGTCAATTTTGCTTACCACACCAGAAGGACGAAGGATCAAGTATGTATCCCGGCATGTGCCAAACAGGACACAAGTAAATTGCCTAACAGGAGTCGTGCAGGAGGAAGTACCAGTGGTAAAGGATTTCCCTGATGTATTTCCTGAGGAATTACCAGGCATGCCACTGGATAGATACATTGAGTTTTTGATTGAGTTATTGCCAGGTACAGGCCCAATATCGAAGCGACCGTACCGGATGCCAGCAAAGGATTTGGTGGAAATTAAGAATCAGATTAAGGAGTTATTGGATAAAGGTTACATTCGCCCAAGTTCTTCGCCTTGGGGATCACCCGTACTTCTAGTGGAAAAGAAGGATGGATCATTAAGGATGGTTGTTGATTATCGGGGATTGAATGAAGTAACCATCAAGAACAAGTACCCACTGCCAATGATCAACGATCTGTTTGATTGGTTGCAAGGAGCTAAAGTGTTTTCCAAGATCGATTTGCGATCAGGGTACCATCAATTGAAGATTCGAGAGCAGGACATACCTAAGACTGCATTCACCACGAGATATGGACTGTATGAGTATACCATTATGTCATTTGGATTGACTAACGCACCTGCTATTTTATGAACCTGATGAACAAAGTGTTTATGGAGTTTTTGGATAAGTTCGTCGTAGTGTTCATTGATGACATCCTGGTTTATTCAAAGAATGAAGAGGAGCATAAGGAACATTTGCGTTTGGTTTTGGAGAAACTAAGGGAACATCAGTTATATGCCAAATTCAGCAAATGCGAGTTTTGGTTAAAGGAAGTTGGATTCCTCGGACACGTTATATCCGGAGAAGGTATAGCAGTTGACCCCACAAAGGTTGAGACCGTAACCGAATGGGAATCACCAACGACAGTTGGAGAGATCCGGAGTTTTCTTGGACTCGCAGGATACTACCGAAGATTCATTGAGAATTTCTCAAAGATTGCGAAGCCTATGACGGAGTTGTTGAAGAAGGATACTAAGTTCAAATGGACTGAGGAGTGTGAGGCTAGTTTCCAGGAGTTGAAGAAACGTTTGGTCACCTCACCAGTATTGATTTTGCCAGATCAGACCAAGGATTATGAGGTGTATTGTGACGCTTCACGTCGAGGACTTGGAGCAGTGCTTATGCAGGAAGGAAGAGTTGTTTCGTATGCTTCACGGCAACTGAAGCCTCATGAGTTGAATTATGCCACACATGATTTGGAGTTAGCAGCCGTAGTGCATGCATTGAAGACATGGAGACATGTCCTCATTGGAAATCATTGTGAGGTGTACACGGATCACAAGAGTTTGAAGTACATTTTCACGCAGAAGGAGTTGAACCTCAGATAAAGGAGATGGTTGGAGCTCATCAAGGATTATGAAATGAGATTGCATTACCATCCCGGAAAAGCTAATGTAGTAGCTGACGCATTGAGCCGTAAGAGCCATGTCAACACCCTAGTGACGGGAGAAGTACCAAAGGAGTTAGCAGAAAACCTTCGTGAGCTATGTTTGGAAATAGTTCCGAGAGGCTATGTAGCAGCATTGGAGATTCAGTCAACATTGAAGGATAAAATCAGAGAAGCTCAGAAATCCGACAAGGAGATTGCTGCTATAAAAGAGAAACTGAGCGAAGGAAAAGCAAAGGGATTTCGTGAGGATGAGCACGATACCCTATGGTTTGAGGACCGTGTTTATGTGCCAAATGACCCGGAGATCAGGAGGTTGATTTTGCAAGAGGCACATGATTCACCATATTCGATTCACCCAGGGAATACCAAGATGTATTTGGATTTGAAGGAAACATTCTGTTGGACCGGAATGAAGAAGGATATTGCAGCATATGTAGTTTGTGACGTATGTCAGAGAGTAAAGGCAGAGCATCAGAAGCCAGCAGGATTGTTACAACCATTGCCGATACCCGAATGGAAGTGGGATAAGATAGGCATGGATTTTATCACGGGACTACCCAGGACAAAGGCAGGCTACAATTCGATATGGGTAGTAGTTGATCATTTGACGAAGGTAGCACATTTTATTCCAGTTAAGACCACTTACACCAGTGCTAAGTTGGCGAAGATATACATGACTAGGATCATTTGTTTGCATGGAGTTCCAAGGAGTATCGTATTAGATAGAGGAACTCAATTTACCTCAAAGTTTTGGAATCAGTTGCATGAAACTTTAGAAACCAGACTGGAGTTCAGCACAGCTTTTCACCCACAGACGGATGGACAGACCGAGAGAGTCAATCAGATTTTGGAAGATATGCTGAGAGCTTGTGCACTAGATTATGGATCTAGTTGGGATGATAATTTGCCGTATGCGGAGTTTTCTTATAACAACAGTTACCAAACCAATTTGAAGATGGCACCTTTTGAAGCTTTATACGGAAGGAGGTGCAGAACACCGTTGTCATGGGACGAAGTTGGAGACCGTCAGTTCTTTGGACCAGATTTGATTAAGGAGTCTGAACGGAAAGTTAAGTTGATTCGCGATAGGCTCAAGGTAGCCCAGTCCAGGCAGAAGAGCTACGCAGATTCTAAACGCAAGGATACAGTCTACGAAACCGGAGACAGAGTTTATCTCCGAGTATCCCCACTTCGAGGAGTTAAGCGCTTTGGAGTTAAGGGAAAGTTAGCACCGCGTTTCGTTGGACCATATAAGATTTTGCAACGCATGGGAGAAGTCGCTTATAAGTTGGAATTACCAGAGGAGCTGTTAGTAGTTCATGATGTATTCCATGTTTCCCAGCTGAAGAAATGTCACGCCGAGATGGCGGAGGTACCGCTAAGGGATACTGTGCCACTCGAAGCGATTCAATTGAAGGACGACTTAACGTATGAGGAGAAGCCAGTCAAGATTCTCGATTATGCCAGCAGAGTTACTCGCAGCAAGGTTATCAAGTTTTGCAAAGTTCAGTGGAACCACCATTCAGAGGATGAAGCCACCTGGGAGAGAGAAGAAGATTTGCTCAAGGACCACCCTCACCTATTTTCTAGCCAACCCGAATCTCGAGGGCGAGATTCATCTTAAGGGGGGGGTAGGTTTGTAACATCCCAAATTTTCAATTTGGAATGTTATACATAGATCATCATGCATATCATATTTTCTTGCATTTTGGTCGATCCTAGAAATTTCATGCAACTCGAGGACCCTCAGAGAGAGTTGGAGATTTCGTTATTTTCATATTTGAGTTTTCTCAAATTTTGAAAAGAGGATCATTTGATTTATTTATTTTATCTTCAATTATTTTTCCGGTGTCAAAATATATGACAGAGGGAATAATATGACTTTCCCAAAATTGAGGAAAAATGAAGATTTAATGAATAAATCAAATTTTGGTTTTGCCGGAGTTTTGTTTGCTTTTTATTTGGATAGGGAAAAATGCGTGTTTTCAAAAATTGCATTTTAGGCCCGGAGTAAAGTTCATTTTGTTCGACTCATTTTTAGGAGTCGGGGAAAATTTACTTTAGAAATTTTGGAGTTCGTTTAGTTTTCTTTTTGTTTTTCTACGCGAAACCGATTTAAAGAAAAAAAACTCCCGCAGGCCGGCCGGCCAGGCCCCAGCCGCTCGCGCGCCAGGCGCCAGGCGCACGCAGCCGCCGCCCCGCCCTAGGCCGAGTCCTAGGAGGACTCTAGGCCGGCGCCCCCTTGCCCCTTGCCCAAGCATCTACCCCCTCCCCCTCCTAGTATATATACCCCTCTACCCCCCCCTCTCCTCACATCAAAACCCCAAGCCCCCTCTCCTCCTAAGCCGCAGCGAGCAGCAGCGTGCAGCCCCAAGCCGCCGCCTTAGCCGCTCCGCCCCGCGCCTAAGCCGCCGCCGCCGCCTTACGTCGTCGTCGCCGCCGCCCTATGTCGCTGCCGCCGCCGCCTTACGCCGCCGTTCGCCGGAGCCCCTCGCCAAGGTTGCCCCGTGACGCGTCTCTTTTTCTTCCCCGGTTCGGTTTTTCCTAAAAGAACCGTTCCGTTTTCTCTCCGATTCTTATCTTTTTCTTCCGATTTTTGTTTCGGTTTTCTTCCGAAACCCTAGATCGGTTTTTCGTTTCTTTTCTGTTTCTTTTCCGAAAACCCTAGATTGGTTTTCGTTCTTTCGTCGGACCGTTCGTCTCAACGAACATGATCACCGATTTTTTTCCTATTAACGATGCCCGTTCGTTTAACCGTTCGTCTCTTTCTTTTCGTTGGATTTATTCCGGGATCGTGATCTCAGATCCGATCTTCGTTCTAGTCTTTCTTCTCGCTCGTTTATCGGAATTAGGTGATTCAAGCGCCTGGAGTTTCATCTCGAAACCGCCGTTCCATCTAATCAACTTGAACAAGCTTTTGCTACAGTAAAATTTGACCTAGTTTCAACTTGCTAGAACCGAGTTGTTTTCTCCCGCCGTTTGTTTTCCGTCGTTTGTTCGATTCGTTCTTTCTTTGCAACCGGAGTTCTTACGTTGAACTTTCTGGTTCGTTCTCTTGTTCGAGTTTTACCTGTGCATTAGATGAGTACTTATTGTGTGCTTGTTGTTTGTCTACGATAGATTACCCGGATTGTGCCGCTTGTTACATCGATTCCCTAGGTCTCGCAGATCATCAGCAAGGCAAGTAACACTTTGATCATACCTTTTCTACAACCCATGTTTTATTGCATTAGATCAATACTCTCACATTGCATGATTAGGATCTAATTAAACTGTGGGATGGGAAGTAGATAAGGTAGTACCTATCACCTGTATTATTATGAAACCTTTGGGAGTTACTTCTACGTTTGCTTATTATGCCATGCTATGCTAGTAGACGTGGATTGGGTGAGTGATATCCATGACAGATGTGAGTTGATAATTTTAATGGTTTATCTAAGGTGGCAACTTAAACACACATCTGGGTGGATTGAGGCACCTGATGTCTATCAGGACTTGCCTGTTTTATTTTGGACCGCCACCCAGGCTCAAAGGGATCATAAGATAATTCATGCTAGAAACTTCCGTGTGCAGCCACATGCTACTATGGGCTCTGGCATAGTTGACTAAGTTGTGCGAACTCTTACGGGGTGGACTAGTAGATGTAGGGGTTGTAGGTGGTACGGTCTACCCCACATGTAAGGTGCTAGCGCTTCTGAAAGACTATGTCTCGGTCATCCGTTTCTCAAACACCATGTAGTGCGAGAAAACAAACGGAGGCGATCGAGTCATGTGGGGAAAAGTGCGCAAACCTCTGCAGAGTGTACAAACTAATCATGATTAGCCGTGTCCCCGGTTATGGACAACTTGAGTATCTAGTACTTGAATATCATGTGAATCTCAACATGTTACTCTAATTAATATTAATGGGTTTTAATTACTTAATTGGGATTGGAATGCTGTCAACCATTCTCGATGTTTAACAACCACCATGATAGTTAAATAAATTTATTCCTTTGCAGTAGGGAAAAATTGGCTTTACGCAAAACTGTAACAATAGAGCTTTCCACCAGCCATATATGCATATAGTATAGCTGTTTCATTCCATTACTCTCTATGTGTTACATTGCCAGCATATTCCATGTGCTGACCCGTTTTCAGGCTGCAACTTTCATGTTGCAGACTTTTCAGACGACGAGTAAGGTGCTTTTAGGTCGTGGTTCTATACTCAGTGATGCCGTTGGAGTTGATGGACCCATTTATCATCCGAGTCTTCCGCTGTTATCGACACTAGATGGCCTTAAGCCATATTTATTGTAATAAGTTCTCTTTTGAGACAACGATGTAATAAGTGTGTGATTGCCACTCTGCTATAAATCCTTCGATGTACTGTGTGGTGTCAGCATTACTGATCCAGGGATGACACCTAAGCACAGAGCACTTGATCCATTCGGGTCGGGTCGCTACACTCCATGACGTTCAAAACGTCGTTGAAGTCCAGGTTCTAAGCCGTAAAGCATGGCACACTGAACTATCAAGTAGTCATCAACTTTACTCTGTCAGATGTTCTTAATGTCATCAAAAACATCTGCAGCGGGTCTGGCACCCAGTGGTGCTTCCAGGACGTAATTCTTCTATGCAGCAATGAGGATAATCCTCAAGTTACGGACCCGGTCCATGTAATTTCTACCATCATCTTTCAACTTTGCTTTCTCAAGGAACACATTAAAATTCAACGGAACAATAGCATGGGCCATCTACCTACAACAACATAGATAAGCAAAATACTATCAGGTACTAAGTTCATGATAAATTTAAGTTCAATTAATCATATTACTTAAGAACTCCCACTTAGATAGACATCCCTCTAATCTTCTAAGTGATCACGTGATCCATATCAACTAAACCATAACCGACCATCACGTGAGATGGAGTAGTTTTCAATGGTGAACATCATTATGTTGATCATATCTACTATATGATTCACGCACGACCTTTCGGTCTCAGTGTTCCGAGGCCATATCGGCATATGCTAGGCTCGTCAAGTTTAACCCGAGTATTCTGCGTGTGCAAAAATGGCTTGCACCCGTTGTAGATGGACATAGAGCTTATCACACCCGATCATCACGTGGTGTCTCGGCACGATGAACTTTGGCAACGGTGCATACTCAGGGAGAACACTTTTATCTTGAAATTTAATGAGAGATCATCTTATAATGCTACCATCAATCAAAGCAAAATAAGATGCATAAAGGAGAATCATCACATGCAATCAATATAAGTGATATGATATGGCCATCATCATCTTATGCTTGTGATCTCCATCTCCGAAGCACCATCATGATCACCATCGTCACCGGCGCGACACCTTGATCTCCATCGTAGCATCGTTGTTGTCTCGCCAACTATTGCTTCTACGACTATTGCTACCGCTTAATGATAAAGTAAAGCAATTATAGGGCGATTGCATTGCATACAATAAAGCGACAACCATATGGCTCCTGCTAGTTGCCGATAACTCCGTTACAAAACATGATCATCTCATACAATAAATATATCATCATGTCTTGACCATGTCACATCACAACATGCCCTGCAAAAACAAGTTAGACGTCCTCTACTTTGTTATTGCAAGTTTTACGTGGCTGCTACGGGCTGAGCAAGAACCGTTCTTACCTATGCATAAAAACCACAATGATAGTTCGTCAAGTTAGTGTTGTTTTAACCTTCTCAAGGACCGGGCGTAGCCACACTCAGTTCAACTAAAGTTGGAGAAACTGACACCCGCCAGCCACCTATGTGCAAAGCACGTCGGTAGAACCAGTCTCGCATAAGCGTACGCGTTATGTCGGTCCGGGCCGCTTCATCCAACAAACCGCCGAACCAAAGTATGACATGCTGGTAAGCAGTATGACTTGTATCATCCACAACTCACTTGTGTTATATTCGTGCATATAACATCTATGCATAAAACCTGGCTCTGATACCACTGTTGGGGAACGTAGTAATTTCAGAAAAACTCCTACGCACACGCAGGATCATGGTGATGCATAGCAATGAGAGGGGAGAGTGTTGTCCACGTACCCTCGTAGACCGTTAAGCGGAAGCGTTATGACAATGCGGTTGATGTAGTCGTACATCTTCACCATCGACCTATCCTCAGTACCGAACATACGGTACCTCCGCGTTCACCACACGTTCAGCTCGGTGACGTCTTGCAAACTCACGATCCAGTAGAGCTCGGGGAAGAGTTTCGTCCGCACGATGGCGTGGTGACGATGTTGATGAAACTACCTTGGCAGGGCTTCGCCTAAGCACCACCACAGTATGACGGAGGTGGATTATGGTGGAGGGGGGCACCGCACACGGCTGGGAGAGATCTTTGTCATCAACTTAGGTGTCTAGAGGTGCCCCCTGCCCCTGTATATAAAGGAGCAAGGGGGAGGCCGGCCGACCCTTGTTGGTGCACTAGGAGGAGGAATCCTCCTCCTAGTAGAAGTAGGATTCCCCTCTTTCCTACTCCTAGTAGGAGGGGGAAAGGAAGGGAGAGAAAGAGAAGCAAAGGGGGGCGCCGCCCCGCCCCTCTCCTAGTCCAATTTGGACCAGAGGGGAGGGGGCGCACTGCCTGCCCTAGGCTAGCCCCTCTCTCTTTCCCTTATGGCCCAACAAGGCCCATTAGCACTCGAGGGGTTCCGGTAACCCCTCCGGTACTCCGGTAAAATCCCAATTTTACCAGGAACTCTTCCAATGTCCAAATGTAGGCTTCCAATATATCAATCTTCATGTCTCGACCATTTCGAGACTCCTCTTCATGCTCGTGATCATATCCGAGACTCCGAACTACCTTCGGTACATCAAAACATATAAACTCATAAAACAGATCGTCACAAAACTTTAAGCGTGCGGACCCTACGGGTTCGAGAACTATGTAGACATGACCGAGATATATCTTCGGTCAATAACCAATAGCGGAACCTGGATGCTCATATTGGTTCCTACATATTCTATGAAGATCTTTATCGGTCAAACCGCATAACACTATATGTTGTTCTCTTTGTCATGGGTATGTTACTTGCCCGAGATTCGATCGTCGGTATCCCAATACCTAGTTCAATCTCGTTACCGGTAAGTCTCTATACTCGTTTCGTAATGCACTATCCCGCAACTAACTCATTAGTTGCATTGCTTGCAAGGCTTATAGTGATGTGCATTATCGAGAGGGCCCATAGATACCTCTCCGACAATCGGAGTGACAAATCCTAATCTTGATATATGTCAACTCAACAAGTACCATCGGAGACACCTATAGAACACCTTTATAATCACCCAGTTACGTTGTGACGTTTGGTAGCACACAAAGTGTTCCTCCGGTATTCGGGAGTGGCATAATATCATAGTCATAAGAACATGTATAAGTCATGAAGAAAGCAATAGCAGTAAACAAAAACTATCAAGTGCTAAGCTAACGGAATGGGTCAAGTCAATCACATCATTCTCCTAATGATGTGATCCCATTGATCAAATAACAACTCATGTCTATGGTTAGGAAACTTAACCATCTTTGATCAATGAGCTAGTCAAGTAGAGGCATACTAGTGACACTATGTTTGTCTATGTATTCACACATGTATTATGTTACCGGTTAATACAATTCTAGCATGAATAATAAACATTTATCATGAAATAAGGAAATAAATAAAAACTTTATTATTGCCTCTAAGGCATATTTCCTTCATTAGCACCCAAGACACATCAAGAAACACCAAGCCGTGTGCCGGCAACCCCGTCCCCTCTAGTTTATCCTCCATCATAGTTTTCGTAGTGCTTAGGCGAAGCCCTGCGGAGATTGTTCTTAACCAACACCATCACCACGCCATCGTGCTGCCGGAACTCATCTACTACTTCGCCCCTCTTGCTGTATCAAGAAGGCGAGGACGTCATCGAGCTGAACGTGTGCTGAACGCGAAGGTGCCGTACGCTCGGTACTTGATCGGGACGGATCGTGAAGGTGTACGACTACATCAACTGCATTGATAAATGCTTCCCCTTTCGGTCTACGAGGTTACGTAGACACACTCTCCCCTCTCATTGCTATGCATCACCATGATAGATCTTGCGTGTGCGTAGGAAAATTTTGAAATTACCGCGTTCCACAACAATGGCATCCGAGTTAGGTCTATGCGTAGATGTTATATGCATGAGTAGAACACAAAGGAGTTGTGGGCGTGGGTATATACATATTGCTTGCCGTCACTAGTTGGTTCTTGATTCAGTGGTATTGTTGGATGAAGCGGCTCAAGCCGACATTACGCGTACGCTTATGCGAGACTGGTTCTACCGATGTGCTTCGCACACAGGTGGCTGGTGGGTGTCAGTTTCTCCAACTTTAGTTGAATCGGATTCAATGAACAGGGTTCTTTCTGAAGATAAAAAAGCAATCACTATACTATGTTGTGGTTTTTGATGCGTAGGTAATAACGGTTCTTGCTCAGCCCGTAGCAGCCACGTAAAAACTTGCAACAACAAAGTAGAGGACGTCTAACTTGTTTTTGTAGGGCATGTTGTGATGTGATATGGTCAAGACGTGATGAGATATAAATTGTTGTATGAGATGAACATGTTTTGTAGAAGTTATAGGCAACTGGCAGGAGCCTTATAGTTGTCGCTTTATTGTATGAAATGCAATCGCCATGCAATTGCTTTACTTTATCACTAGGCGGTAGTGATAGTCGTAGAAACAATAGTTGGTGAGACGTCAATGATGCTACGATGGAGATCAAGGTGTCAAGCCGGTGGCGATGGAGATCATGATGGTGCTTTAGAGATGGAGATCAAAGGCACAAGATGATGATGGCCATATCATGTCACATATTTTGATTGCATGTGATGTTTATCCTTTATGCATCTTATTTTGCTTAGTACAATAGTAGAATTATAAGACGATCCCTCACTAAATTTCAAGTACAAGTGTTCTCCCTGAGTATGCACCATTGCTACAGTTCGTCATGCCGAGACACCATGTGATGATCGGGTGTGATAAGCTCTACGTTCACATACAACGGGTGCAAACCAGTTTTGCACGTGCAGAATACTCGGCTTAAACTTGATGAGCCTAGCATATGCAGATATGGCCTCGGAACACTGAGACCGAAAGGTCCAACATGAATCATATAGTAGATATGATCAGCATAGTGATGTTCACCATTGAAAACTACTCCATCTCACGTGATGACCGGACATGGTTTAGTTGATATGGATCATGTGATCATTTAGATGACTAGAGGGATGTCTATCTAAGTGGGAGTTCTTAAGTAATATGATTAATTGAACTTTAATTTATCATGAACTTAGTCCTAATAGTATTTGCAAATTATGTTGTAGATCAATAGCTCATGTTATAGCTCCCCGTTTATTTTTGATATGTTCCTAGAGAAAAATAAGTTGAAAGATGATAGTAGCAATGATGCGGACTGGATCCGTGATCTGAGGATTATCCTCATTGTTGCACAGAAGAATTATGTCCTTGATGCACCGCTAGGTGACGGACCTATTGCAGGAGCAGATGCAGACGTTATGAGCATTTGGTAAGCTCGGTATGATGACTACTTGATAGTTTAGTGCACCATGCTTTACAGCTTAGAACCAAGACTTCAAAATCCTTTTGAACGCCACAGAGCATATAAGATGTTCCAAGAGATGAAATTCGTATTTCAGACTCATGCCCGAGTTGACAGGTATGAGACCTCTGACAAGTACTTTGCCTACAAGATGGAGGAGAATAGCTTAACCAGTTAGCATGTGCTCAGAATGCCTGAGTACTACAATCGCTTGAATCAAGTGGGAGTTAATCTTCCAGATAAGATAGTGATTGATAGAGTTCTCTAGTCACCATCACCAATTTACTAGAACTTCGTGATGAACTATAATATGCGAGGGATGACGAAAACGATTCTCGAGGTCTTCGCGATGCTAAAATCGACGAAGGTAGAAATCAAGAAAGAGCATAAAGTGTTGATGGTTAACAAGACCACTAGTTTCAAGAAAAAGAGGCAAAGTGAAAGAAAGGGAACTTCAAGAAAGAATGGCAATCAAGTTGCCACTCTCGTGAAGAAACCTAAAGCTAGACCTAAGCCTGAAACTGAGTGCTTCTACTGCAAAGGGAATGGTCACTGGAAGCGGAACTACCCCAAATACTTGGCGGATAAGAAGGATGGAAAAGTGAAAGGTATATTTGATATACATGTTATTGATGTGTACTTTACTAGTGTTCATAGTAACCCCATGGTACTTGATATTGGTTCAGTTGCTAAGATTAGTAACTCGAAATAGGAGTTGCAAAATGAACAGAGACTAGTTAAGGGAGAGGTGACGATGTGTGTTGGAAATGATTCCAAGGTTGATAAGATCACCATCGCACACTCCTTTTACCTTCGGGATTATTGTTGAACCTAAAATAAATGTTATTTGGTGTTTTGCATTGAGCATGAATATGAATAGATCATGTTTATTGCAATACAGTTATTCATTTAAGTCAAAGAATAATTGTTGTTCTGTTTACATGAATAAAACCTTCTATGGTCATACACTTAATATAAATGGTTTAATGAATCTCGATCGTAGTGATACACATATTCATAATATTGATGCCAAAAGATGCGAAGTTGATAATGATAGTGGAACATACTTGTGGCACTACCGTTTAGGTCATATTGGTGTAAAGCGCATGAAGAAACTCTAGGCAGATGGACTTTTGGAATCACTTGATGCTTGTGAACCATGCCTCATGGGCAAGATGACTAAGACTCCGTTCTCCGGAACAATGGAGCGAGCCACTGACTTATTGGAAACAATACATATTGATGTATGCTGTCCGACGAGTGTTGAGGCTCGCGGTGGGTATCGTTATTTTCTGACCTTCACAAATGATTTTAGCAGATATGGGTATTGATGTCTACTACGCAACTTTATTCTTGTACACATGTGTTGGGCCTCCAAGCGCAGAGTTTTGTAGGACAGTAGCAATTTTCCCTCAAGTGGATGATCTAAGGTTTATCAATCCGTGGGAGGCGTAGGATGAAGATGGTCTCTCTCAAACGACTATGCAACCAAATACGAGAAATCTCTTGTGTCCCCAACACACCCAATACAATGGAAAATTGTATAGGTGCTCTAGTGCGGCGAAGAGATGGTGATAAAAGTGTAATATGGATGGTAGGAATATATTTTTATAATCTTAATAAATAAAAATAGCAAGGTAGCAAATAGTAAGCGGACACAAAAAATTGTATTGCAATGCTTGAAAACAAGGCCTAGGGTCCGTACTTTCGCTAGTGCAATCTCTCAACAATGCTAACATAGTTGGATCATATAATTATCCCACAAAGTGCAACAAAGAATCACTCCCGAGTTCCTATTAGCGGAGAACAAAAGATAGGAATTGTTTGTAGGGTACGAAACCTCCTCAAAGCTATTCTTTCTGTTCGATCTATTCAAGAGTTTGTACTAAAATAATGCAAAGCTATTTTTTCCGTTCGGTCTATCCTAGAGTTCGTACTAGAATAACACCAAAGCAAATTCATATTCATAATACTCAATCCACACAAAGAACTATAAAGAGACCCCAAAGTTCCCGTCGGAGAAAAGATAATAAAAATGTGCATCAATTCGTGAGTTGAATGCCATAACATATATCAAGTGATTCAATAAGATACCCCAATTGTCACCTCAAGTATTCATACCGCAAGACATATATCATGTGTTCTCATCTCTGAATATTCAATCCGACAAGACAAAACTTCAAAGGGTAAAGATTCAATTCATCACAACAAGAGTATAGAGGGGAGAAACATCATATGATCCATCTATGCTAACAAAGCCCATGATATAGATCACGAGAGAGAGAGAAAGATAAAACACATAGCTACTGGTACAAACCCTCAGCCCCAAGGGTGGACTACTCCCTCCTCATCGTGGTGGCCGCCGGGATGATGAAGATGGTCACCAGAGATGACCCCCCCTCCGGCAGGGTGCCGGAACGAATCTAGATTGTTTTTGGTGGCTACGGAGCCCTGTGGCAGCGGAACTTCTGATCTAGGTTAACCCTCAAAGGGTTTCGGAATATTTGGGAATTTATAGTGCAAAGAGGGGGTGCAGGAGGCCACCGAGGTGGGCACAACCCACCTGGGCACGCCAGGGGGGCCTAGCACACCCTGGTGGGTTGTGCCCCCCTCGGGGCACCCCCCAGGTGCGGCTTTGGCCCAATGGGTTCCTTCTGGTCCAAAAAAATCCCTGTAAAGTTTCGCGGTGTTTGGACTCCGTTTGATATTGATTTTCTGTGATGTAAAAAACAAGCAAAAACAACAACTAGCACTGGGCACTGGGTCAATAGGTTAGTCCCAAAAAATGATATAAAGTTGCTATTAAATGATTGTAAAACACCCAAGAACGATAAAATAACAGCATGAATACTTCATAAATTATAGATACATTGGAGACGTATTAGGTATATCTACTTAATGAAACATAAGTCTGAAACATTTGAAAAAGTTCAAAGAATTTTCAGAGTGATGTGGAAAATCATCGTAACAAGAAAATAAAGTTTCTACGATCTGATCGTGGCGGCGAATATTTGGGTTACGAGTTTGGTCTTCAGTTGAAACAATGTGGAATAGTTTCGCAACTCACGCCACCTAGAACACCACAGCATAATGGTGTGTCTGAACGTCATAACCGTACTTTATTATATATGGTGCGATCTATGATATCTCTTACCGATTTACCACTATTGTTTTGGGGTTATGCATTAGAGACAACTGCATTCACATTAAATAGGGCACCATCTAAGTCCATTTAGATGACACCGTATAAACTACGGTTTGGCAAGAAACCTAAGCCGTCATTTCTTGAAGTTTGGGGTTGCGATGCTTATGTGAAAAAGCTTCAACCTGATAAGCTTGAACCCAAATCAACGAAATGTGTCTTCATAGGTTACCCAAAGGAAACTATTGGGTACACCTTCTACCACAGATCCGAAGGCAAGATATTGATTGCTAAGAACAGATCCTTTCTAGAGAAGGAGTTTCTCTCGAAATAAGTGAGTGGGAGGAAAGTAGAACTTGATGAGGTAATTGTACCTTCTCCCGAATTGGAAAATGGTTCATCACGGAAATCAGTTCTAGTGATACCTACACCAATTAGTGAGGAAGTTAATGATGATGATCATGAAACTTCAGATCAAGTTACTAGCGAACCTTGTAGGTCAACCAGAATACGATCCACACCAGAGTGGTACGGTAATCCTGTTCTAGAAGTCATGTTACTAGACCATGATAAACCTACGAACTATGAGGAAGCGATGATGAGACCAGATTCCGATAGATGGCTTGAGGCCATGAAATCTGAGATAGAATCCATGTATGAGAATACAATGTGGACTTTGGTGGACTTGCCCGATGATCGGCAAGCCATTGAGAATAAATGGATCTTCAAGAGGAAGACTGACGCTGATAGTAGTGTTACTATCTATAAAGCTTGACTTGTCGAAAAGGGTTTTTGACAAGTTCAAGGTGTTGGCTACGACGAGATTTTCCCACTCGTATCGATGCATAAAGTCTGTCCAAATCATGTTAGCAATTGCCACATTTTATGAAATCTGACAAATGGATGTCAAAACTGCATTCCTTAATGGATTTATTAAAGAAGAGTTGTATATGATACAACCAGAAGGTTTTGTCAATCCTAAAGGTGCTAACAAAATGTGCAAGCTCGAGCGATCCATCTATGGACTGGTGCAAGCATCTTGGAGTTGGAATATATGATTTGATGTGTTGATCAAAGCATATAGTTTTATACAGACTTGTGGTGAAGCCTGTATTTACAAGAAAGTGAGTGAGAGCACTACATCGTTTCTGATAAGTATATGTGAATGACATATTGTTGATCAAAAATGATGTAAAATTTTCCGGGAAGCATAAAGGAGTTTTTCAAAGGAGTTTTTCAAAGAAAGACCTCGGTGAAGCTGCTTACATATTAGGCATCAAGATCTATAGAGATAGATCAAGATGCTTGATAAGATTTTTCAATGAGTACATACCTTGACAAGATTTTGAAGTAGTTCAAAATGAAACAGTCAAAGAAGGAGTTCTTGCGTGTATTGCGAGGTGTAAAGTTGAGTAAGACTCAAAGCACGACCACGACAGAAAATAGAAAGAGAATGGAAGTCATTCCCTTTGCCTCGGCCATATGTTCTATAAAGTATGCTATGTTGTGTACCAAACCTATTGTGTACCTTTCCATGAGTTTGGCAAGGGAGTACTATATTGATCCAGAAGTTGATCATTGGACATCAGTCAAAATTATCCTTAGAAGACTAAGGAGATATTTCTTGGTTATGGAGGTGATAAAGAGTTCGTCATAAAGAGTTACGTCGATGCAAGCTTTTACACCGATCCTGATGACTCTGAGTCTTAATCTGAATACATATTGAAAGTGGGAGCAATTAGCTAGAGTAGCTCCATGCAGAGCATTGTAGACATAGAAATTTTGCAAAATACATACGCCTCTGAATGTGACAGACCCATTGACTAAACTTCTCTCACAAGCAAAACATGATCACACCTTAGTACTCTTTGGGTGTTGATCACATGGCGACGTGAACTAGATTATTGACTCTAGTAAACCCTTTGGGTGTTGGTCACATGGTGATGTGAACTGTTGGTGTTAAATCAAATGGCGATGTGAACTAGATTATTGACTCTAGTACAAGTGGGATACTGAAGGAAATATGCCCTAGAGGGAATAATAAAATTGTTATTTATATTTCCGTATATCATGATAAATGTTTATTGTTCATGCTAGAATTGTATTAACCGGAAACTTAGTACATGTGTGAATACATAGACAAACAGAGTGTCCCTAGTATGCCTCTACTAGACTAGCTCATTAATCAAAGATGGTTAAGTTTCCTAACCATAGACATGTGTTGTCATTTGATGAACAGGATCACATCATTAGAAGATGATGTGCTGGACAAGACCCATCCGTTAGCTTAGCATCATGATCGTTTAGTTTTATTGCTATTGCTTTCTTCATGACTTATACATGTTCCTCTGACTATGAGATTATGCAACTCTCGAATACCGGAGGAACACCTTGTGTGCTATCAAACGTCACAACATAACTGGGTGATTATAAATATGCTCTACAGGTGTCTCCGATGGTGTTTGTTGAGTTGGCATAGATCAAGATTAGGATTTTTCACTCCGTGTATCGGAGAGGTATCTCTTGGCCCTCTCGATAATGCACATCACTATGAGCCTTGCAGGCAATGTGACTAATGAGTTAGTTACAGGATGATGCATTAAGGAACGAGTAAAGAGACTTGCCGGTGACGAGATTGAACTAGGTATTAAGATACCGACGATCGAATCTCGGGCAAGTAACATACTGATGACAAAGGGAACAACGTATGTTGTTATGCGGTTTGACCGATAAAGATGTTCACAGAATATGTAGGAACCAATATGAGCATCCAGGTTCCACAATTGGTTATTGACCAGAGATATGTCTCGTTCATGTCTACATAGTTCTCGAACCCACAGGGTCTGCACACTTAACGTTCGATGACGATTTGTATTATGAGTTATGTGATTTGATGACCGAAGTTTGTTCGGAGTCTCGGATGAGATCACAGACATGACGAGGAGTCTCGAAATGGTCAAGAGGTAAAGATCGATATATTGGAAGGTTATATTCGGATATCGGAATGGTTCCAAAGTGTTTCGGGTATTTTCCGGAGTACCGGGAGGTTACCGGACCCCCCCCCCCGGCCGGG
>NC_041388.1:395172136-395259284 GCF_002162155.2 Triticum dicoccoides | reverse complement strand
TAGTGGGCTTTAGTGGAAAGGAGAGAAGGGCCTCAAGGGTGGCCATGCTCCCCCAAGGGCTGGTCCGAATTGGACTAGGAGGGGGCGGCGCCCCCTCTCTTCCCTTCTCACCTCTTCCTCCTTCCCTCCTTCTCCTAGTTGGAATGGGAAGGGGGGGGGGCGAATGCTACTTGGACCGGGAGTCCAAGTAGGACTCCCCCCTTGACGCGCACCCTCTAGGGCCGGCCTCCTCTTACCCCTCCTTTATATACATGGGAGGGGGGCACCCCTCCTTTATATACATGGGAGGGGGGCACCCCAAAGGCACACCAAGTCTTCTCTTAGACGTGTGCGGTGCCCCCTCCACAGTTACACACCTCGGTCATATACTCATAGTGCTTAGGCGAAGCCTTGCGCCAGTAACTTCGTCATCACCGTCAACACGCCGTCATGCTGACGAAACTCTCCCTCGTCCTCAACCGGATCAAGAGCTCGAGGGACGTCATCGAACTAAACGTGTGCTGAACATGGAGGTGCCGTGTGTTCGGTGCTAGGATCGATTGAATCGTGAAGACGTTCGACTACATCAACCGCGTTACTAAACGCTTCCCCTTTTGGTCTACGAGGGTATGTGGACACACTCTCCCCGCTCGTTTCTATGCATCTCCTAGATAGATCTCGCGTGATCGTAGGATTTTTTTTGAAATACTGTGCTCCCCAACACCTTTTGTAGATTAAGGGGTCACCACAGTGGCAAATTAGTCTTTACATACTGATTAGATAGCAAACAGTGCTATCAAACCTAACTCTATAGACTGACAGAGCACATTAAATGCACCGCTCAACGTCACATCATGGCTCACCCGATAGTCCCTGCCAGGCTATTTTGCCAGCTTCGCGCCTGCTTGCTTGACACATCTCAGGACAGGAGTCGCCTGGAGGTATTTCTGTAGGAAGTGGCTGCCATGTGGTGAGTAGCAGCCTCGTAGTCAGTTTGCGGCTTGAAACCACACTGATTGATGACTTGCGTCGCTGTGAGGTGGATTGGTGGAGTGTTTTTCCTCCGTAAGCCCCTCTAGGCCTACCAGGACGATCTGAAAGCTTGCCTCCGGGGCTACCCCACCCTCCGAAAATGGAGATCAAAAGCACAAGATGACGATGGCCATATCATATCACTTATATTAATTGCATGTGATGTTTATCCTTTATGCATCTTATTTTGCTTAGTTTGGAGGTAGCATTATAAGATGATCTCTCACTAAATTTCAAGGTATAAGTGTTCTCCCTGAGTATGCACCGTTGCTATAGTTCGCCGTGCCGAGACACCACGTGATGATCGGGTGTGATAAGCTCTACGTTCACATACAACGGGTGCAAGCCAGTTTTGCACACGCGGAATACTCAGGTTAAACTTGACGAGCCTAGCATATGCAGATATGGCCTCGGAACACTGAGACCGAAAGGTCGAGCGTGAATCATATAACAGATATGATCAACATAGTGATGTTCACCATTGAAAACTACTCCATCTCACGTGATGATCGGACATGGTTTAGTTGATATGGATCACGTGATCACTTAGATGATTAGAGAGATGTCTATCTAAGTGGGAATTCTTAAGTAATTAATCTTTGATTAATTGAACATTAATTTATCATGAACTTAGTACCTGATATTATTTTGCATATCTATGTTGTAGATCAATTGCTCGCGTATAGCTTCCCTGTTTTATTTATGATATGTTCCTAGAGAAAAATATGTTGAAAGATGATAGTAGCAATGATGTGGATTGGATCTGTGATCTGAGGATTATCCTTGTTGCTGCACAGAAGAATTATGTCCTTGATGCACCGCTAGGTGACATAACTATTGAAAGAGCAAATACAGACGTTATGAACGTTTGACAAAGCTCGGTATGATGACTACTTAATAGTTTAGTGCACCATGCTTTACGGCTTAGAACCAGGACTTCAAAAAAAATTTGAACGCCACAGAGCATATAAGATGTTCTAAGAGTTGAAATTGGTATTTCATACTCATGCCCGTGTCGAGAGTTAGGAGACCTTTGACGGTACTTTGCCTACAAGATGGAGGAGAATAGCTCAACCAGTGAGCATGTGCTCAGATTGTCTGGGTACTACAATTACTTGAATCAAGTGGGAGTTAATCTTCCAGATAAGATAGTAATTGACAAAGTTCTCTAGTCACTATCACCAAGTTACTAGAACTTAGTGATGAACTATAATATGCAAGGGATGAAGAAAGTAATTCCCAAGCTCTTCGCGATGTTGAAATCGGCGAAGGTAGAAATCAAGAAATAGCATGAAGTGCTGATGGTTAACAAGACCACTAGTTTCAAGAAAAGGGCAAAGGGAAAGAAAGAGGAACTTCAAATAAGAATAGCAAGCAAGTTGCTGCTCCCATGAAGAAGCCCAAAGCTAGACCCAAGCCTGGAACTGAGTGCTTCTACTGCAAAGGAAATGGTCACTGGAAGTGGAACTGCCCTAGATACTTGGCGGATAAGAAGGATGGCAAAGTGAACAAAAGTATATTTGATATACATGTTATTGATGTGTACTTTACTAGTGTTTATAGCAACCCCTCAGTATTTGATATCGGTACAGTTGCTAAGAGTAGTAACTCAAAACTGGAGTTGCAAAATAAACAGAGACTAGTTAAGGGCGAGGTGATGATGTGAGTTGGAAATGATTCCAAGATTGATAAGATCACCATCGCACACTCCCTTTACCTTCGGGATTAGTATTGAACCTAAAATAAATGTTATTTGGTGTTTGCATTGAGCATAATATGGTTGGATCATGTTTATTGCAATACGGTTATTCTGTTTACATGAATAAAACCTTATGAGGTCATACACCCAAGGTGAATGGTTTATTGAATCTCGATCGTAGTGATACACATATTCATAATATCGAAGCCAAAAGATGCAAAGTTAATAATGATAGTGCAACTTATATGTGGCACTGCCGTTTAGGTCATATTGGTGTAAAGCGCATGAAGAAACTCCATTTTGATGGGCTTTTGGAATCACTTGACTATGAATCATTTGATGCTTGCGAACCATGCCTTGTGGGCAAGATGACTAAAACTCCGTTCTCCGGAACAATGGAGCAATCAACTGACTTATTGGAAATAATACATACTGATGTATGCAATCCGATGAGTGTTGAGGCTCGCGACGGGTATCGTTATTTTCTGACCTTCACAGATGATTTGAGCAGATATGGGTATATCTACTTGATCAAACATAAGTCTGAAACATTTGAAAATTTCAAATAATTTCAGAGTGAAGTGGAAAATCATCGTAACAAGAAAATATAGTTTCTGTGATTTGATCGTGAAGGAGAATATTTGAGTTACAAGTTTGGTCTTCATTTTGAAACAATGCGGAATAGTTTTGCAACTCACGCCACCTAGAACACCACAGCGTAATTGTCATGGTTTTGTCACGGCAGATGTCCTCATGAAAGGACTTGGTCGTGGAGCCATCGCAACGGGTTAGCTTGTAGGGGTTAAAGCGGACAAGGGACGCAAAGAGTTATACTGGTTCGGCCCCTTATGATGAAGGTAAAAGCCTACTCCAGTTGTGATGGAATTGCTAGGGCTTCGATGACCAAGGAGCGAATCCGCTTTACCTGGCCCTCGAGTTATTGTTTGTGGTCCCTAAACCGCTGTCGGGTCGTCCCTTTATATACATAGGTTGACACCCGTCAGTTTACAGAATCCCGAGGCTGGCTCATAAACGTGTCCGTCTCTATCTCTACTCTTTCTATCTTACAACACAAGTTTACATATCAATGTCGCTTTATGTCTACAGGCCTTAATCCACCTTTGGGCCCTGGGCCTTCATAAAGCGCCACCGTCTCTGTCTTCATGGGCTTCAAATATAATAACTCATTAAGGGGATAACCCGGCCTCTCCTGGCCAGTTTATGCCAGCAGTAATATCCCCAATAGTAATGGTGTGTCCGAACGTCATAACCGTACTTTATTAGATATGGTGTGATCTATGATGTCTCTTACCGATTTATCACTATCGTTTTAGGGTTATGCTTTAGAGACAGCTGCATTCACGTTAAAGAGGGAACCATCTAAATCTGATGAGACGACACCATCTGAACTGTGGTTTAGCAACAAACCTAAGCTGTCATTTCTTAAAATTTGGGGCTATGATGCTTATGTGAAAAAGTTTCAACCTGATAAGCTCGAACCCAAATCAGATAAATGCGTCTTCATAGGATACCCAAAGGAAACTGTTGGGTACACCTTCTATCACAGATCCGAAGGCAAGATATACGTTGCTCTGAATGGATCCTTTCTAGAGAAGAAGTTTCTCTCGAAATAAGTGAGTGGGAGGAAAGTAGAACTTGATCAGGTAATTGTACCTTCTCCTAAATTGGAAAGTAGTTCATCACAGAAATCAGTTCCAGTGATGACTACACCAATTAGTGAGGAAGTTAATGATGATGATCATGAAACTTCAGATCAAATTACTGTCGAACCTCGTAGGTCAACCAGAGTACGTTCCACACCATAGTGGTACGATAATCCTATTCTGGAAGTCATGTTACTAGACCATGACGAACCTATGAACTATGAGGAAGCGATGATGAGCTTAGATTCCGTAAAATGGCTTGAGGCCATGAAATCTGAGATGGGATCCATGTATGAGAACAAAGTGTGGACTTTGGTTGACTTGCCCGTTGATCGGCATGCCATAGAGAATAAATGGATCTTCAAGAAGACTGACGCTGATGGTAATGTTACTGTCTGCAAAGCTCGACTTGCTGCAAAAGGTTTTCGACAAGTTCAAGGAGTTGACTACGATGAGACCTTCTTGCCCGTAGCGATGCTTAAGTCCGCCCGAATCATGTTAGCAATTGTCGCATTTTATGATTATGAAATTTGGCAAATGGATGTCAAAACTGCATTCCTTAATGGATATCTTAAAGAAGAGTTGTATATGATGCA
The DNA here is from genome assembly GCF_002162155.2 of Triticum dicoccoides. NCBI lineage: Eukaryota > Viridiplantae > Streptophyta > Magnoliopsida > Poales > Poaceae > Triticum > Triticum dicoccoides. Next base: position 395,254,314 of record NC_041388.1, on the reverse strand, counting down.
ACCACAAGGTTTTGTCGATCCAAAAGGTGCTAACAAAGTGTGCAAGCTCTAGCGATCCATTTATGGACTGGTGCAAGCCTCTCAGAGTTGGAATATACGCTTTGATAGTGTGATCAAAGCATATGGTTTTATACAGACTTTTGGAGAAGCTTGTATTTACAAGAAAGTGAGTGGGAGCTCTGTAGCATTTTGATATTATATGTGGATGACATATTCCTAATCGGAAATGATATTGAATTTTTGAATAGCATAAAATGATACTTGAATAAGAATTTTTCAATGAAGGACCTCGGTGAAGCTGCTTATATATTGGGCATCAAGATCTATAGAGATAGATCAAGATGCTTAATTGTACTTTCACAAAGCACATACCTTGATAAAGTTTCGAAGAAGTTAAAAATGGATCAAGCAAAGAAAGGGTTCTTGCCTATGTTACAAGGTGTGAAGTTGAGTCAGACTCAATGCCCGACCACTATAGAAAATAGAAAGAGAATGAAAAGTAATTCCCTATGCCTCAGTCATAGGTTCTATAAAGTATGCTATGTCGTGTACCAGACCTATTGTATACCTTAGCATGATTTTGTCAAGGGAGTACAATAGTGATCTAGGAATAGATCACCGGACAGCGGTCAAAATTATCCTTAGAGGACTAAGGAAATATTTCTCAGTTATGGAGGTGATAAAAGAGTTCGTCGTAAAGAGTTATGTCGACGTAAGTACACCAATCTAGATGATTCTAAGTCTTGATCTAGATATATATTGAAAGTGGGAGCAATTAGCTAGAGTAGCTCCGTGCAGAGTATTGTAGACATAGATATTTGCAAAATGCATATGGATCTGAATGTTGCAGACCCATAGACTAAACTTCTCTCACAAGCAAAACATGATCACTCTTTGGGTGTTAATCACATAGCGATGTGAACTAGATTATTGACTCTAGTAAACCCTTTGGGTATTAGTCACATGAGGATGTGAACTAATCACATAATGATGTGAACTATTGGTGTGAAATCACATGACGATGTGAACTAGATTATTGACTCTAGTGCAAGTGGGAGACTGAAGGAAATATGCCCTAGAGGCAATAATAAAGTTGTTATTTATATTTCCTAATATCATCATAAATGTTTATTATTCATGCTAGAATTGTATTAACTGGAAACTTAGTACATGTGTGAATACATAGACAAGCAGAGTGTCCCTAGTATGCTTCTACTTGACTAGCTCATTAATCAAAGATGGTTAAGTTTCCTAGCATGGACATGTGCTGTCATTTTATGAACGGGATCAGATCATTAGAGAATGATGTGATGGACAAGACCCATCCGTTAGCTTAGCACTATGATCGTTTAGTTTGTTGCTATTGCTTTCTTCATGACTTATACATGTTCCTATGACTATGAGATTATGCAACTCCCGAATACCGGAGGAACACTTCGTGTGCTATCAAACGTCACAATGTAACTGGGTGATTATAAAGATGCTCTACAAGTGTCTCCGATGGTGTTTGTTGAGTTGGCATAGATCGAGATTAGGATTTTTCACTCCGATTGTCGAAGAGGTATCTCTGGGCCCTCTCGGTAATGCTCATCACTATAAGCCTTGCAAGCAATGTGACTAAAGAGTTAGTTACCGGATGATGCATTATGGAACGAGTAAAGAGACTTGCTGGTAACGAGATTGAACTAGGTATTGAGGTATTGATGATCGAATCTCGGGGTAACATACCGATGACAAAGGGAACAACGTATATTGTTATGTGGTTCGACCAATAAAGATCTTCGTAGAATATGTAGGAGCCAATATGGGCATCCAGGTTTCGCTATTGGTTATTGACCGGAGAGATGTCTCGGTCATATCTACATGTTTCTCGAACCCGTAGGGTCCGCACGCTTAACGTTCGTTGACGATATAGTATTATATGAGTTATGTATGTTGGTGACCGAATGTTGTTCAGAGTCCCGGATGAGATCACGGACATGACGAGGAACTCCGGAATGGTTCGGAGATAAAGATTGATATATGGGATAATAGTGTTTGGTCTCCGGAAGGGTTCCGGAATTCACCGGAAGGGGTTCCGGATGTTCCTCAAAAGTTTGGGTACGAGAACACTTTATTTGGGCCGAAGGGGAAAGCCCACAAGGTTTTTGGAAAGTGCAAAAGGAAGTTTTGCGGAGTCCAGGGGCCAGACGCCAGGGTCCCTGGCGTCTGGGTCCAGACACCGGGAACCCTGGCGTCTGGTCCTGGAGTCCGAGAAGGACTCTTGCCTTTTGGGTGAAACCGACTTTGTGGAGGCTTTTACTCCAAGTTTCAACCCCAAGGATCAACATATAAATAGAGGGGTAGGGCTAGCACCCAAGACACATCAAGAAACACCAAGCCGTGTTCTGGCAACCCCGTCCCCTCTAGTTTATCCTCCGTCATAGTTTTCGTAGTGCTTAGACGAAGCCCTGCGGAGATTATTCTTCACCAACACCGTCACCACGCCATCGTGCTGCCAGAACTCATCTACTACTTCGCCCCTCTTGCTGGATCAAGAAGGTGAGGATGTCATCGAGCTGAACGTGTGCTGAACGCGGCGGTGCCGTACGTTCAGTACTTGATTGGGACGGATCGTGAAGGTATACGACTACATCAACCGCGTTGATAAACGCTTCCGCTTTCGGTCTATGAGGGTACGTAGACACACTCTCCCCTCTCGTTGCTATGCATCACCATGATAGATCTTGCGTGTGCGTAGGAAAAAATTGAAATTACTGCATTCCCCAACACTAAGTCACAAACCGGATACGTATTTTTATTGAATGGTGGAACTGTTAGTTGGTGCAGTTCTAAGCAAAGCGTCGTGGCGGGATCTACGTGTGAAGCGGAATACATAGCTTCTTCGGAGGCAGCAAATGAAGGAATCTGGATGAAAGAGTTCATATGCGATCTAGGTGTCATACCTAGTGCATCGGGTCCAATGAAAATCTTTTGTGTCAATACTGGCGCAATTGCCTTTTCAAAGGAATCCAGATTTCACAAGAGAACCAAGCACATCAAGAGACGCTTCAATTTCATCCGCGATCAAGTCAAGGATGGAGACATAGAGATTTGCAAGATACATACGGATCTGAATGTTGCAGACCCGTTGACTAAGCCTCTATCATGACCAAAACATGATGAGCATCAAGACTCCATGGGTGTTAGAATCATTACTGTGTAATCTAGATTACTGACTCTAGTGCAAGTGGGAGACTGAAGGAAATATGCCCTAGAGGCAATAATAAAGTTGTTCTTTATATTTCCTTATATCATGATAAATGTTTATTATTCATGCTAGAATTGTATTAACCAGAAACATAGTACATGTGTGAATACATAGACAAACAGAGTGTCACTAGTATGCCTCTACACTGACTAGCTCGTTAATCAAAGATGGTTAAGTTTCCTAATCATAGATGTTGGGGATATTACTACTGGACATAAACCGGCCAGGAGAGGCCGGGTCATCCTTATGATGATTATATTATTTGAAGCCCATGAAGACATGTATGATGGCGCTTCATGAAGGCCCAGGCCCAAAGGTGGATTAAGGCTTGTAGACATAAATCGATATTAATGTATACTTGTATGATAAGTTAGGAGTAGAGACCGAGCCAGAGACGTGTATGATCCGGCCTCGGGACTCTGTAAACCGGCGGGCGTCGACCTATGTATATAAAGGGATGACCCGACGGCGGTTTAGGGACACAAACAACAACTCGAGAGCCAGGCAAAGCGGATTCGCTACCTGGTCATCGAAACCCTAGCAATTCCATCACAACTGGAGTAGGCTTTTACCTTCATCGTAAGGGGCCGAACCAGTATAAACTCTCGCGTCCTTTGTCCGCTTTAAACCCCTTTAAGCTAACCCGTAGCGATGGCTCCACGACTAAGTCCTTTCACGAGGACATCTGCCGTGACAAAACCACGACAGTTTCCGCCCACCGTGGAGCTATTGCACGATGGTTTTGAGTTCTTGAAGGGCATCTTCGAAGGACTCAAGGGATATGCTGTGGGCCGGATGAATAAAAGTCATCGCGGCAAGCTCTACATTGATGATGCAGGATGGAGTTGATACATCTCCAACGTATCTATAATTTTTGATTGCTCCATGCTATATTATCTATTGTTTTGGACTATATTGGGCTCTATTTTCCACTTTTATATTATTTTTGGGACTAACCTATTAACCAAAGGCCCAGCCCAGAATTGCTGTTTTTTTGCCTATTTCAGTGTTTCGGAGAAACAAAATATCAAACGGAGTCCAAACGGAATAAAATCTTCGGGAACGTGATTTTCTCACCGAACGTGATCCAGGAGACTTGGACCCTACTCCAGGGAGTCAAAGAGGAGGTCATGAGGGTGGGGGGTGCGCCCCCCTAGGGCGCGCCCCCTGCCTCGTGGGCCCCTCAGTGCTCCATCGACATACTCCTTCCTCCTATATATACCTACGTACCCCCAAACGATCAGAAGAGGAGCCAAAAACCTAATTCCACCACCGCAACTTTCTGTATCCACGAGATCCCATCTTGGGGCTTGTTCCGGAGCTCTGCCGGAAGAGGGCCGTCATCACGGAGGGCTTCTTCTCTCTCTTTGAAGTGTGAGTAGTTTACCTCAGACCTTCGGGTCCATAGTTAGTAGCTACATGGCTTCTTCTCTCTCTTTGAATCTCAATACAAAGTTCTCCCCCTCTCTTGTGGAGATCTATTCGATGTAATCTTCTTTTTGCGGTGTGTTTGTTGAGATCAATGAATTGTGGGTTTATGATCAAGTCTATCTATGAATAATATTTGAATCTTCTCTGAATTCTTTTATGTATGATTGGTTATCTTTGCAAGTCTCTTCGAATTATCCGTTTGGTTTGGCCAACTAGATTGGTAGTTCTTGCCATGGGAGAAGTGCTTAGCTTTGGGTTCGATCTTGCGGTGTCCTTATCCAATGACAGAAGGGGTAGCAAGGCACATATTGTATCGTTGCCATCGAGGATAACAAGATGGGGTTTATTTCATATTGCATGAATTTATCTCTCTACATCATGTCATCTTGCTTAAGGCGTTACTCTGTTTTTAACTTAATACTCTAGATGCATGCTGGATAGCGGTCGATGAGTGGAGTAATAGTAGTAGATGTAGAATCGTTTCGGTCTACTTGTCACGGACGCGATGCCTATATACATGATCATGCCTAGATATTCTCATAACTATGCTCAATTCTGTCAATTGCTCAACAGTAATTTGTTCACCCACCGTAGAATACTTATGCTCTTGGGAGAAGCCACTAGTGAAACCTATGGCCCCCGGGTCTATTCTCATCATATCAATCTCCATCACTTTAATCTTGCTTTGCTTTTTAGTTTGCTTTTACTTTTTACTTTGCATCTTTATACCAAAAATACCAAAAATATTATATCTATCAGATCTCACTCTCGTAAGTGACCCTGAAGGGATTGACAACCCATAATCACGTTGGTTGCGAGTAGCTATCGTTTCGTGCAGGTACGAGGGACTTGAGCGTGGCCTCCTACTGGATTGATACCTTGGTTCTCAAAAATTGAGGGAAATACTTACGCTACTCTGCTGCATCATCCCTTCCTCTTCGGGGAAAACCAACGCATGCTCAAGACGTAGCAAGAAGGATTTCTGGCGCCGTTGCCGGGGAGTCTACGCAAAAAGTCAACATACCAAGTACCCATCGCAATCCCTATCTCTCGCATTACATTATTTGCCATTTGCCTCTCGTTTTCCTCTCCCCCACTTCACCCTTGCCGTTTTATTCGCCCTCTCTCTCTATCCTCCCTCTCTATTTGCCTCTTTTTTCCCGCTTGCCCTTTTGTTTGCTCGTGTGTTAGATTGCTTGTTTGTCGTGATGGCTCAAGATAATACTAAATTGTGTGACTTCACCAATACCAATAATAATGATTTCCTTAGCACTCCGATTGCTCCTCTTACCGATGTTGAATCTTGTGAAATTAATACTGCTTTGTTGAATCTTGTTATGAAAGATCAATTGCCGGCCTTCCTAGTGAAGATGCCGCTACTCATCTGAATAGCTTCGTTAATTTATGTGATATGCAAAAGAAAAAAGATGTCGATAATGATGTCGTTAAATTGAAGCTATTTCCTTTTTCGCTTAGAGATCGTGCTAAAGCTTGGTTTTCGTCTTTGCCTAAGAATAGTATTGATTCATGGAACAAGTGCAAAGATGCTTTTATCTCTAAGTATTTTCCTCCCGCTAAGATCATCTCTCTTAGAAACGATATTATGAACTTTAAACAAGTTGATCATGAACATGTTGCACAAGCTTGGGAGAGAATGAAATTAATGATACGTAATTGCCCTACTCATGGTTTGAATTTGTGGGTGATCATACAAAATTTTTATGCCAGATTGAATTTTGCTTCTAGAAATCTTTTAGATTCGGCCGCGGGAGGCACTTTTATGGAAATCACTTTAGGAGATGCTACTAAACTCCTAGATAATATTATGGTTAATTATTCTCAATGGCATACTGAAAGATCTTCTAATAAAAAGGTGCATGCGATAGAAGAAATTAATGTGTTGAGTGGAAAGATGGATGAACTTATGAAATTATTTGCTACTAAGAGTGTTTCTTCCGATCCTAATGATATGCCTTTGTCTACTTTGATTGAGAATAACAATGAATCTATGGATGTGAATTTTGATGGTAGGAATAATTTTGGTAACAACGCTTATAGGGGGAATTTTAATCCTAGGCTATATCCTAGTAATCCTTCTAATAATTATGGGAATTCCTACAACAACTCTTATGAAAATTATAATAAGATGCCCTCTGAATTTGAGAATAGTGTTAAAGAATTTATGAATTCACAAAAGAATTTTAATGCTTTGCTTGAGGAGAAATTGCTTAAAGTTGATGATTTGGCTAGGAACGTTGATAGAATTTCTCTTGAGATTGATTCTTTAAAGCTTAGATCTATTCCTCCTAAACATGATATCAATGAGTCTCTCAAAGCCATGAGAATTTCCATTTATGAGTGCAAGGAAAGAACCGCTAGGATGCGTGCTTCCAAAGATGCCTTTATTAAAGCGTGTTCCTCCAATTCCTATGAAAATCAAGATGAAGATCTAAAAGTTATTCATGTGTCCCCTATTAAATCTTCGTTTTGCAATATGAATCTTGATGAAACTGAATATGATCATCCTTTACCTAGAAGGCGTTCTAAAAATTCGGAGTATTTAGATCTTAATGATGAAATTGATGAAAGTTGGATTGAAAGAAATAAAAATCTAGATGTTGCTAAACCCACTATATTGGATTTCAAGGAATTTAATTATTAAAGTTGCTCTTTAATTGATTGTATTTCCTTGTTGCAATCTGTGCTAAATTCTCCACATGCTTATAGTCAAAATAAAGCCTTCACCGAACATATTGTTGATGCCTTGATGCAATCTTATGAAGAAAAACTTGAGTTAAAAGTTTCTATCCCTAGAAAAATCTATGATGAGTGGGAACCAACTATTAAAATTAAAATTAAAGATCATGAGTTTTATGCTTTGTGTGATTTGGGTGCTAGTGTCTCTACTATTCCCAAGACTTTGTGTGATTTGCTAGATTTCTGTAATTTTGATGATTGCTCTCTAAACTTGCATCTTGCGGATTCCACTATTAAGAAACCTATGGGAAGGATTAATGATGTTATTATTGTTGCAAATAGGAATTATGTGCCCATAGATTTCATTGTTCTTGATATAGATTGCAATCCTTCTTGCCCTATTATTCTTGGTAGACCTTTCCTTAGAACGGTTGGTGCGATTATTGATATGAAGGAAGGGAATATTAGATTTCAATTTCCATTAAAAAAGCACATGGAACACTTTCCAAGAAAGAAAATAAAATTGCCATATGAAACTATCATGAGAGCCACTTATGGATTGCCTACCAAAGATGGCAATACCTAGATCTATCCTCGCTTTTATGCCTAGCTAGGGGCATTAAACGATAGCGCTTGTTGGGAGGCAACCCAATTTTATTTTTATTCCTTGATTTTTGCTCCTGATTAGTAATAAATAAATTATTTAGCCTCTGTTTTGGTAGTGTTTTTTGTGTTTAATTAGTGTTTGCGCCAAGTAGAACCATTGGGAGGACTTGGGGAAAGTCTTGTTGAACTTACTGTAAAAAACAGAAACTTTAGCGCTCACGAGAACTGCTGTCATTTTTATTTGTTAATTCTTTTTGCAAATGATTAATAGATAAATTCCTCACGTCCAGCAATTTATTTTAGAATTTTTGGGGTTCCAGATCTTGCGCTAGCTACAGATTACTACAGACTGTTCTGTTTTTGACAGATTCTGTTTTCCGTGTGTTGTTTGCTTATTTTGATGAATCTATGGCTAGTAAAATAGTTTATAATCTATAGAGAAGTTGTAATACAGTAGGTTTAACACCAATATAAATAAAGAATGAGTTCATTACAGTACCTTGAAGTGGTCTTTTGTTTTCTTTCGCTAACAGAGCTCACGAGTTTTCTATTTTGAGTTTTGTGTTGTGAAGTTTTCAAGTTTTGGGTGAATTCTTTTGATGGATCATGGAACAAGGAGTGGCAAGAGCCTAAGCTTGGGGATGCCCATGGCACCCCCAAGATAATCCAAGGACACCAAAAAGTCAATGCTTGGGGATGCCCCGGAAGGCATCCCCTCTTTCGTCCACTTCCATCGGTAATTTACTTGGAGCTATATTTTTATTCACCAATATGATATGCGTTTTGCTTGGAGCATCTTGTATTATTTGTGTCTTTGTGTCTTAGTATGCCACAATCATCCTTGCTGTACACACCTTTTGAGAGAGCCATACATGAATTAAAATTTGATAGAATACTCTATGTGCTTCACTTATATCTTTTTGAGCTAAGTAGTTTTGCTCTATGTGCTTCACTTATATCTTTTGAGCTAGATAATTTTGCTCTATGTGATTCACTTATATCTTTTGAGCTTTATAATTTTGCTCTATGTGCTTCACTTAGATCTTTTAGAGCACGGTGGTGGATTTGTTTTAAAGAAACTATTGATCTCTCATGCTTCACTTAAATTATTTTGAGAGTCTCTTAATAGCATGGTAATTTGCTTAATAATATGCTTGGTATTCAAGATTTGTGAAACTTTCTTTTGAGTGTGTTGAATACTAAGAAAAGATTGAAGCATGATAATTGTTTTGAGATATGGAGGTGATAATATTAAAGTCATGCTAGTTGAGTAGTTATGAATTTAAAGAATACTTGTGTTAAAGTTTGTGATTCCCGTAGCATGCACGTATGGTGAACCGTTATGTGATGAAGTCGGAGCAAGATTTATTTATTGATTGTCTTCCTTATGAGTGGCGGTCGGGGACGAGCGATGGTCTTTTCCTACCAATCTATCCCCCTAGGAGCATGCGCGTAATACTTTGCCTTGATAACTTCTAGATTTTTGCAATAAGTACATGAGTTCTTTATGACTAATGTTGAGTCCATGGATTATACGCACTCTCACCCTTCCACCTTTGCTATCCTCTCTAATACCGCGCACTTTTCGCCGGTATCATACACCTACCATATACCTTCCTCCAAACAGCCACCATACCTACCTATTATGGCATTTCCATAGCCATTCCGAGATATATTGCCATGCAACTTTCCACCATCTAGTTCATCATGACACATTCATCATTGTCATATTGCTTAGCATGATTATGTAGTTGACATAGTATTTGTGGCAAAGCCACCGTTCATAATTTTTTCATACTTGTCACTCTTGATTCATTGCATATCCCGGTACACCGCCGGAGGTATCCATATAGAGTCATACTTTGTTTTAGAATCGAGTTGTAATCATTGAGTTGTAAATAAATAAAAGTGTGATGATCATCATTCAATAAAGCATTGTCCCAAAAAAAGAGAAAGGCCAAAGAAAAAAAGAAGGCCCCAAAAAAAGAAAATAAATAAAAAGGGGCAATGCTACTATCCTTTTTCCACACTTTTGCTTCAAAGTAGCACCATGATATAGCGAGTCTCATATATTGTGCTTCAAAGTAGCAACATGTTCTCCATATAGAGAGTCTCATATGTTGCCACTTTCATATACTAGTGGGAATTTTACATTATAGAACTTGGCTTGTATATTCCAATGATGGGCCTCCTCAAGTTCCCTAGGTCTTCGTGAGCAAGCAAGTTGGATGCACACCCACTAGTTTCTTTTGTTGAGCTTTCATACATTTATAGCTCTAGTGCATCCGTTGCATGGCAATCCCTACTCACTCACATTGATATCTATTGATGGGCATCTCCATAGCCCGTTGATGCGCCTAGTTGATGTGAGACTATCTTCCCCTCCTTTTTGTCTTCTCCACAACCACCATTCTATTCCACCTATAGTGCTATCTCCATGGCTCATGCTCATGTATTCCGTGAAGATTGAAAAAGTTTTGAAAAAGTTAGAGTATGAAACAATTGCTTGGATTGTCATCGGGGTTGTGCATGATTTAAATACTTTGTGTGGTGAAGATGGAGCATAGCCAGACTATATGATTTTGTAGGGATAACTTTCTTTGGCCATGTTATTTTGAGAAGACATAATTGCTTTGTTAGTATGCTTGAAGTATTATTATTTTTATGTCAATATAAACTTTTGTCTTTAATCTTTCTAATATGAATATTCATACCACAATTAAGAAGATTTGCATTGAAATTATGCCAAGTAGCACTCCGCATCAAAAGTTCTCTTTTTATCATTTACCTACTCGAGGACGAGCAGGAATTAAGCTTGGGGATGCCTGATACGTCTCCAACGTATCTATAATTTTTGATTGCTCCATGCTATATTATCTACTGTTTTGGACTATATTGGGCTTTATTTTCCACTTTTATATTATTTTTGGGACTAACCTATTAACCGGAGGCCCAGCCCAGAATTGCTGTTTTTTTGCCTATTTCAGTGTTTCGGAGAAACAGAATATCAAACGGAGTCCAAACGGAATAAAATCTTCGGGAACGTGATTTTCTCACCGAACGTGATCCAGGAGACTTGGACCCTACTCCAGGGAGTCAAAGAGGAGGTCACGAGGGTGGGGGGCGCCCCTCCCCCTAGGGTGCGCCCCCTACCTCGTGGGCCCCTCGGTGCTCCACCGACGTACTCCTTCCTCCTATATATACCTACGTACCCCCAAACAATCAGAAGAGGAGCCAAAAACCTATCTTGGGGCCTGTTCCGGAGCTCCACCGGAAGAGGGCCGTCATCACGGAGGGCTTCTACATCAATCTAGCCCCTCCGATGAAGTGTGAGTAGTTTACCTCAGACCTTTGGGTCCATAGTTAGTAGCTAGATGGCTTCTTCTATCTCTTAGAATCTCAATACAAAGTTCTCTCCCTCTCTTGTGGAGATCTATTCGATGTAATCTTCTTTTTGCGGTGCGTTTGTTGAGATCGATGAATTGTGGGTTTATGATCAAGTCTATCTATGAATAATATTTGAATCTGAATTCTTTTATGTATGATTGGTTATCTTTGCAAGTCTCTTGGAATTATCCGTTTGGTTTGGCCAACTATATTGGTAGTTCTTGCCATGGGAGAGGTGCTTAGCTTTGGGTTCGATCTTGCGGTGTCCTTACCCAGTGATAGAAGGGGCAGCAAGGCACGTATTGTATCTTTGCCATCGAGGATAACAAGATGGGGTTTATTTCATATTGCATGAATTTATCTCTCTACATCATGTCATCTTGCTTAAGGCGTTACTCTATTTTTAACTTAATACTCTAGATGCATGCTGGACAGCGGTCGATGAGTGGAGTAATAGTAGTAGTTGCAGAATCGTTTCGGTCTACTTGTCACAGACGTGATGCCTATATACATGATCATGCCTAGATATTCTCATAACTATGCTCAATTCTGTGAATTGCTCAACAGTAATTTGTTCACCCACCGTAGAATACTTATGTTCTTGAGAGAAGCCACTAGTGAAACCTATGGCCCTCAGGTCTATTCTCATCATATGAATCTCCATCACTTTATTCTTGCTTTGCTTTTTTACTTTGCTTTTACTTTTTACTTTGCATCTTTATACCAAAAATATTATATCTATCAGATCTCACTCTCGTAAGTGACCCTGAAGGGATTGACAACCCCTAATCGCGTTGGTTGCGAGTAGCTATCGTTTTGTGCAGGTACGAGGGACTTGAGCGTGGCCTCCTACTGGATTGATACCTTGGTTCTCAAAAACTGAGGGAAAAACTTACGCTACTCTGCTGCATCATCCCTTCCTCTTCGGGGAAAACCAACGCAAGCTCAAGACGTAGCAGGAGTCCCGAGGTAGGTTCAATTGAGTATGGGTACCGGGTCCCCTTTGGTGGAATTCACGTCTTCATCGGTAAGATCGGTGAACGGGGCCCTGAGCCGGATATCTCCACTGACATCATCGAGACGGCTAAGCGTGCAAGCTCTGCCCAGGTTCAGCCCACCGTAAAGCATGTCTTTGTAGGTGTCATCCATGGAGCGGAATATGAGGATAGATCGGCATCTAGTGGCAAAGCCGTTGTCTGCTCTGATGACGAGTCTTCAACTGGAGAGGCCGAGTCGCTATACCAGCTGCAGGATGGCCGGATTAGTGGAGGTTCCGACGGCAACAGTATTCCGGACCTCCTTGATCTGCCAAGCCGGGTCAGGGTCTTCATGGCTGGTACACAATCAGCGCAGTACTCTTCTACCGCCATGGCAATGATCTCCGATTCAGCAACAACAACACCAGCGGGAGCAGGGGGCTCTGCGCCGCCTCCGGCTCAGGTTTTGTCCGACCTGTTTGACGCTTTAGCAACGTTGTTGGCAGCAGAGGTGGACGCAGCAAACTGAGATCAGCACAACGCATAGATTGCAAAGGTGAAGGATCAGATAACTCAAGCTAAAGCGGACCTGGCAGCAGAAAACACCAGGATGGCTACAGAGCAGGCCGGATTGGAGGCTCAGGCTTACCGGCTTATGCTGGATCAGAGTGCGTCAGATGACATCATGAGGAGAAGATATCGGTCGCGCCTTCTGTCGGTCTTGGAGGCAAGGAATCTCTTTAGCACGCTAGGAGCGGGCACCAGCAACCAACCTGTGGTAAACCGGGTGGAGGCACCTGGGACCGGGGCTCTGGTTCAGTCTCGTGCGATGGATCCGCCGCCTCCGCCTCGTCAGAATGATATCCCATCACGACACGTCTCAACACCTCCGGGTCATTACTCTAACCCATTGGATAACATCGTTGTCGTCGCTTCACGATTGGCAGCTCTCCCGATTGATGGCGAGTCCCCAGTAGCAGTTGAGACACGACGGGCTAGGGAGCTCCTTCAGACGGCTTTGACTCAGCAACAGGCCTATTCATATAGCCGCGAAAGGATTCATTCTACTCCCCTCCCAAGCCAGAGCTATGGCAAGCATATCGATGAACCGACCGTATCAAGAAGTGCGAGGAATCTTAATCCGCCTCATGGAAATAACCCGACGGGTGGCGGTGGCAATGCCCAAGATGTAGTGGATCACGCTAGGGCACGTCGGGGAGCCGAGTTAGCGGCACAACACGAAGCTCCAGCTCGTCAACTCACGTCGGTTCGTCAGTTCACTCCGGATCATCCAACAACATCGGTGGAGCTAGGGGTTTTGTCTAGTTCTTTGGGAGTGCCATGTCTTGTCCCAGCACTGTGCAACGTACGGTTACCCAAGGATTTCAAAGGCCCGCGTAAGGTGCCAAATTACACCGCCGATTTATCCCCTGAGTCATGGGTGGAGAGCTATGAGATGTCAATGGAGATGCTGGATGTGGACGAAGCGGCGTGTGCCAAGTAATTTACCATGATGTTGGAGGGAACAACTCGCACATGGTTGAAAAATCTGCCAGCCAACTCTATTGGTTTGTGGGCCGAGTTAAGGGCCAAGTTTATCCAGAACTTCAAAGATATGTGCAAGCAGCCCATGTCCATCGTGGATTTAGCTGCCTGTGTCCAGGAGGAAGGAGAATCAACAACCCACTGGGTGCGCCGGGGTTTCGGAGATTTTGCATTCATTAGACTGCATCAATGCTGACACAGCCATTTTAACATTGGAAGGCAATTGCCGGTTTGCACCTTTGAAGCTAAATTGGGACAGCTCAAACGCCATTGTAATGACATGGGAACGCTTATGGCGGCTCTGGTCAAATATGCTGACTCTGATAGTACCAAGGACCCCGAGTCTGATGATGACAAGACAGGGAAGGGAAAGAAGAGCGGCAACACCAAGGGGCAGCAGCATAATCCGGCAGGTCATGGGAACAACGGTAAATGCAAGGCAGATACTAGCTTGGGCTTTCTGGCTAACACTAACACCCAGGATAATGGTCAGCGGCGTAAGGGTAAACCGCCCCAGAGGGGTGGAGGGTCAGGCCCCAATCTGGAGTGCTTGTTAAACTAGCCTTGCCCAAAGCACGGATCAAAGGAGAGGCCAGCTACGCATCTTTGGAAGGATTGCTTCATCATGCGGGAGTTCAAAAATTCAAATTTCTTTCAATATGACAATGGACTGCCTGGCGGTTCAGGAGGCGGTTTCCATGGGTCGGGTTTTGATGGTGGCAGTTCCAGTTCAGGGTTCCAGGGCAACCAAACCGTACATGGCAATCAGAACAGCCAGGGCAACCAGGGAGGTTACAACCATCAGGGGAATCAGTAGCAGCAACAATCGGGTTATCAGAGCAATCCAAAGCAGTTGAATAGTGGGCAGTACCATGTCTTCACTACTAGCTTATGTAAGCATGATCAGAAGCTTCATAAAAGAGCCGTGAACTCTGTTGAACCGGCGGTACCTCGTTATCTGCGCTGGTCTGAACAGTCTATCCTGTGGAGTCAAGAGGATCATCCACCCCGAGTTGACAATCCGGGTCATCTGGCTTTAGTGGTGGCACCTCAGGTTGGAGGGTATAAGTTCACTAAGGTGCTTATGGATGGAGGAAGTAGTATCAATATCCTTTACTATGAAACCTTTCGTCGCATGGGGTTAACAGATAAGAATCTTAAACCATCGAACACCGTGTTTCATGGGGTAGTACCTGGTATATCGACATACCCAGTTGGCAAGATAGATCTGGAAGTTGCGTTTGGAGACGATCATGATTCAAGATCAGAGGTGTTCACTTTTGAAGTGGTGAAAATCAAGAGTCCATATCATGCCCTGTTCGGACGGCCGGCTTATACTAAGTTCATGGCAAGGTCCTGTTATGTTTATCTACAACTTAAGATGCCGGTTCATAATAGGACCATCACGGTGCATGGGAGCCGGAAAATTGATTTGGAATGTGAAGAAGGTGACGCGGCTTATGCTGAGTCGGTTTGTGCCACGGAGGAGCTGAAATTCTATAAGGACCATGTTGATCCGGCAGATATGACGTCTCTGAAAAATCCAACTACTGAGCATGATCCGACACTGAAATTTAAATCGGATGAGGAGACTAAGCTGGTTGACTTTGTTCCTGGAGATTCATCTAAGTAGTTCAACATCAGCGCTAACCTGGATCCAAAATGGGAAAGCGCCCTCATCAAGTTCATCCATGAGAATCGGGACATCTTTGCATGGAAGCCTTCTGACATGCCAGGTGTACCGAGGGAACTCGCTGAGCACACCCTTAATATAGATCCTAAGTTTAAACCGGTCAAGCAGTTTCTTCGCCGCTTCAACGAAGAAAGGCGTAAAGCTATTGGTGAGGAGGTAGCTCGGCTTTTGGCAGCATGGTTTATTGTGGAGGTCTTTCACCCTGAGTGGCTAGCTAATCCGGTGCTGGTACTTAAGAAAAGTGGCACTTGGCGTATGTGTGTGTGGATTACACAGACTTAAACAAAGCCTATCCAGCTGACCCCTTTGCTCTCCCTCGTATCGATCAAATTATTGATGCTACAGCAGGTTGTGACCGTTTGTGTTTTCTGGATGCTTATTCTGGTTATCATCAGATGAAAATGGCAGTTAAGGACCAGGAGAAGACAACCTTCATAACTTCCTTTGGAGCCTTCTGCTATGTATCTATGCCCTTCGGGCTCAAGAGTGCCCAGGCAACTTATCAGCGCTGCATCTAGAATTGCCTGCATAAACAGATTGGGCGCAATGTACATGCATATGTGGATGACATTGTGGTAAAGTCCAGAAAGGAGGAGACATTGATAGGGGACTTGAAGGAAACTTTTGATAACCTCCGGGTTTATAAGATGATGCTTAATCCGGCCAAATGTGTCTTTGGTGTACTGGCAGGCAAACTTTTGGGTTTTCTGGTGTCTAACAGGGGCATTGAAGCTAATCCGGAGAAGATCATGGCTATCACATCTCTGGCTAAACCGGCGTGCATTAACGATGTTCAACGTTTGGCGGGCCGGATTGTAGCCTTAAGCTGGTTTATCAATCACCTCGGAGAGAAGGCTATCCCTTTGTATCAGATGCTAAAGAAAACAGATCACTTCGTCTGGAGTGATGCTGCTGATGAAGCGCTTGAGGATCTGAAGAGACAGTTATCCAAGCCACCTGTCCTTGCGGCTCCGGTTGATAAAGAGCCCTTATTACTATATGTGGCTGCTAATGCCAGAGCTGTTAGTGTGGCTATTGTTGTGGAGCGCAAGGAGGCTGGGAAAGAGTATCCCGTTCAACGGCCGATTTATTATATCAGCGAGGTGCTCATTGAGTCCAAACAGAGATACCCACATTGGCAGAAGCTGGTGTATGGGTTTTTTATGGCAAGCCGAAAGCTCAAGCATTATTTTCAGGGTCATCCTATCATAGTGGCCAGCTCAGCCCCCTTGGGAGATATCATCCAAAACAGAGAAGCAACTGGACGGATTGCTAAATGGGCTATTG
The DNA here is from genome assembly GCF_002162155.2 of Triticum dicoccoides. Classification (NCBI taxonomy): domain Eukaryota; kingdom Viridiplantae; phylum Streptophyta; class Magnoliopsida; order Poales; family Poaceae; genus Triticum; species Triticum dicoccoides. The sequence continues at coordinate 395,237,441 of NC_041388.1, read as the reverse complement.
AGCTTGGACCTCACGGGCTAATGTATACACCTCGCATAGCAATCAAATCCCAAGCACTTGTGGACTTCATCAATGACTGGGCAGAGTCGCAAGCACCAGAGGAAAAGCCAGACAACACTTATTGGACTATTCATTTTGATTGGTCCAGGCAATTGGAAAGCTCGGGGGCTGGAGTCATATTAACTTCCCCACGAGGAGATAAGTTTTGTTATGTTCTCCGTTTAATGTTCCCTTGTACTAACAATGCAGCTGAGTATGAGGCCTTGCTCCATGGTCTTCAGATGGCTAAGGAAATGAACTTAAGCTGGGTTAAGTGCTTTGGTGACTCGGACCTGGTGGCTCAGCAGGTATCTGGCACTTGGGATTCCAAGGATCCACTCATGGCAGCATATAGACGAGAGGTGGATGCAGTGGCTGGTCATTTCAAGGCTTATCAAGTGGACCATATAGACCGGCGGAAGAATGAGGCAGTAGACGCTTTAAGTCGCTTAGGCTCGTAGCGTAAACTGGTGCCACCCAATACCTTTCTCGATGTAGTGCATAATCCATCAGTTAAGATACCTACGGAGGAGGATTTGGCTGTGCCCGACCCATAGGCTCAATTGGTGGCGGCTCTTCATGTTATTCCGGATTGGATAGTCCCATACCTGGCATACATGAACTAGGGCGAGTTACCAGACGACGAAACCCTGGCCCAACAGATAATCCGGCGATCCAAGTCAATGACCATTGTCAATGGGGAGCTACATCATTGTAGCGTCACATGAGCATTTCAGCGTTGTGTCTCTCCTCAAGAAGGTTGTGAGATTTTGCGTGAAATCCATGAGGGAGATTGTGGTCACCACGCCGGTTCAAAATCCTTGGTGGCTAAGGCCTTTCATCACGGCTTCTATTGGTTGACGGGTCATGCTGATGCTGAGGATTTGGTAAAGAGGTGTGATGGTTGTCAAAAGTTTGCACGTTGCGCTCATGTTCTGGCTCAAGAATTAAGAATGATTCCACTAACTTGGCCGTTTGCAACTTGGGGGCTCGATATGGTGGGACCTTTTAAGACGTCCAAGGACAAGAAGACCCACCTGCTGGTGGCGGTTGATAAGTTTACCAAGTGGGTCGAGGCAGAGCCGGTCAGTAAGTGTGATGCGGCCATGTCGGTTCAATTCATCAAAAAGGTGATATTCCGGTTTGGTTTTCCACACAACATTATCACTGATAATGGTACTAATCTGTCGAAGGGTGCTATGGAAGAATTTTGTCAACGTGAGCACATCCGGCTTGACGTGTCATCAGTGGCTCACCCCCAATCTAATGGTCAAGCAGAAAGGGACAATCAAGAAATTCTGCGAGGTATCAAACCCCGGCTTATGGTTCCTTTAAAGAGGACGTCGGGTTGTTGGGTGGAGGAGTTACCTTCCGTGTTATGAAGCATCAACACCACACCAAACAGATCTACGGGTTACACGTCTTTCTTCATGGTTTACGGAGCAGAGGCAGTTCTCCCTAGTGACATACGTCATGACTCGCCCCGTGTGGCGGCTTATGTTGAAGCTGATAATGAAAAAGCGCGTCGGGACTCATTGGACCTGTTAGATGAGGAGCGTGATCTTGCGGCGGCACGTTCGACAATTTATCAACAAGATCTGCGACGTTATCACAGCCGCCGGATTAAAACCAGAACTTTTCAAGAAGTCTATCTGGTGCTCCGGTTCATCCAGGATCAGATTGATATGCACAAGTTATCCCCACCTTGGGAAGGGCCTTTTGTGGTCAGCAAAAATTTGCACAATGGATCATACTACCTTATCGATGTTTGAGAGCACAAAGACTCACGTAAATCGGAGGAGGAGACCCAGCGGTCGTGGAATATAGCTCATCTTCGGCCTTACTATACTTGAGCCATAGGCTCTTTTTATGTACATAATTATGACAATGTATATATTATGATTAATATAATAAACCGGAGCCTCAGCTAAAGCGGGGTCTCTATTGTTTTACATCATATGTGTTTACATGGAGGCTTCTGTTTACAAAGCAGAATTCTGTTGATCCGGTTTGTAAAGCCACACATATAAAAGGAAATCACTAGGGGGCTTGGTCATATCTGAACCTTAGCTACACCTCTTGATCGGCTTAGGGCCAAAGGGAAATCACTAGGGGGCTTGGTTGTATTCACACCATGGCTACACCTCTTGATAGGCTTAAAGCCAAAAGGAAATTATGTGGGGCCAAAGAGAGTGTTGCACTAGCACAACTCAAACATAGGCACCCACCGAGCACAGCTCAAATATTGCTTGGGGGATCTTTGCTTCTCAAAGAACAAAGAGTCTACACCCTTGCAATAGGCTATCAAGCTAGGCTTGGAAGCCAGGTGTCTTCACCTAAAACCCCGGGTTATCCTGCCTCTTTAAGTAAGCCACTCTGTCAAGGTTAACCTGGTATGACCCATCGAACGTTTGACAAGTCAATCTCATAGACCCTGAACTTGTCAAAGTTAAAACAATGATTGGTTAAAGGTTGAGGTCCATCTTAAAAGGCTTTGAAAAATGGTTTAACTCAGTGGCCTGGCAGCCCATGAAAAGCCTCGATTTAGGGCCTGGCATCCCATGAAAAGCCTCGTATATTCTTCTTGAATTTTTTTTGCAAAGTTTTCTTTTCTTTTGATAAAATTCATAAGTGTTTTCTAATAAACCTGCGTTTATTATAACCTGGTGTGGCTTACAATGCTAAATTGTTAGTACATGATCAGCTATAATCTGGCCTTTATTGTTCCGGTCTGGTTTTGACTACAAGTCACCAGTATTATATGGATAAAACCAGTGTTTATCATAACCCGGTACGGTTTTATCGTAAACTGGCAAACCCGAAAGGAGTCATCTATACTCCAGCTTGGTGTTATCACCCTTTTATAACAATCATGGGTCAAACAATGAGGTAACATGTATTCTTTATTTTATATCTAGTTGTTTTCAAACAGCCTTAGCTTTACACCGAAGCTATATATTTGGGCATCATGACCCGTCCAGCGGTAAACCACCAGGACCCTTTCAATTTCTTGTATGCAGGAACAAGTTAACATACAGCCACTGCGGATTATGCATATAATAAAGATCCCAAAAGCATGGCGAGTTATCAGTATTAAGCAAAATAAGTATGCTCGATGCATAACAGACAAGTGTTTGAACTAGCCTATTACAAGGCGCTTTAATGCCCACACTGGATAATTGTTTCAATAAGAATGGTAGGCTGCAACAGACTAAACCGGCCTCCGGTTCAGGATTCATCATTAAGACGACTTGAAGATTGAGGGTCATCTTGAGTCGGTGCATCCTCCTCCTCTCTACCCAGTGGCTGGAAATCAATCGTTTTCCAATCGATTCTAGTTAAAGCTTGGAACACGGTTTCTACACTTATAAGGGTGGAAGGATCAATGTCAGGGGCATAAGTGTGCTTACGAATTGGCAGAATAAGATCTTCTACATCATGTGTTGGCGCAGGATATCTTTTCTTATCAGCATCATAAACCGGTTGGTAATGAGATAGATCCGTTTCATCCGCCAATTTGCTCGCTATGGGTCGCAGTTCCCTTGTCAGCCTTCGGAGATCATCATTATTGAATTTTGAGCCGTCTTCCTTTACGCCGGGATAGCCTTGGCCAATATCCGACGATTGAAGATCTCGAATCCATGCCTTGGCCCGGATTAGTGCAGTCAGCGCGCCTGACCTTGCAACTGATCTTTTGAGTTCATCCAACTGGGTAGGCAACATTGACAGCTTCTCGATGGTTTCTTTTATCAGTGTTGGAGGAGGCCTGTTATAAGCAGCAGTGCAGATAGCCCGTTGGGATTCGGAATACAACTGCTCTATCAAAGTATAGGTGGCCTTCAGCTTCATCCGCATATCAGAGCCCAGATGGGTAATGCGGGTCCCTGTGACATTGCAAGCATCAGTAAACCGGTAATTGATACAGTAGAATGACTTGAAAAACATCAGATGAGGATACTTACAAAATACAACAGAGGTCATAGCGTTTATTTTCCTCTTTAAATCGGTCAGTTCTTCGACCACCGGTTTAAGGGCTGCCTCTGTGTCTTCGGCCTTCTTTACTAAAGCGGCCTTCTCCGTGTCCCAATCTGCATGTTCCTTCTTGAAGTTTTCCTTTAGCTTCTCCACGGCTGTTAAGGCATTGGTCAGTTCCTCTTTGGCTTTAGAAGCCTCCGCTTGCTGAGATTTGATGTTCTCTTGAAGATCAGCGGTTTGGGCATCCTTTTTGCTCATCTCAGCCTATAAAGAACAGACATGTCATCAACGAGCTGTATATATTTGAAGTACCAAGCGTATAACAAGTTATGCACTTTGCACTTGGGGGCTAATGCCTACTCGCTTCATTCTAGAAAATTATTTCAAGTCCCAAGTATAATGCTAGCATTATTCTTGGCACTTGGAGGCTAATGTACGTCTGCTCAAAAGTAACAGTGGTTAAAGTCCCGGTTTACCTTGGAAAGGTAAACCGGCCCTTGGGGACTACACAGGCGAAAGTTGTGACGATACAATGCTAAAGTATCGGTTCATTTTTAAAGTATCAACCGACCCTTGGAGGATAAGTATGTAGAAGTACGGTATTATGAAGTCTCGGTTTTTGATTACTATCATAGATCAGCCCTTGGGAGCTACTGGCATTGGTACTTACGATTGGACTTAAGAGAGAAAAGGATTTGTACTTACTTCATAACGTTCCTTCATCAAATTCACTAAACCGGCTTCGTAGTCACAGTTTGTGTACAGACGGTTCAGAAAACCAGAATGGAGCTCCTGGGCGTTAAGGTGGGCATAGTTTGATAAATCGGTGCTCCACTTGCCTTTCTCCATGACAGCATGTTGTTCTTTGGCACTATGTTTTGCCAATACAACAGGATGGCCAGGGGAGGTGTGGCCAACGCCAGTAATGATAACCTCATCTTCCTTGTCGCCAGCAACCTTTACTGGATTTGGTGGAATATTAGTAGCCTTAACCGGACTAGACGGTCCATCACTAGACGGTCCATCATCAGTACGGACTGGACTTGCCGGTTTATCAGCTTGCACTGCGGTATCAACTTCTACTTGTTCCGTAGAAACATGATCATGGGGTGGCAGGTCATCAAGCATGGCGTTAGCATTTGCTCTTCCCGGTTCTGAAGTAGTCGCCGGTTCAACTGTCACATGGTCATCAGACGGTTTGTCTACACGACCCTTTTTACTGGGTCTGCCCTTGGCTCTGAAAGAGAAGATATACACATCAGTATAGCACATAAGCATAAAGCGTCAAAAGGAGACATCTTAAGACATTTACCCAGGGACGGTCTTGAGGGGTGGAAGCTGTGTGGCAGTTGATTGGTCGGATGATGAAGGTGGTGTTCCCTGATAATTCGAATCGGACGGATTAAGAGGCTGTCGGAAATAACCCGCCTTGGGGTAAGAAGTATTGGAAGTATTTAAAACCTCAGATTGGCGCTTTTGAACCGGAATATTTGGCAGACCGGTTGAAGTAATTACTTGGCCGCTATGACGGGTTGTGCGGCGTGCTTCATGTTGTTGCTTCTTCAAAGGAAATTTTGGGTCCAAGTAAGCTAGGGGGTGAGAAAATCTTACTTTTCGGATTGCTCGACATATTTTTTGTGTTGGCAGAGGATCTGAACTGGAGGGAAGGATAATTACCTCTGCGTCGTCAGCTTGGCTACCCTTCGTGTCATCCTCATAAATATCATTGTCAATGAGGTGTATGAAAAGTGAACCAAGAGAATCAAGTTCTATCTCTGCATCCGGTTCATCAGGGTCGTCATCAAGCTCTAAACCGATTGGCTCAGTTGCCTTCCTCTTAGTAGATTTCTTGACCGCCTTCATTTTTTGACGAGGAGCCTTAACCGTTTTCTCCTGAGGTTTCTTTTTCCAGAATGGGTCATCACCCTGTTTAAAAGATGAGCAGAGGGTATTGAAAGTTGCACAGTTCAAAAATATCAGGCGTAAAGCGGAAGGAAAATAATTCTTACAGCGGGTGGTTTGTTCTGTGTGTAAAAGGGACTTAGCCAGGTCTGGCTACAGACATCTTCCGGTTCATTCAGCATTTTCTTGATAGACTCAGTAACTTCATCATCTGTTAGTTGAATGTCAATATGACGTTGGGAGTCTTTTACGTCACCAGTGTACTCACACATTAAACCGGAGCGGCGACTTAACGGCAAGATACTCCAGGATAGCCAGCAACGGACAAAGTCTACACCTTTCAAACCATTGGCCATGAAAGCTCTAAGCTTGGTGAGTTGTGGTGCATACGACATAGGGTTCCTTGGCACTTAGTTGTTGCAGAAGCGGATGAGTGTTGCTAAGCCAGTGAGCACGGTAAGCCGACAGAGGGTTCTCATCTTCAGGAGAAGTGTCCTTGCAATAGAACCAAGTCTGATTCCAATCCTTTGGGTGACTGTGAAGTTTGGCATGAGGAAAGCTAACATCCTTCCTTTTCTGAATGGAGACGCCACCGAGTTCAGTATTGGGCCCATCTACGAATTCAGTGCGACGGTTTAAGTGGAAGAAATCCCGGAACAGCTCGACAATCGGCTCTTCTTGTAGATAGGCTTCACAAAACACCTGAAAGTTGCAGATATTGGATACCGAGCTGGGTCCAATGTCTTGAGGGTGGATCTGAAAGCTGGCTAGAACATCTCAGAAAAACTTGGATCCAGGCGGTTTAAAACCACGGGCTATATGATCAGCAAACACCACTACTTCGCCATCTCTGGGGGTAGGAGGATTTTCTGGACCGGGAACTCGCCACTGGATTTCATTCTTCTTTGGCAAAGTGCCAATTCCGACACATCCATTCAGTTGCTCCTTGGTAACCCGGGAAGGGACCCAGTTACAGGAATAGAATTGTTTGGCCATTGCAAGTGAAGAGCTGGAAAAGATTACTGCCGGTTTATGATTCATAAATGACAATGCATAAAGTGTATCAGGTTGAGAAAAAAGGAATTCAAGCATGTAGAATTGTTAAATCGGAGGAAGTTATAAACCGCCTACAACAGAGCATTTATAAATGCTAAAGCGATGAGCGGTTTACAAGGGGACTAATGGCATATGATAGATTACTTTCTACAAGGATAAACCACCTACGCAGATAAGGAAGGTGCAGATCTAAGGGAGAAATGACTAAGTGAGGAAAAACATGTTTCACAAGTTTGCATTGGAATTTTGGATCTACCGTAAGTTAGGAAAAGAAAAAATATCTAGACCTCAAAAAGTTTGGTCCTGAGGCAGTTGACAAAAGGTCCAAATCAAATTCTTACGTGTTTAAAGTTTGGTTTGATGGCGGAAATAGGGATTATCATACCTACTGCACGAAATGCGTCAAGCTTGAGGTTTGCTATCTATGGACTGGCGAAGAACACGAAGAGAGCGCCATAAACCCATATGAACCCTAAGTGAATCTACAGGGGAGAGAAGGGAAATGCTTACAGTGGATGTTGAAGCAGCGGAGGTGCGTCGCATTTCTCTGGTGCAATCAGGTCGATGCAGCGGCCAATGGTGAGGCAGAGGTGAAGTTCGACGACGGTGGTGGCGCTTGGGTGCAGGGGCGTCGCAAGGAGGAAGAAGAGATGGAAAGGCAAAGGAAAGAAAGAGAAAGGGGTCCTCAGCCCTATTTATAAGGGTAAAGAGATTAGCGACGGGAGCAGGAATCGAGGAGCCCAAATAATGGATATATAACGAGGTTGTCGTTTCGATTGTTGGATGCTCATAAATGAAAGGGTATCTTCGGCTTTAAATGAAAAGGTGACATCACGGCGGTTTACAAGATCTATGTGAAGGTGCAAAGGGAGGAATTCTTCTACGTGTTGAAGATTGACATGAACAAGTTCAAATCAATCTGGGGCCTAATGTTGGCGATATTACTACTGGACATAAACCGGCCAGGAGAGGCCGGGTTATCCTTATGATGATTATCTTATTTGAAGCCCATGAAGACATGTATGATGGCGCTTCATGAAGGCCCAAGGCCCAAAGGCGGATTAAGGCTTGTAGACATAAATCGATACTGATGTATACTTGTATAATAAGTTAGGAGTAGAGACCGAGCCAGAGACGTGTATGATCCGGCCTCGGGACTCTATAAACCGGCGGGCGTCGACCTATATATATGTATAAAGGGACGATCCGGTGGTAGTTTAGGGACACAGACAACAACTCAAGAGCCAGGCAAAGCGGATTCGCTCCCTGGTAATCGAAAATCTAGCAATTCCATTAGAACCGGAGTAGGCTTTTACCTTCATCGTAAGGGGCTGAACCAGTATAAACTCTTGCGTCCTTTGTCCGCTTTAAACCCCTTTAAGCTAACCCGTAGCGATGGCTCCACGACTAAGTCCTTTCATGAGGACATCTGCCATGACAAAACCACAACAATAGACTTAAGTTGTCATTCGGTTAACAGGATCACATCATTAGAGAATGATGTGATTGACATGACCCATCCGTTAGCTTAGCACGATGCTCGTTTAGTTTGTTGCTAGTTCTTTCTTCATGACTTATACATGTTCCTATGACTATAAAATTATGCAACTCCCGAATACCGGAGGAACACTTAGTGTGCTATCAAACGTCACAACATAACTGGGTGATTATAAAGATTCTCTATAGGTGTCTCCGATTGTGTTTGTTGAGTTGGCATAGATCGAGATTAGGATTTGTCACTCCGATTGTCGGAGAGGTATCTTTGGGACCTCTCGGTAATGCACATCACTATAAGCCTTGCAAGCAATGCGACTAATGAGTTAGTTGCGGGATGATGCATTACAGAACGAGTAAAGAGACTTGCCGGTAACGAGATTGAACAAGGTATTGAGATACCAACGATCGAATCTCGGGCAAGTAACATACCAATGACAAAGGGAACAACGTATGTTCTTATGCGGTTTGACCGATAAAGATCTTTGTAGAATACGTGGGAGCCAATATGAGCATCCAGGTTCCGCTATTGGTTATTACCAGAGATGAGTCTTGGTCATGTCTACATAGTTCTCGAACCCGTAGGGTCCGCACGCTTAACGTTCGATGACGATCGGTATTATGAGTTTATGTGTTTTGATGTACCAAAGGTAGTTTGGAGTCCCGGATGTGATCACGGGCATGAGTCTCGAAATGGTCGAGACATAAAGATTGATATATTGTACGGTGTCATTCGGACACCGGATGAGTTTCGGGGGTCACCGGATAAATATCGGAGTGCCGGGGGGTTATCAGAACCCCCGGGGGAACTAATGGGCCTTGTGTGTGTGAGAGAGAGGAGAGGGCCCTAGCGCTGGCCGCCCCCACCCCCACCCTTGAGGAGTCCGAATTGGACTACGAGGGGGCGGCGCCCCTATCGGTGTCAAAATCGGCGGATCTCGGGTGGGGGGTCCCGAACTGCGCGTCTAGGCGGATGGTAATAGGAGACGAGGGACACAATGTTTTACCTAGGTTCGGGCCCTCTTGATGGAGGTAAAACCCTACGTCCTGCTTGATCAATATTGATGATATGGGAAGTACAAGAGTAGATCTACCACGAGATCAAGGAGGCTAAACCCTAGAAGCTAGCCTATGGTATGATTGTTGTTCGTCCTATGGACTAAAACCCTCCGGTTTATATAGACACCGGAGAGGGCTAGGGTTACACAAAGTCGGTTACAATGGTACGAGATCTACATATCCGTATCACCAAGCTTGCCTTCCACGCCAAGAAAAGTCCCTTCCGGACACGGGACGAAGTCTTGAATCTTGTATCTTCATAGTCTAGGAGTCCGACTGAAGGTATAGTCCGGCTATCCGGACACCCCCCAATTCAGGACTCCCTCTGTAGCCCCTGAACCAGGCTTCAATGACAATGAGTCCGGCACGCAGATTGTCTTCGGCATTGCAAGGCGGGTTCCTCCTCCAAGTACTTCATAGAAGATTTTGAACACAAAGGTAGTGTCCGGCTCTGCAAAATAAGTTTCCACATATTGCCATAGAGAGAATAATATTTACACAAATCGAATTTGCTGACGTATTCCGTAGCGTGACATCACACCACGGCCAAGTCTTTCTTCGAATCGTTTTACTGTCCCACCTCAGCGTGTTTAACGAGGCGGTTTCCTTGGCACGTCTTGTCAAAGCAGAGATCGTGTCCCCTTATTCCGGGATTCTCATCAATACGGGCATGGGTAACCCAACCGCGCCATTGATTACGGCGCTTTGGGAGATAAGCGAGTTCTACCAGGCTGGTGGGGACGCATAGTCGCGTTCGCCCATATAAGGGGATAAGGATCCACCTTTTCATCCACGCCTTCTTCCTCCTTTGCCTATCCATTTCCGCGCACTCAAGCTCCAGCGCCCAAGTCTGCACACCCCACCTCAACCTTCTCTAGCCATGTCCGGAGCGGGAGGCAAGTGGATGGTCTCCTCCGTTACGGAGGGACACATCAAAAAACTGAGGAAGGCCAGATACTTGTCTAACGACATTGCGCACCGGCTTCCTGAAGAGGGGCAGCTCATCCCCACCCCTAGGCCCCATAAGAGGGTGGTGTTCCTCCCCCATTTCCTCCACGGACTGGGCTTCCTTCTCCACCCATTTTTCTGGGGGCTCATGTTCTACTATGGCCTGGATTTCCACGATCTGGCCCTGAACTTTGTCCTCAACATCTCGGCGTTTATTGTCATGTGCGAGGCTTTCTTCTGCATCCGCCCCCATTTCGGTCTATGGCTCAAGACTTTCAATGTCAAGCCGAAGGTGGTGCATGGCACCCAGACGGAATGCAGAGGTGCCATGGTGGGCAAGATGCCCAACGTCCTATGGCTCGAGGGCTCCTTCGTGGAGTCCCTAAAGGGGTGGCAATCGGGGTGGTTTTACATCACCGAGCCGCGCGGCCCTGAATGGGTCGCAGCCCCCGAGTTCCGATCCAGACCCCCTATGCGTCTCGCCTCCTGGAAAGAGACGGGCATGTCGTGGGGTAAAAAAGGAGAGCTGACCGGACTCCAAACATGCGTCCAAACCCTGGTGGACAAGAAGCTCAAACTTGTCAACGTAGTCGAGGTTATGCTCATTCGCCGGATCCTGCCGTGTCAACAACGGGCTTTCAACCTATGGGAGTTCGACCCGGCGCAGCACCGAACTCTAAGTAGGCTCTTCGACACGACGTACGAAGATGCCTGGAAGGTGCTTTTCAAGGGTGCCGAGGCCCCCGCATCCGCTACCGAGGATCGCGGATTCAGCACGCAGCGTCACGCTCGTGCGGTAAGTTATTTTTACCTTTTACAGGGTATTAGTTTTTCATAGTTTGACTCCATGCGGGATCTAAGATCCCTTAGCTTTGACAGAATTGGCAGGAGACGTCCGGACAGATCGACTGTCCGGCTCCTTTGCCCGAAGGCCCAGTGGATGCTCGCTTGGCGAAGCTGCTGGTTCCGGCACCCTATGTGGTGCCGAAGAAGAAGGCCAAGAAGAAGGCCACGGGGCCTCGAAAGAGTGCCCGGCGCTAGGAGGTGTCGGATTCATCATCCGACGACTCCAAGGCGCACTCCTCCCATGAAGACGAGGAGGAGGAAGAAGAGACCTCTCCCCCTCCAGCGGGGGGAGGGAAGAAAAGGAAGGCCGCCGCAACTGGGGAGGCCGAAGGGTCCAAGAAGGGGAAGACCCCTCCTCCGACTTACTCCACCAACGCCGATGACGGCGAAGAGGAGTGGCCGGATAGGGCCAAGCCCATGGCGAGATCGTAAGTATCCGGATACCAGAGTGATTCATAGTATTCACCCACTGCACAGCTTTTCCTTACGTCGAACATGTTTATGCAGTCCACCCAAAGACCGGCTTGACATGTCGTCAAGCGGTTCCCTGGATTCGTCGGGTGTGAATTTGCTTCCGACGGCTACCTCCCCCCATCCTACGGACGACGCCGCGGTGGCATCCCAACAGGTTCCAAGCCAAGAGGAGGTGGTCCTGGAGGCGCCGCAAGGCGACCTCCCGAACTCCAAGCGTAAAGGGGATAGAACCCCCAAGGGCTCCAAGTCCGGCCTTGATTCGGACACCGCGCCGGAACCTGCAACGGTTCCGGACTCCGGTAGGCAGCCTCCTTCCAAGAGGAGCAAGCCTACTGAGCCGGCGACCTCCGTCCAACTGGAGGCACCGGACAATTTGTTGGAGGTGCTTAACGGCGCCTCCATCGACGAGGAGCACCGCACTATTATGAGTGTAGTGATCCAGAAGGTTCAGTCCGCCAAGAGCGGACTGACTGAAGCCTGTGCCAACCTTCTAACAGGCTTTGAGGTAAGTAAAGAATATGTAAAAATATTACCGCATAGACAGTAGCCCCTGATGCTCTGTTCGGCGTTCGGAAAGAAAAGCCGAATAGAGGATCTAATAACATTCGGAGGAGTCTAACATAATCAAGTCAATATGCGTATGCAGGCTTCACTGATGGCCTCTGCCGCACTGACTGCGGAGGTGGATACGCTGAAGCAAAACCTCACGCGGTCCGAGAACGCGCTCGGCCATGCCAAGAGGCAACTCGAGGAGAAGGAAGGTAAGTAATACCTTGCGCAAGTATATAGAGAAGATGTGGTTGCCAAAAATGACAGGATGAACGTGCTATTATAGGGGCCACGACCGAGGTGGCAACCCTTAAGAAAGCGCTGTCCGAGGCCGAAAACAGAGCGGTCGCGGAGCGCACAGAGAGAGGGAAGCAGGAGGCGCGGGTGGAGGAGGTGTAGAAAGAGCTCCAGGCTCTCGTGAAAAAACACGAGAGTTTGGAGCTTGACTCGAAGACACAAGTGTTCGAGCTTGCGGAAGCCCTCGAAAGCGCGAAGTCTGCCAAGGCCGAAGCCCAGAAAGCCCTCCAAGAAATTGGAGATATGAAGAAGATAGCGGCGGGTAAGGCATTCATTATGCAAAGCAAGCACGTGAAAGTGAATTACTTGTTACTTATCCCAGTCCGGAGCTCTCCAGGAGCATTCGCAGATTTGCCCCGTAGTGCGTCTGGTGCCGCCGCCTACTACCGAGCCGAGGAGGGGAGCTCGACAGAGAAGGTGTTCTGGTCTCAGTATGCTGACGCCGGACACGTGGTGCCTATGAGCGACCAACTGAAGCAAATGGTCGAGCTCCACAAGGTGGCCGAATAGGCCATAAAGGGCCTCATAGTTCGGCTTTGGCCTGGAGAGGCTCTGCCTGGGAGCTACTTCGGGCTGGTGAGGCGGCTGGTGGATGCCTGTCCACGGCTTGAAGTAATCAAGCGCTCCGTCTGCATCGAAGGTGCCCGTAGGGCGCTTCCCGTGCTAAAGTGCACTGGGGCAAGATGGATGCAGAGAAGTTGGTGAAGGACGGGCCGCCGCCGGGCAAGGAGCATCGCGTCCCGGAAGCATATTATGAGGGCGTCCTGAAGGGTGCCCGCCTTATATCGAATGAATGCTCCAAAGATGTAGTATTTGAGTAAACTCGCATTTGTGATCCTGTACGCTGAAAACTTGTTCATATGCGCTAAGCAACGCTTTTGAATTTAAAATATTACCTTTTGTGCGGCCGTTTATCAAATTTGAGAGATGGCGAGTCGTCAGCTTCTGCCCCCATGCCACGAGTGCTGGGGTGTTCGGGATAAACATGAGCGCTCTTTTTTCAATTCTTGGGTCCTTCGAGGGAGGCGCTCAACACAACGAACAAGGCAATCGGACTATAATGCTTGAACACTCTCACTTAGCCATAGAATTCTATAATTTTAAATTTCGGCGAAGCCCCTAGTGTTCGGAAGACTGAGTTCGGGGCGCTATCCACGCCTAGGCCGGACAAAGCCGACTCCTCGCTCTAAGCGGCATAAGTATTTAGGGACTCGAAAACCTCTCGAACATCGACCATCTCTCACCTCATCATGACGGTCAGTTTTAGCTTTCTCTACTGAGGTGCTTAGCCCAGCTCAACTGGGGCACAATCGCAGTAGTTCTGCTAGTGCTACCTTAGCCGATATAACGGAACGTAAGGTTCCAAAACATAGGAGCCGGGCAAACCCAACTATTGACCCAAGACATGATTCGGAGCCGATGCATATAATGCTATAAGTTCGGGGTGCCGCACTTGTGAAAGTGTTCGGACTTCTCACACCGTATTGTGGGGTACTTAAGCCCCTGGCGTATTGGCTGTACCAAAGTGTACGGGTGCAACATGTCATTAATGAACATATATTCGTAAAAAAGAGTAATGCAATAATAGACGGAAGCTATGCATTGTTTATTTAAAAAAGCTGCGATCAAAGCAGAACGATACAAATACTGCAATAAGCAAAAGATGGGACTATTTAACATGTCCTTTCCAGGGGCAAGCTACGGAATGTTATGTGAAATAGGTATACTGCTCGTTATAGAGACCACCTTAGAGTTCCATAGTGTGGCGTAGCTTTCTGCTTCCCTGGTTGTATCGTTTGTGCGGCAGTTGTACTGCCGGACAAGCCTTCGGAAGAATAGAGTCCTGAAAAATAAGAGAAAATTAAGAAATCAGCAGCCCCTACTGCTGTTTAAGACGCGTTTTCGGCGTGCCGTGATGGTGCCCCTACCCCTGTGCCCATGGTATTTCCAGAGTGTAGTTATGTATGCGCAACACTGGTTTCGCAAGTTCGCGAGGGCTGGGGTTGGGGCCGCATTGCTACGCTTGCTCGGAACGTGCCAGGCGGTCTTGTCGTAGGTTACTCCAGGCGCGCTTGACGGTGTCCAGACGTTTAATGGCCGCACTGGAGAATTGCCTTGAGAGGCTGCTTTGTATTTCCATTGCGATAGCCGCCGTATGCTCCTCCGTTCGGAGAGAGTGTTCGGTGTTTCCATTGACCGTGATGACGCCTCGAGGGCCTGGCATCTTGAGCTTGAGCTATGCGTAGTGCGGCACCGCATTGAACTTGGCGAATGCGGTTCGCCCGAGCAGTGCGTGATAGCCACGGAATGGGACTATGTCGAAGATTAATTCCTCGCTTCGGAAATTATCCTGAGATCCGAAGACCACTTCAAGTGTAACTGAGCCTGTACAGTTGGCCTCTACACCTGGTATGACGCCTTTAAAGGTCGTTTTAGTGGGTTTAATCCTCGAGGGATCGATGCCCATTTTCCGCACTGTATCCTGGTAAAGCAGGTTCAGGCTGCTGCCACCGTCCATAAGGACTCTAGTGAGGTGAAATCCGTCAATAATTGGGTCTAGAACCAATGCGGCGAATCCGCCATGACGGGTGCTAGTGGGGTGGTCCCTTCGATCAAAAGTGATCGGGCAGGAAGACCATGGGTTGAACTTTGGGGAGACTGGCTCCATCGCGTATACGTCCCTTAGCGCACGCTTCCGCTCCCTCTTGGGGACGTGGGTTGCGTATATCATGTTCACCGTCCGCACTTGTGGGGGAAAACCTTTCTGTCCACTGTTGTTCGGCGGCCGTGGCTCCTCCTCGTCATCGCTATGCAACCCCTTGTCTCTGCTTTCGGCATTTAACTTGCCTGCCTGCTTGAACACCCAACAATCCCTGTTGGTGTAATTGGCTGGTTTTTCGGGGGTGCCATGTATCTGGCATGAGCGGTCGAGTATTTGGTCCAAACTGGACGGGCCTGGAGTATTTCTTTTCAATGGCTTTTTCCGCTAACCGGGTTTAGAGCCTCTGAATTCGGCATTAACTGCCGTATCCTCAGCATTGTCGCCGTTAATGCGGCGCTTTTGCTTGTTGCGACGCGACCCACCACTGCTGTCCTTGGTATCCGATTTACCAGGGCTCTTGGTCATGTTATTGCTGCGAGCTAGCCAGCTGTCTTCTCCCGCGCAAAAGCGGGTTATAAGTGTCGTGAGGGCTGCCATAGATTTCGGCTTTTCCTGTCCTAGGTGCCGTGCAAGCTACTCGTTGCGGATGTTATGCTTGAAGGCTGCTAGGGCCTCTGCGTCCGGACAGTCAACGATTTGATTTTTCTTGGTTAGGAACCGTGTCCAGAATTGTCTGGTCGATTCCTCTGGCTACTGAATTATGTGGCTAAGGTCATCGGCGTCTGGTGGTCGCACATAAGTGCCCTAGAAATTTTCGAGGAATGCGGTTTCCAGGTCCTCCCAACAACCAATTGATTCTACTGGCAAGCTGTTAAGCCAATGCCGAGCTGGTCCTTTAAGCTTGAGTGGGAGGTATTTGATGGCGTGTAGGTCATCACCGCGGGCCATGTGGATATGAAGGAGATAGTCCTCGATCCATACCGTAGGATCTGTTGTGCCATCGTATGATTCGATGTTCACGGGTTTGAAACCCTCGGGGATTTGATGATCCATTACTTCATCTGTGAAGCATAGTGGGTGTGCGGCGCCTCTGTATTGGGCTATATCACGACGCAGCTCAAATGAGCTTTGTCTACTGTGTTCGGCTCGGCCGGATTTACTGTATCCGGAGTGACGATTACCGTCTCGTGCCGTGGGGCGCCCACGCGATCCGTAGATCGATCTTGTTTGCCTTTCCTTGTCCTCCAATATATCTCGCAGGTCTGGCGCATTTTCTAGTGCCTTGGTATTTTTTGAGCGGCGCCGGGGTGCGGCTTGAGTGGAGGGCCAAGAGGCCTCTCTATTGCGGCCACGGGGTGGCCGGTCGGCCGCATCATGCGCTGGTGATGTAGGTTTAGGTGCTTCCTCCTCTAATCGGGGTAGCAACCTGCGCTTTGGGTAGCTCTTGGAGGGGCGTTCGAGTTCGTACTCTTCGGCCGCAAGGACTTTAGTCCATCTGTCGGCTAGCAAATCTTGATCAGCTCTAAGTTGTTGCTATTTTTTCTTGAGGCTGCTCGCCGTGGCCATAAGCCTGCGTTTGAAACGCTCTTGTTCGACGGGATCCTCTGGCATGACAAATTCATCGTCGTCGAGGCTTGCCTCGTCTTCGGAGGGAGGTATATAATTATCGTCCTCGACCTCTCCGTCTGCCGCTCTCTCATGAGGGCTGGCTTCTCCATCCTCCTGTGCTGAATCTTGCTGGAGGTGGTTGTCTTCGACACTGTCCGGGGTGTTATTATCTCCCGTGCCGGAATCACCGTTTTTTTGCTTTGGCGGGACTTAGAGCGGCTGCCCGCCGCTGACGCCGGCGCTTAGGCTGCTTCTTGGAGGGGTCATCCTCCGCTGTTCCATCGCCATTGCCTTCTTTTGGGGTGTCCACCATGTATATATCATGCAACGAGGTGGCTTTCCAGTGCCCTATAGGTGCTGGTTCTTGATTGTCTCCTGCATCGGCGTCCATACCGTCGATGTCTTCGGAGTCGAAGTCGAGCATGTCGGTTAAATCATCCACAGTGGCTACGAAGTGGGTGGTGGGTGGGCTTTGAATTTCTTCATCATCTGCATCCCAACATTGCTGACCATAGTCCGGCCAGGGCTCTCCTGATAAAGAGAGAGACTTTAGTGAATTCAGAATATCGCCGAAGGGCGAGTGCTGAAAGATGTCCGCGGCGGTGAACTCCATGATCGGCGCCCAATCGGGTTCGATTGGTAGGGGCGCGGAGGGCTCGGAGTTTGGAGAGGAGTCCGGCTCCTTGGAGTCACGGGCTTCGTAGAGAATAGGGCTGGTGTTCGGCTTGATCGCCATAGAGATTGCAGCCCCCGAGGCGGTGTCCAACTACCCATCCTCGATTGGCGTAGTTGGCTCCGAATTAAGGGTCGGAGCTGATGCGGGTGCGGCCTCCAGGGCACTGTTTGGCGGCAGAGCTAGATCATGCCCGTCGTGACAGTGCGGCGCGCTCGGCTGCGGCTCGAACCCGTCGAAGATCAAGTCTCCGCGGAGGTCGGCCGTGTAGTTCAAATTTCCAAATATGACCTGATGGCCAGGGGCGTAGCTTTCGATCTGCTCCAGATGGCGAAGCGAATTGGCGCGCAGTGCAAAGCCGCCAAATACGAAGATCTATCCGGGGAGAAAAGTATCACCCTGGATCGAATCATCGTTGATGATCGGAGGAGCCATCGGGCCTAAAGGTGACGACACAGAGGAACTCTCAATGAAAGCACCAATGTCGGTGTCAAAACTGGCGGATCTCAGGTAGGGGGTCTCGAACTGTGTGTCTAGGCGGATAGTAATAGGAGACGAGGGACACAATGTTTTACCCAGGTTCGGGTTCTCTTGATGGAGGTAAAACCCTACGTCCTGCTTGATTAATATTGATGATATGGGTCGTACAAGAGTAGATCTACCACGAGATCAAGGAGGCTAAACCCTAGAAGCTAGCCTATGGTATGATTGTTGTTCGTCCTACGGACTAAAACCCTCCGGTTTATATAGACACTGGAGAGGGCTAGGGTTACACAAAGTCAGTTACAATGGTAGGAGATCTACATATCTGTATCGCCAAGCTTGCCTTCCACGCCAAGAAAAGTCCCTTCCGGACACGGGACGAAGTCTTCAATCTTGTATCTTCATAGTCCAGGAGTCCGGCCGAAGGTATAGTCCAGCTATCCGGACACCCCTAATCCAGGACTCCCTCAGCCCCCCCTCTCTTTCCCTCTCCCTATCTCCCTCTCCTTCTTTCCCCCTCTCTTCCCTTGTTGGAAACCTACTAGGAATAGGGTTCCTAGTAGGAATCCTACTTGGGGCGCTCCCCATGAGGGCCGGCCGACATCCCCCTTGCTCCTTTATATACGAGGGCAGGGGGCACCCTAGAACACACAAGTTGACCGTTGTCTTAGCCGTGTGCGGTGCCCTCCTCCACAGATTTCCACCTTGGTCATATCGTTGTAGTGCTTAGGCGGAGCCTTGCGTCGGTAACTTCATCATCACCGTCATCATGCAGTCGTGCTGACGAAACTCTCCCTCGGCCTCAGCTGGATCTAGAGTACGAGGGACGTCACCGAGCTGAACGTGTGCAGATCGTGGAAGTGTCATGCGTTTGGTACTTGATCGGTTGGATCGCGAAGACGTTCGACTACATCAACCGCGTTACTTAACGCTTCCGCTTTCGGTCTACGAGGGTATGTAGACACACTCTCCCCTCTCATTGCTATGCATCTCCTAGATAGATCTTGCGTGATCGTATGAATTTTTTTGAAATACTGCGTTCCGCAACAAAAGTGGGATCTTTATCCACTTATATAGGCAGCGAATATCAAGCGCCCCCCCTTTAGCCTTAAATCTTGCTTGTTCCCAAAGGGTCTTGTGAATGGCACGGTTGGATTACCCACACCCGTATTGATGAGGATCCCACAATAAGGGGACACGATCTCTGCTTTGACAAGACGTGTCAATAGAGGCCGCGCCTCGGAACATGAAGCGGGAGGCCAGAAAACAGTTCGACATGATAAAGAGGCCAGACGTGGTGTTTCGCCGAAAAAAGTTGTCAGTTGACAAACCTTACTTTGATTAAGTATTTTGCCTTCGTGGTTGTGGGTTGTGACTGTTGTACAGAGCCGGATACAGTTCTTTTATTCAGAAGATTGTTTTGAAGTATTCGGAGGAGGAACCCGCCTTGCAATGCCGAAGACAATCCGCGCGCCAAACACATCGTCATTGAAGACTGGTTCAGGGGCTACTGAGGGAGTCCTGGATTAAGGGGTCCTCGGGTATCTGGCCCGTGTGTTATGGGCCGGACTGATGGGATGTGAAGATAAAAAGTAGAAGGCCTTCCCCCGTGTCCGAATGGGACTCTCCTTTGCGTGGATGGCAAGATTGGCGTCCCGATGTATAGTTTCCTTCTTCTGTAAACCGACTCTATAAAACCCTAGGCCCCTCCGGTGTTTATATAAATTGGAGGGTTTAGTCCATAGAGGAAATCAAAATTCATATTGGCTAGACATCTAGGGTTTAGCCATTACGATCTCGAGGTAGATCAACTCTTGTAACCCCTATACTCATCAAAGTCAATCAAGTAGGAAGTAGGGTTTTACCTCCATTAAGAGGGCCCGAACCTAGGTAAACATCGTGTCCCCTTTGTCTCCTGTTACCTTCGATCCTCAGACACATAGTTCGGGACCCCCTATCCGACATCAGCCGGTTTTGACACCGACAAGGTCCATGATGGAAATGGTGGCTCCGACACTGTTGTTGTCCCGTCAGGCAGCCTGATGGTTCGTCGGCAGGGCATAGGGGGCGTAGCTGGCGTTGCTCTCGTCCGCGATCGCCTGGAACTGGGCCTCCGCAAAAGATGCTTCCTAGCGAGCGATGGCTTGAGCGCGAATGACATCATAGATGGCACGCTGCTCCGCGATGAAGTTGGGATTTGCCGAGGCCATGGCCTCCTCACTTGCCCGCTCGCCGTAGATCTGGCCCTCCGCCAGCCGGTGCTGCTCCAGGAGGAACAGGTTGTACCGATGTTCCTCCTGTGCCTGCTGGAACACCATCAAAGGCACCGACGCGGGCTGCACCTCCACCATGTCGTCATTGTAGTGCGCATGCACCTGCTCCATGGTGAAGCCGGCGTGCATAGGAGGCGCGGGAGTAGGGTTGGTGTTGTTGGAGTCCATTGTGGTGTCTTCCTCGTCGTTGGAGACCTCGGGCGAGCAGGCCGGCAAGCCGACCTCGATCCGCCTAGCACGGTGGCTCTACCACGCGGCGGCAAGGGCAGCCACGGCGTGCTTCATCTCCATGGAAAGGCTCTCCCACAAAGCTTCACCGCCCGCGGTCATTGTAGATACAGTGCAAGGGAGGAGGATGGGGAGGGAGGGGCTTCTAGTGTGGTGTGGAGAGTCGGGTGTGGACACCTTTAAATAACTAATTCCAGTGAGGCGAGGCATCCGGGTGCGTCAATGCGCGGCGTGGAAGTAGGTTTCTCGGACAACAAGCCTACTTAATGGCAGCATACGGACAAACAACGACATTGAACAGGCGTGGTAGATATCCATCCCATCCCATCCAGTCAGGCTTCTCCGGCATTGAACATGCGCGAACATCGAAAATGCATCGCTGGCGGCGCCCTCTGCCAGCACGCCACTTGAATGGTAGAGGTAGTGAGAGGTCGCGTGCGCCCTGTGCCGTCTCAATGTTGATCGGCCCGCTGTATAGTGGCACGAATGCGGGCAGCTGGCGCCGGGCGGGAACACGCGTAGGCGAGGGATGGGGGTT
Source organism: Triticum dicoccoides (assembly GCF_002162155.2). Classification (NCBI taxonomy): domain Eukaryota; kingdom Viridiplantae; phylum Streptophyta; class Magnoliopsida; order Poales; family Poaceae; genus Triticum; species Triticum dicoccoides. The sequence goes on along the minus strand of NC_041388.1, from coordinate 395,216,397 downwards.
ATCATGGGCCAAGGGTGTTAGAAGCGGGTGTGGGATCGGTTCGGACACCCGCAAAGCCCCCTTGAGGGAGTCCTGGACTAAGGGGTCCTCGGGCGTCGGGCCTATTATCCATGGGCCGGACTGATGGGCTGTGAAGACATGAAGGCCGAAGACTGTACCTGTGTCCGGATTGTACTCTCCTTGGCATGGAAGGCAAGCTTGGCGACCGACTATGAAGATTCCTTCTTATGTAACCGACTCTCTGTAAACCCTAGATTCCCCCGGTGTCTATATAAACCGGAGGGGTTAGTCCGGAACGGACACATTCATTACCATAGTCATACAGGTTAGACTTCTAGGGTTTAGCCGTTATGATCTCGTGGTAGATCAACTCTTGTAACACTCATATTCATCAAGATCAATCAAGCGGGACATAGGGTATTACCTCCATAGAGAGGGCCCGAACCTGGGTAAACATCGTGTCCCCTGTCTCCTGTTACCATCGATCCTAGACGCATAGTTTGGGACCCCCTACCCGAGATCTGCCGGTTTTGACACCGACATTTGTGCTTTCGTTGAGAGTTCCACTGTGTCGTCGACGAAAGGTTCGATGGCCCCTTCAATCGTCTATAGTGACGCTGTCCATGGAGAAACCTTCCTCCCCGGACAGATTTTCATGTTCGGCGGCTTCGTACTGCGGGCCAACTCGCTTGGCCATCTAGAGCAGATCGACGGCTACGGCCCTGGCTACCAGGTCAGATTTGGAAGCTTGAACTACATCACGGATATCCATGGAGACTTGATCTTCAATGGATTTGAGACCGCAGCGATTGCTCCCCCTTGCCCTGATGAACATGACTTAAATCTGTCATCGGATCACATCCAGGAGATGGTCGCTGTTGCTACAACGTCCTTAGAACTGGTGCCGATCATGCCATCCGAGGCCACAGAGTATGCGATGTTCGATCTGCACACAGACTCGGCACCCCGCAATATTTGCGTCAATGGAACTCCGGATTCGTCTCTGGCTATAAGTCCCGGACCGGGTACGCCTGCGGACACCGAGCTGGATCTGTTATCGATTTTCGAATTTAGTGCCACAGACATCTTCCAGCACTCACCTTTGGGTGATGTGCTAAACTCTTTAAAGAACTTTTCCTTGGAGAAGGACTCACAGCCGAACTATGTTCGGTTCGAGCCAAAGGCTGATGATGGGAAATTCTGCTTCCCACCTGCCACCCACTTCATAGCCACTGTCGATGAATTAACCGACGTGCTTGATTACGGCTCCGAAGACATTGACGGTATGGACGACGATGCCGACCAGGAGCAAGGCCAAGACCCGCCATTTACTGGACATTGGACGGCCACCTCTTCATACGATGTGTACATGGTCGACACACCTAAAAAAGCTAGCGACGATGACAAAGGAGATCTAGTTGTGAATAAACCCTCTGAGACACAGTCCAAGCGTCGGCGCCCTAAGCGCCGCTCTAAGCCTCGTTGTTCCAAAGATGACGACACTGGCACCGGAGAAAATAGTACTCCGGGCGACGCCGAAAACAATGAAGACCCTGTCGGGGCTGCATCCGAACAAGAGGAACAAGAGAACGGGCAAGATAACCCTGATAAACAGGCCATGCCCAATGACCCATATGATGATAGTTATTGTCCAATCTCCGAGGATGATGAGAGCCTCGGCAATGAGGACTTCATCGTGCCTGAGGCACCCTTCAAGCAAGAGCGCTTCAAGCGCTAGCTAATAGCCACTGCAAGAAGGCTGAAGAAGCAGCAGCAGCAGCTCCAAGCTGATCAAGGCTGGCTCATTGATAGGTGGACTGATGTCCTGGTAGCCAAAGAATACGGCCTCAAGCGCCCAACCAAGAGTTACCCAAAGCGCAGACTGCTACCTTAGTTTGATGAGGAGGCACCAGATCCCATACCTCCCTCACGCAATGCAGACCGACCACCACGCGGTCAGGATAGCGCGGCGGACCGACCACCCCGCGGTCGGGATAAAGCGGCAACTCAGGCCGAACAACAGCCCGCCCCACCACCTCGCAAAAACAGGGACAGAACAGCTCGGGACCATACATACGACCTTTGGATGGAGCTGGACAGTAGAGCAGAACACACCAGATCAATCTACGGATCGCGAGGATGCTTCCCGACTCGGGATGATGGCTACCTATTCGGGCGTGACAAACCTAGTCACACCCGGGCTGATAACCGCAGACGGACTCCATCGGAGGTGCGCCGTGATGTGGCCTAATATAGAGGCGCCGCACACCCTCTCTACTTCACAGATGAGGTGCTGGATCACGAATTCCCCGAGGGGTTCAAGCCCGTCAATATTGAATCAGACAACGGAACAACCGATCCCACAGTATGGATTGAAGACTTTATTCTCCACATCCACATGGCCCGTGGAGACGACCTCCATGCCATCAAATACCTCCCACTTAAACTAAAAGGGCCAGCTAGACACTGGCTGAATATCCTGCCTGAGAATTCCATCGGCAGCTGGGAGGACTTGGAAGAGGCCTTCCTTGACAACTTCCAAGGTACATACGTCTGGCCACCCGATGCCGATGACTTAAGCCACATAGTTCAACAACCTGGAGAACCAGCCAGGAAATTTTGGACTAGGTTCCTAACCAAAAAGAACCAGATCGTTGACTGTCCGGATGCTGAAGCCCTAGCATCCTTTAATCCCAGCATCTGTGACGAATGGCTAGCACGCCACCTCGGCCAAGAAAAGCCGAAGTCCATGGCAGCCCTTATGGCACTCATGACCCGCTTTTGTGCGGGTGAGGACAGCTGGCTGGCTCGTAGCAAAAACACAGCTAGTGAAGCAGGCCCCTCCGAGGCCAAGAACAGCTCCGGCAAGCTCTGGCGCAACAGACACAAACGCCGAAGCAACAGCGATAACACCGATGACACCACCGTTAACGCTGGATTCAACGGCTCCAAGTCCGGCCAGCGAAAGAAGCCCTGCAAAAGGAACAGTGAGGGACCATCCAACCTGGATCACATACTCGATCGTCCGTGCCAGATACATGGTACCCCAAATAAACAAGCCAATCACACCAACAAAGACCGTTGGGTTTTCAAACAGGCTGGCAAGTTAAATGCGGAAAACAAGGAAAAGGGATCACAAAGTGAGGACAAGGACGAAGAGCCCTAACAGCCGAACACTGGAGGGTAGAAGAAATTTCCCCCTCAAGTCAAAATGGTGAACATGATATACGCTACACACATCCCCAAAAGGGAGCGCAAGCGAGCACTTAGGGACGTCTATGCGGTAGAGCCAGTCGCCCCAAAATTCAATCCGTGGTCGTCATTCCCGATCACCTTCGATTGTTGAGATCACCCAACTAGTATCCGGCATGGCGGTTCAGCCGCACTGGTCCTTGACCCAATCATCGACGGATTTCACCTAACGTGAGTCCTAATGGACGGTGGTAGCAGCCTCAACCTGCTCTATCAGGATACAATGCGGAAGATGGGCATTAATCCCTCACGAATCAAACCCACAAAGACTACCTTTAAAGGAGTCATACCAGGCGTTAAGGCCCGCTGCACGGGCTCAATCACGCTGGAGGTGGTATTCGGTTCTCAGGACAACTTCCGAAGCGAGTAGTTAATCTTTGATATCGTCCCCTTCCACAATGGCTACCACACACTGCTCGGACGAACCGCGTTTGCTAGATTCAACGCGGTGCCACACTATGCTTATCTCAAGCTGAAGATGCCCAGTCCACGTGGCGTCATAACAGTCAATGGAAACACAGAACGCTCCATCCGGACAGAGGAGCACACCGCCGCCCTAGCAGCAGAGGTACAAAGCGGCCTTCTCAAGCAACATCATAGTCTGGCTGCCGAGCCCCTGGACATCATTAAGAGGGTCCGGACTACACTGCAACAGGACAGCACGACTCGTCAAGAGCTCGATTAGCAATTCGGCCTCTGTCCCAGTCCCGATGAAGTAGTGGCACACATACCACGCGTCCATAACTACGCACTCAAAATTCCATGGGCATCGATAGAGGCACAAGCTATCCCGGGATCCATGGTTCGGCTAGACCAACCCCGAACACACATATAACTTTACTATCTCCTTTCCCTTGTTTCAGGTTTCTCCTATGGGGGCCACCTTCGACGGCCTGATTAATGATCCCGTCAAAGGAAAAACACACCGGATTGACATGGAGCACAGGCGTACATGGGAAGCCCCAGAGGCAAACTGTTTTCAGGACCCACGCGCAGCCCGCCTTCGGGTATGGCATGTCAAATAGCCGGTTGATTATTGCATTATTTTGTACCAATGTGCTTGGACGCATTAAACCAACTATAATGGAAACAGTTCATGATCCAAGTTCAAGGGCTCCAAATCCTATCTCTGTTCTCCCTCTGTTTTCCTTTATATTACTTATTTCCTAGCAACCGTACACTCTGGTACGTTTCATATTTTCCAGGGGCTCCCCATCGCCCCACGATACGTGATATGTCTCCAACGTATCTATAATTTTTGATTGCTCCATGCTATATTATCTACTGTTTTGGACATTATTGGGCTTTATTATCCACTTTTATATTATTTTTGGGACTAGCCTATTAACCGGAGGCCCAGCCCAAAATTGCTGTTTTTGCCTGTTTTAGGGTTTCGAAGGAAAGGAATATAAAACGGAGTCCAAACGGAATGAAACCTTCGGGAACGTGATTTTCTCAACGAATAAGACCAGGGAGACTTGGACCCTACGTCAAGAAATAAAACAGGAGGCCACGAGGTAGGGGGGCGCGCCCACCCTCTTGGGGGTTGGGTGCGACATATGCGAAAGGATGGCTTATCATGGTGGGGGCGAGTAGAACGTCGTCGGTGCCTGGAAACGGGATAAGGCGAAGGCATGCACGCCGGTGAATCTTACCCAGCTCCGGGGCTCTCCGGGGAGATAATACCCCTACTGCTGCTCTGCGGGGTCTCCGCATGATCACTATGGCAAAGTGTTTACACGGTTGCTCCTCGAGCTGTTTCCTGGAGGTAGGAGAAGGCAAGGCTAGCTCTCTCCTTCCTATATCACCTGGTCTAGTGCTAATGGATTCCAACCCTTTGCATGGATGCCCTGGGGTTTATATAGTCCTAACCCCTAGGGGTACAATGGTAATCCGGCTGGGCGCAGGCCCAACCGTTAGTCTCTCCGGCCGCCGTCTTATCCGCCGACTCCTAGGGCCCGCCGACTAGTGGGCCCCACCGACTGGCTCGGTACGGAGCCGACAGGCCGCGTCTGCCGCGGGCAGGTCTTGCCGCCTATAGATTACTGTAGTCTTGCCTCTACTGACGTGGGCTCGGTCATGAGGTCGTGGCGACAGCTCCACCGTCTGGCGGGCGATCATTGTGGCCACTCCCTGTCGCGTCTGATTAATGGCGCGTGGGGCTCGTGGGAGGGGTCGGCCGACTCCTGGGGGCCGACTCCCATCCGGGCCGACTGGTGGCGCTCTCGCCGTCTTTCATACGCCCGCCGACTGGTGGGACCCATCATCCCTGGGTCGTACCGGCAGGCCGTCGTGGGCACAGGACTCCGCCCTCTGGGGCTGACGTCAGGGCCAGCATGGCAATAGTGTCGCGCCGCGCGGATATCTCTGTGGGTACGGCGTACTGTAGCCACGCCTGCCCTTGGAAAAGGGGTGGGAGTGGACCTTACTATGGCCACTCCCCGTCCCGTCCCTCTTTATGAGGGCATGGGGGTTGTTGGCGTCGCGGGCCGACTCCCCAAGGCCGGCTTCTCTGGAAGTCGCCAGTCAGGAGTCGGCTTATCCTGAAGTCGTCCCTGGGACTCGGCCGCGAGTGGGCAGTCGGCCGCCTCGCCACCGACTCTCAGAAGGCGGCTCTTCGTCCTAGGGTCTCGAGGGGCGCAGTCTGCCTCAATGTCTTGAAAGGTTCTGGGCCTGGGTTAACCTACTCATGGCCCATTACTCCGACAGTAGTCCCCGAAGCTGGTGAGGCTCCAAGGGCGACATGTCGAGGAGCCTCAACAGTTTCTTCTTTCCGGCGGTTGGATCTGGGCCTCGCTAGCCGTCTTCTTGTCAAGCCGACTAGTTGGAGTCCGACTTGCTTAAGGCCGACCTGCCCCTAAAAAAGTTTGAATGTCGCGGCGGAGTCCAGGCGGCGTGCCTGATAAGCTTCCGGATTGCCGCCCGTGGTGGACCCGTCGCGAGGCGCCATGTGGCTGAGCTAGTCTGCTCACCCACGCGCGCGATGGGACAGGCCTACAGGCGGGGCCCGCCACTACCGCGCCTCGGCATGCGAACGGGTCCGTTGTGGCCGTGCGGACGTTTGGGTTCCCGCGCGGTTATTGCACGTGGTAACTTCGTGTGGTAAATCGTGGGGGTCGTGGGGTCCTGGGAGCAGTTAATCCCATGACCTTCTCCTCGGCTTCTCAGCCCACGAGCCTACAAGTAGGCGGGGGGAGGGGGGCGGCGAAGCACGCGCGCCCATTCTCCCTACTCCCTTTCGCTCCTTCTCGCTTCTTCTTCCTCTTGCCGCTGCTGCTCCGAACCACGCCATGCCCGCAACGATGAGCTCTTCCTCCGCCGCCGCGCCTCCTGCTGTACGCTCCGGACTGTGGGACGGCTCCGAGGTAGATGACAATGAATTCGAGATCCTCCGCAAGACATGGCGGCTGCCCGGCAGGGGGTTAGTGCGTGTCCGCCTCGCGCCGGAGGGGAAAATATCACCGGCGCCGGAGGAGGGCGAGCGGGTCATATTCCGCTCGCACCATGCGCGGCCTGGGGCTGCCGGCGATCGGCTTCTTCCGCTCCTTTTGGAGTTCCACGGGCTCCAACCGCACCACCTTACTCCAAAAACGATGGTGCTTCTGGCTGCCTTCTCCACCCTGTGCGAAGGCTTCCTCGGCGTTCTCCCCACCATCGAGCTCTGGGGTGAGTTCTTCCAGTCCAAGCTAAGCACACACGTCGCCGGCGTGCTGGCCCAGTGCGGTGCGTTTATCGCGATGCGGAGATCAGTGGCCGACAATCCGTTTCCCACCATCGCACTGATTAAATCGGTGAAGATGTGGCAGCGGTCCTATTTTTATGTGAAGAACGTCGCCCCAGAAGGCGACTGGGTTAACCTGTCGGCTTACGAAGCCGGCACGCTGGCTGGAAGGCTCCCCAGCTGGTCACACTGAGCCAAGACGCTGTCTCCCGCTGGTGCCGCCGCCGTCGCGCGACTTTGAGTGCTGACGCAGTCGGAGGGCTTGATCGGGGCCGACTTGCTGGCCGCCTTCATGGCGCGCCGAGTCCTCCCACTCCAAGGCTGACCTCACCTGATCTGCCAGATGAGCGGTCATCGGGACCCGAGTCGGATGTGCTCCAAGGAAATGCCTCACGCGGAGGTGGCGAACATGGTGAACTACATCGCGAACTGCGGTCTCTCGGTGGACTGGCGGTTCGGCAAGGAGCCGTATTCGCGCGCCAACCCCTCGCCTATTGTAAGTTGTCTTCCTTCTTCTTCTGTTTCTTTTGTTGCCGAGTCCGACTTGTCAAGTCTGACCGTTTTTGTTTTGAATTAGAACCCTCTCGTCCCTCCTTTGGCCGGCACCGCGGGGCCGGCTCGTCAGTTTGTCCCTAATCAGGCGGAGAGCGACGTCGATGATCCTGACTTGGGGGCGGCGGCCATGGAGGCCGACGCTAAGGGAGGAGGAGGAGAAGCAGGCGGCTCCAGGCCTTCGGCCACTTTTGCCGACTGGCCTGACGACGAGGCCGAGGGAGAAGTCGCCCCGCGCCACCAGCCAAAGGCTGGCCAGCCAAGCGCGAGTTCCTCCGCCGGCTTGGACGCTCAAGGTGGCGCGAAGAAGCGCCGGGCTGGGCCGAGTACGCTTGGTGGCCGGGCGAAGAAGTTCAAGGGAGCGGCCACCGCGACCAAGCGGGAAGAGGCGGCCGCGAAAGCCAACCGCTTCCGCAAGGAAGTGAAGAAGCCGCCGCTGGTCTTTGCATAAGCGCCTCCGTCCCTTATCTTTATTTTCTCTTTGTTGATCTTGTCTGAGTCTTTCATATGCTTCCCTCGCTTCAGGGCTCCCCTCACTCTTGAGAGGGTTGCCGCCGCCTCCGTTATGGGGTCGGCGGAGACGTCTGCCACTACTCGGCGGATTGACCCCACCGCTGACCTTCGGGAGGAGATGGAGCAGAATGCACAGGGGAAGCGCGAGGAGGAAGAGGCCGCCCACCGGGAGAAAGCGAAGGTCGAGAAGGCGGAGGCCTATGCCCTGAAAAAGCTGGAGGCGACCGAGGCCCCGCTGCGGCAAAGCGGCAGGCTAAGGAAGTCGTGCCCCGGCGGTCGGCGGTGTTCGTCACCCCTCTGAACTCTGCGCCGCCGCGCCCGGAGTTCATGGGGCAGTCAGGGGAAGCCAGCGTCGAGTTCCTGATCGTGGAGAGAGGCGGCGGCGACGCCTCCATGCCGGACATGGTCGTGCCGCCACCGCCGCCCCCGCTGCCGTCTAGGAGCGCGCAAGGCAATCAGCCGGCGGACCCGCCCTTGCCGCCGGCTGAAGACGAGGCCGTGGCAAGGCTACTCCTTCAAGTCGACTCACCAACGCGTCACCGTCTTGAGAAGGCGACTTCGGCGCCACGCCCCTTGGAGACCGGCACCGCGAGCTCGACGATTCCAGATGCCGAAGAGACAAGCACCGCGCCCATTTGGTGGGTGCGAGGAGGCGGCACGGGCCCGCTGAACCAGGCGCTTCTAGATGTCCAGACGAAGCTGCGAGCTGAGAGCGACGCCATCCAAAACTGCACCAAGGCACACCTGGCGTCGCGGGCAGCCATCCGAGTATGCTTTCTCCTTTGTCCCTGTTTTCTTGCTCCTCTCTGTGGGGGCGCGCCAGCGCACCCACTGGGTGTAGTCGCCGAGTTTAGGGCCGGCTGCTGAGCAGGCGGCCCGGAACTCCAATTGGTGAGTTCCGGGTACTAACTTTTGTCTGAAATACTTGTTGCAGGACTATCACAACATCCGTGTCACCGCCTTCAACCGCAACACTGAAGAGCTGGGCAAGCGGACCGCCGACTTGTCGGAGAACCCGAGTGAGTCCTTTTTCTTCTTTGCGGGGGTGCGCTGGCGCACCCGCGGGCTGTAGTCCCCGAGATTCGGGCCAACTGCTGAGCAGTCGGGCCGGATCTCCCCGGCGACCTTCTTTGTTGATGACTTAACGCCTTCTTTCTTCTTTCTCTTCAGAGGCCAATGTCACTCTTCAACAGTAGCTGAGCGAAGCCAACTCTGTGTTGCGTGCCAAGGGGGAGGAGTGCAGCAAGCTCGCCGCAGAGCATGATCTGCTGGCCGCACAATTGGCAGAGCAGAAGGAGCTGCTTAAGAAGACGTAGAAGGAGGCGGAGGCCGCCCTCCTGGCCGAGTTCGCGAGCGAGCGCTCCTCCTGGACTAACAAGGAGGCAATGCTGGCCTCCGGCTTCCACGAGATCGAGGATCTCGTCGATGGTAAGCTTCTTTGCTTTCCTTCTTCGAGCCACCGACTATAGGTCGAGCCGACTCTTGGTTTTTGACTTGTTCTTCATTCTTTCCGTCTTGGTAGACTTCTTCCCCGGCCACTCGCAGGCCGCCATTCAAGCTATCGAGGTTGACCGCGAGGAGCGGAGGGCGGATGGCGCGGAGATCGCCGCCGATGCCCCTCGGACCCTTGATGAGCATATTCTGAGCGTAGGGGCTCGTCTGCGGCCGGCCCACCGGATGCTGCGCCGGCTTCAAGGTGTCGGTGCCCAAGCGATCGCCGCCCTGTGGCCAGACGTGCAGGCTCCGCGCACCCCCAATCGGACTGCCAACTGGCTGGAGGTCACGGCTGGCCGTCTTGAGGCTTGGAAGGGTTTCTCGGCCCGGGCTCGAGCGCGCCGAGCCTTGGAATTCGTCAAGGCATGGTATCCGGGGCTGGACCTAGACCGGCTGGCCACACTCCGGTCAGAGGCCCAGCCGGAGCTGGCAGCAGCGGAAGACGCCCTTGTCAAGTGTGCGGCGGCGATCGCCGAGTACACTGACACCAGCATCTTTGTCCCCGAGCGGGCTAAAGACGGCGGGGAGGTACCGCCGGAGTGGTTTGGGCTGAATCCAGACTACAGCGAGGACTCGGCAGAGGTGATCGGCTCCAGCGTCGAGGAGGAAGACGAGGTGGAGGATGGAAGCGAGACGGAGGCACCGGAAGATGGAGCGGACGGCCAGCCTCAGCTCGACCGCGCCTCCAGCAACGAGCCGTGCCCGCCCGAGCCGACTGCCACCGGAGATGATCAAGCCGAGACCGCCCAGCCGGCTGCCCCAACATCCAACACCGCCGTCTCCTCCGATCCTCCAAACCCGTCTGCCGCCTCCTAGGCTGCCACCTTATCTTTGTTTTATCTGTTTTAATAGTCTTTGAAGAACTTGTTAACTCGCACAATTCCACCCGCGGGGTGTATTTTGAAATTCTTCTCGAAGATTCGGCCAAGGGCCTTTGTTATGTTAATATTCATCCGACTTCTATCTATTCTTGCTCATTGCTCTTTTGGCTTTTTCCTTTGCCGCCTTCCCTCAGTTGTCATCTTTGTCAGTCGGACAGCCGCTCTGCGGACTGCTGCTGGATCAAATTCTGTGTCACTTTGGGAAGGCAAGTACTTAGCCGTTTTTAGAGTTGTTTAATAAGTCGGATAGAAGGCGGCAAGCTGACTGTTTCAAGAGTCAGTTTGCGAAAAAAGGCTGTAAGCCAGCCTTAAGCTATGTTTATGCTTTGAGTCCTTAGCCATTTTTCATGTGGACGCCCATTCTTCCTTACTCCTGTCCACCAGACAGTCGCTCTGCGAGCTGCGGCTTCTGGCAGGAGACGGCTTAGACGCCCCACACTACTTGTCCGGCTGCAGGAAGCATTTCATAGCGCAGGATGACAAGTCCCCGGGTCGACTAGTTGAACCCGGTGCCAAGCGGCATAACAAAGAGTAATATACTCGAAGGCATATTTCTTATGATATAGACAAAAGAGGGCAGTCCCCGAGCTCTTCTCGGGGGGCCCGAAGTCTTGGTACTTTTAATACAAAAGGTAGTGTGATACATACTGCGTTTAACGGTAAAATTTTCGGAGGAGATCTGCATTCCATGGCCGCTCTGTCTCTTTGCCGGAGTCATCCCTCTTGCATGCTCGGGGCTTCTGAGCATTGATCAGGTAGTAGGAGTCGTTGCCCAGCACTTTGTTGATGATGAAGGGGCCTTCCCAAGGCGCCGACAGCTTGTGCTGGCCAGCTATTCGCTGGATCAGCCAGAGCACAAGGTCGCCCTCTTGTAAAGATCTCGGCCTGACCTTCCTGTTGTAGTATCTGCGCAGGCTCTGCTGGTAGATGCTGGACTAGCTGAGTGCCAGCAGCCAGCCCTCTTCCAGTAGATCGACACCGTCTTGTCGTGCTTCTTCTGCTTCTTCCTCGGTGTACATGGTGACTCGCGGGGAATCGAACTCTATGTCCGTTGGGATGATGGCTTCAGCACCGTAGACGAGGAAGAAAGGCGCGAAGCCGGTTGACTTGTTTGGAGTCGTGCACAGACTCCAGAGGACGGCTGGCAACTCGTCGAGCCAGCAGCCAGCCGAGCGCTCCAGAGCCTCGACCAGTCGGGGCTTGATGCCGGACAGGATGACGCCGTTTGCTCGCTCCACCTAGCCGTTTGACTGTGGATGGGCAACGAATGCTAGGTCCAGTCGGATGCCCTGTGTTGCACATAAATGGGCCAAGGCGCCTTTGGCAAAATTCATGCCGTTGTCGATGATGATGCTGTGTGGTATGCCGTACCGAATTGTGATGTCGGAGATGAAAGTCGCGGCAGTCGGACCATTCAGTTTCTTGATTGGCTTCGCTTCTATCCACTTGGTGAACTTGTCCCCCGCGACAAGTAAGTGAGTTAAGACACCTCGTGCCGTCTTGAATGGTCCTACCATGTCTAGGCCCCAAACTGTGAAAGGCCAGGAAATGGGGATGGTCTTGAGTGCAGAAGCCGGCTGATGCGGCTTGGAGCGGAACTTCTGGCACCCTTTGCATTTTTGGACCAATTTCTTGGCCTCTTCTAAGGCCATTGGCCAAAAGAAACCGTGTCGGAAAGCTTTGGCGACGAGTGCTCTTGAAGTCGCATGGTGGCCGCACTCGCCTTGATGGATGTCTTTGAGAATTGCTTGGCCTTGCTCTGGATCTACACAGCGCTGGTAGACACCAGTGACGCTGCGCCTGACCAGCTCTTTGTTGACTATAGTGTAGGCTGCCGCTCGGTGTTGTACTTGCCGAGCAAAGGTCTCATCAGTCGGCAGCTCTTTGCTCACCAAGAATTTGAGGACGGGTTGGGCCCATGAGGGTGCTGCTATTTCTTCGACTGCCAGAACTGTGACTTGGACGAGGGCGGCTGGGCTGGGAGGCGGCGGGCTGGAGTCAGCAACCGCTTGCTGGATTAACAAAGTCCCCGGGCCGACTGGCGCAGCCCTTGGGCCGAGTTCTGGAGTCTTCGGGCCGGCCGCCGCACTCCCCGGGCCGGGTTCTGCAGTCCCTGGGCCGGCTTCGACTGTGGCAGCTTTGGAGCCATCTGCCAAAATCCTCGTACCGTCTGTCGGGGCTCTGGAGTCGGATCTGACTTCTTCGGGAAGAGCCGGCACAAAGATGGAGTCTGATTCTGGTGAAGGCTTGACAGACGGCTTGAGGAGGCGTTGAAGGGTGACGCCGGATGGTATTGCTTGGCGGGTAGAGCAGATTCGTGCCAGGGCGTCTGCTTGGTCATTGTCATTTCTTGGCACATGGAGGAACTCGCACCCCTCGAAATATCCACTAAGTTGCTGCACGAGGAAACGGTAACTCGCCATGTTTGCATCTTTGGCGTCCCAGTCGCCAGACGACTGCTGGACCACTAAGTCCGAGTCGCCATAACACAGGATCCGGCGAATGCCAAGTTCTTTGGCAAGCCGGAGCCCGTGAATGAGCGCCTCGTACTCGGCGATGTTGTTGGAGGTGGCAAAGTGGATTTGCAGTGCGTATTTGAGCTTGTCGCCTTTAGGAGAAGTGAGGACAACGCCGGCTCCCAAGCCGGTGCGCATCTTGGAGCCGTCGAAATGCATCCGCCAATGGGTGGAGTCGGGCGCTGGAGGTAGGTACTGGGTCTCGGCCCAGTCGACGAGGAAGTCGGCCAATGCTTGTGACTTGATGGCGGTGCAGGGCTGGTAGTGGATGGTGTAGGGAGCCAGCTCTATGGCCCATTTGGCCACTTGGCCAGAAGCATCCCGGCTTCCGATGATCTCGGCAAGTGGGGCCGTGCAGACCACAGTGATTGGATGCTCTTGAAAGTAAGGCTTCAATTTCTTGGCGGCAAAGTGCACGCCATAGCACATCTTCTAGTAGTGGGGGTAGTTCTGCTTGGAGGTCGACAGCACTTCGCTCAGGTAATATACCAGTCTCTGGACAGGTAGTGCCTTGCCTTCCTCCTTGCGTTCCACTACAATGACCGTGCTGACTACCCAGCTGGTGGCAGCGATGTACAGGAGCATAGGCTCCTTAGGAGTCGGAGCCGCCAGAACGGGTGGAGTAGTCAACATCTTCTTGAACTGGAGAAAAGCTTCGTCCGCCTTGTGGTTCCACTCGAAAAAAGTGGTCTTCTTCATGAGCTGGTATAAGGGGAGAGCTTTCTCGCCCAGCCGACTGATGAATCGTCTGATGGACGCCAAGCAGCCAGTGAACTTTTGCACGTCCAGGAGTCGGCTAGGTACCTCCATCCTATCAATGGCCTTGATCTTTACAGGGTTGCACTCTATGCCGCGTTCAGAGACCAGGAAGCCAAGGAGTTGGCCGGCTGGTACTCCGAAGACGCACTTCTCAGGGTTGAGCTTGATCTAGAATCGGCGCAGGTTCTCAAAGGTCTCCTTGAGGTCTTCCAGCAGTGTTCCACGCTTCTCCGTCTTCACCACCACATCGTCCACGTAGACGTGGGCGTTTCTGCCGAGTTGCTTGAGGAGGCACTTCTGCATGCAACGCTGAAAGGTGGCGCCGACATTCCTCAAGCCGAACGTCATGGTGAGGTAGCAAAAGGCTCCAAACGGTGTGATGAAGGCGGTCTTCAGTCTGTCAGCCGGGTTCAGCTTGATCTGGTGATATCCTGAATATGCATCCAAGAAGCTCAACAGCTCGCATCGGCTGTTGAGTCTATCACCTGTTCAATTCTTGGCAAAGCAAACGGATCCTTGGGGCAAGCCTTGTTGAGGCTTGTGTAGTCAATACACATTCGCCACTGCTTGTTCTTCTTCAGTACCAGGACCGGGTTGGCTAGCCACTCTGGAAAGAGTACTTCCATAATGAAGCCGGCTGCTAGGAGTCGGGCTATCTCTTCTCCGACAACTCTTCTCTTTTCTTATGATAGGCGGCGCAAGGGCTGCCTGACCGGCTTTGCATCAGATCGGACATGTAACTTTTGCTCGGCAAATTCCGTCGGTACACCTGGCATGTCTTTGGGGGACCATGCGAAGATGTCCCGATTCTCACGGAGGAAATCGACGAGCTCGCCTTCCTATTTGCTGTCGAGGTTTGCGCCTACGACAGCGTACCTCTCTGGGTGCTCCGGATCCAAGGGTATCTTCTTTGTCTCTTTGGCCGGCTTGAACGAACCCTCAGCCTCCGACTCCTTGGGGTTAGGCGACGCCTCTAGCTGCTTGCCGGCCATCGCCACAACCCGGTCAAGGAGCCGCTTCTCGGCCGCAATCACCAGGGACTCGGCCAACCGACTACTCTTAGCCGCACAGGCAGACGACATCCGGTAGTCGCCGGGCTACGGTCAGAATCCCCTTGGAACTGGGCATCTTCATTTTGAGGTAGGCGTAGTGGGGGACCACCATGAACTTGGCCAGGGCGGGTCGGCCAAGTAATGCATGGTATGGGCTCTCGAGATCCACCACCTCAAACCAAACTTACTCTCGACGGAAGTGATCTTTGTCTCCAAAGAGGACGTCCATCAGGATCTTGCCGATTGGTGAGCAGCAAAGACCAGGAACAATGCCGTGGAACACCGTCCGGCTGTTCTGAAGCTGTCTTTGCTTGATTCCTAACTTCTCCATGGTGTCCTTGTACAGGATGTTGATGCTGCTGCCTCCATCTATCAGAACTCGCGAGAAACGAGCAGCTCGTCTATCCGTGGCAAAGGTGGCATCCGAGACCAAGGCATCAGAGCCCGGACTCGGCATCACCTCTAGGTGATCAGCTCTGCTCTAGCTGATAGGCTTCTCGGACCAGTGCATGAACTCTGGTGTCTCTGATGCTACTGCATTCACCTCTTGCTGCTGTAGCCGCCTGCTGCGTCGATCATCAGCCACGCTGGTAAATATCATGTAGGCTCCGTGCTCTTCAGGGTACTCGTCTTGTACTGCACCGACCGGCCTGACAGCCGGCTGCTGGGGTAGAGGTGGAGGCTGCTGCCCAGCAGGCGGGGGAGGCAGGAGGCTGTCTCCTTGGGCGATCTTAGTAAGCCAATGGCACTTCCGGGTGGTGTGATTCGACGGCTTCGCGCCGCTGTGGAATTTGCGAGGACCATCCAGAGTCTGCTTGTATGAGAAATCCCGCAACCAGTTGGGCTTGCTGCCTTTCTGTCGCTTGGGTGGAGGCTGCCCTTCCGGCTGCTGGTCTTCGACTGTCGCCACCTGCCGGCTGCTGGAAGCCGGCTGTGGGGCCTTGCGCTTGTGGTTGCTCTGCTGTTGTCGCCGACTGGCGTCTCCAGCCGGAGTTCTAGGAGCCTGGGGGCCACTTTGCCAGTCACACTAACTTGAATCTCCGCCTTCATGGAGGAGTCGGCCGTGGCATACTTGTCTGCTATGATCAGCAGCTCGTCGAGGGTTTCTGGCTCATCGCAGAGGAGCTTGTGCTTGAGGAGGGTGCCTTCTCTGCACCCGGTGGTGAAGTACTCGATAGCCTGCACCTCGTGCACGCCCTCGCAGGAGTTCCGAAGCTCGACCCAACGCGTGAGGTAGTCGCGAGTCGACTCGTTGGGGACTTGCACGCACAAGGAAAGCCGACGAGGCTTGGGAGGACGCTTGTACATGCTTGTGAAGTTGCAGACGAATGCATCGATGAAGTTGACCCAGCTGTTGATGCTGCGGGGCTTCAGGCTGTTCAGCCATGTCCGGTCCGTGCCCTGGAGCATGAGCGGAACGTATTTTTCGGCGACACGCTTGTTGCCGTTCTCTATGTTGACGGCCATGGAGTAGTCAACCAGCCAGTACTCCGGCTTCACGGAGCCGGTGTACTTGGGCGTGTCTCTTGGGAGCGTGAACCCTTTGGGAAAGGGCTCGTCTCGAATGCGGGGCCCGAAACAAGGCGGACCCAACTCGTCCTCTTCTTCCAGCGCCAGGGATCGGTGAAGCCGTTCGATCCGGTGGCGGGCGTCGTTTTCTCCGACTCCCTCTCGGCGGCTGAGGCGGTCGCCGAGAGTTGGATGGTCAACAGGCGGCGGGGAGACTCGCCTTTCCTTGCGAGGAGGAGGAGGCGGACAGTCGTCCCGTCGTTCCACTGCTCTCGGGCGACCGTCTTGGTCACACTCTATGGTAATGCGAGTTCGGATGTGGCTGACAGCCGGATCCCAGTCTTTCCTTCCTCGGGCGCCACCAGTCGGCATCCGAGACATCGCACCTTGGTCTCGGTGTGGAGGCGGGTCGTCGTTTTGCCGCCGCGGCACCTTTGTGCGGCAGCCGGCCTCGTTCTGCGCGGCAGCCGCGTAGAGGAGCCGCTGGACTTGCTCCTTCATCAGGCGGCGATCTTCACCCTCGAAGTTGTCCAGCTCGTCCGCCGCCGCCTGGGCGGCTCGAATGTTCTCCGCAGGCGTGGCGTACACAGGCGATTTGCCCCGAACAAGTTGGCGATGGCCACGCCGTGCTGCTGGACCGCGCCTAGGAGGCTGGGCCCAGCTGGGGCTGGCGAGCCACCCATAGCACGATCCATCTCATGCTGGTAGGCTTCTGACAAGCGTCTCATGCTAGCCAGCTTCTTCGCGCCTTCGACGAGCTGAAGGCGGCGCGCTTCCAACGTCTCCGCGTCAGCGTCTTCCGGAATGGGCGCAGTCAGGTCTTGCAGTGCCGCGCCAAGTGGGTCATGCGCTCCTCCGTCGGGAGGCTCGTCATGACCGATGACGAGCACCTCGGTGACGGTGCTTCCGTCGCTCTCTGTGCGAGGGAGCGGCTCATCATAGACCACCACGTTGGTGGGGAACGCATCGAGCGACGTGGTGTCGGAGTCGACCAGCATCGGGTCGGTGGAGCCTACAGACTCCAAGTCCACGGCAGGCTCGCCGGCGACGTGGAGTTGGTCGAGGAGGCCCGCGAGGAGGCTCTCGGGGCCACCCATGCCTGCGTCGGATGCAGGCTCGTCAGAGAGGCGAACCTCGCCGACAAGATCGGCGAGGCAGCTGGCTACGCAGGCGATCTCAGCGTCATACAACGCGTCAGTGCAAACTCCATCTAGCGTGCCGGGCTGGCTGCGCTCGCCAGGGACGAAAAGGGTTCCCGTCCAGAGCAGGTCTACGGACGACGATGCACCAGGCCCCACGGTGGGCGCCAAATGTCAGGGGTTGGGTGCGACATATGCCAAAGGATGGCTTATCATGGTGGGGGCGAGTAGAACGTCGCCGGTGCCTGGAAATGGGATAAGGCGAAGGCATGCACGCCGGTGAATCTTACCCAGCTTCGGGGCTCTCCGGGGAGATAATACCCCTACTGCTGCTCTGCGGGGTCTCCGCATGATCACTATGGCAAAGTGTTTACACGGTTGCTCCTCGAGCGGTTTCCTGGAGGTAGGAGAAGGCAAGGCTAGCTCTCTCCTTCCTATATCACCTGGTCTAGTGCTAATGGATTCCAACCCTTTGCATGGATGCCCTGGGGGGTTTATATAGGCCTACCCCCCAGGGGTACAATGGTAATCCGGCTGGGTGCGGGCTCAGCCGTCAGTCTCTCTGGCCGCCGTCTTATCCGCCGACTCCTGGGGCCCGCCGACTGGTGGGCCCCGCCGACTGGCTCGGTACGGAGCCGACAGGCCGCATCCGCCGCGGGCGGGTCTTGCCGGGTGTAGATTACTGTAGCCGTGCCTCTACTGACACGGGATCGGTCATGAGGTCATGGCGACAGCTCCGCCGTCTGGCGGGCAATCACTGTGGCCACTCCCTGTCACATCTGATTAATGGCGCGTGGGGCCCATGGGAGGGGCCGGCCGACTCCAGGGGGCCGACTCCCATCCGGGCCGACTGGTGGCGCTCTCGCCGTCTTTCGTACGCCCGCTGACTGGTGGGACCCATCATCCCTGGGTCGTATCGGCAGGCCGTCATGGGCACAGGACTCCGCCCTCTGGGGCTGACGTCAGGGCCGGCATGGCAATAGTGTTGCACCGCACGGAGATCTCTGCGGGTACGGCGTACTGTAGCCATGCCTGCCCTTGGAAAAGGGGCAGGAGTGGACCTTACTATGGCCACTCCCTGTCCCGTCCCTCTTTATGAGGGCATGGGGGTTGTTGGTGTCGCGAGCCGACTCCCCAAGGCCGGCTTCTCTGGAAGTCGCCAGTCAGGAGTCGGCTTATCCTGAAGTCGTCCCTGGGACTCGGCCGCGAGTGGGCAGTCGGCCGCCTCGCCGCCGACTCTCAGAAGGTGGCTCTTCGTCCTGGGGTCTCGAGGGGCGCAGTCTGCCTCAATGTCTTGAAAGGTTCTGGGCCTGAGTTAGCCTACCCGTGGCCCATTACTTCGACACACCCCTACCAGGCGCGCCCTCCACCCTCGTGGGCCCCCTGTTGCTCCACCGACGTACTCCTTCCTCCTATATATATCTACGTACCCCCAAACAATCAGATACGGAGCCAAAAACCTAATTCCACCGCCGCAACTTTATGTATCCATGAGATCCCATCTTGGGGGCTGTGCCGGAACTCCGCCGGAGGGGGCATCGATTATGGAGGGCTTCTACATCAACACCATAGCCCCTCCGATGAAGTGTGAGTAGTTTACCTCAGACCTACGGGTCCATAGTTAGTAGCCAGATGGCTTCTTCTCTCTTTTTGGATCTCAATACAATATTATCCCCCTCTCTTGTGGAGATCTATTCGATGTAATCTTCTTTTTGTGGTGTGTTTGTTGAGACTGATGAATTGTGGGTTTATGATGAAGTCTATCTATGAATAATATTTGAATCTTCTCTGAATTCTTTTATGTATGATTGGTTATCTTTGCAAGTCTCTTCGAATTATCAGTTTGGTTTGGCCTACTAGATTGATCTTTCTTGCAATGGTAGAAGTGCTTAGCTTTGGGTTCAATCTTGCGGTGTCCTTTCCCGGTGACAGTAAGGGCAGCAAGGCACGTATTGTATTGTTTCCATCAAGGATAACAAGATGGGGTTTTCTTCATATTGCATGAGTCTATCCCTCTACATCATGTCATCTTGCTTAAGGCGTTACTCTGTTTTTAACTTAATACTCTAGATGCATGCTGGATAGCGGTCGATGAGTGGAGTAATAGTAGTAGATGCAGGCAGGAGTCGGTCTACTTGTCTCGGACGTGATGCCTATATACATGATCATACCTAGATATTCTCATAACTATGCTCAATTCTGTCAATTGCTCAACAGTAATTTGTTCACCCACCGTAGAATACTTATGCTCTCGAGAGAAGCCACTAGTGAAACCTATGGCCCCCGGGTCTATCTTCATCATATTAATCTCCTACTACTTAGTTATTTCCTTTGCTATTTACTTTGCCTTTATTTTACTTTGCATCTTTATCATAAAAATACCAAAAATATTATCTTATCATATCTATCAGATCTCACTCTCGTAAGTGGCCTTATAGGGATTGACAACCCCTATTTGCGTTGGTTGCGAGGATTTATTTGTTTTGTGCAGGTGCGAGGGACTCGCGCGTAGCCTCCTACTGGATTGATACCTTGGTTCTCAAAGACTGAGGGAAATACTTATGCTAATTTGCTGCATCATCCCTTCCTCTTCGGGGAAAACCAACGCAGTGCTCAAGCTCGATTGGTTTTTCACCACGCTCCACTGGACTCTCTCTTTTCCAAATACAATGGTGAACCCGCTAGGAAAACCCGTCTCTGATCATACTCCCAGTTCTGTGATCATTCAAACAACGATCCCCAAAAGTAAACTTTTCAGGTTTGAGACATATTGGATCGCTCACCCTAGTTTCATGGAGGTGGTGGATCAGGCTTGGAACAAACCTATCAAACAAGATAACGTTCCAACCATGCTGCGAAAATTGGGCAAAAACTCAAGGCTGTGAGATATGCACTCAAATATTGGATTAAGAAGATCTCCCGCCTCTCCGTTGCCATTGAAAATACTAACAAAGCCCTCTGGGAATTAGATAGCATCGAAGATCGCCGACATCTTACTACTCCCGAAAGAAACTTCCGCAATATTCTCAAAAAACACCTTCTGAGACTCCTTCAATACCAAAAAGATTACATGAGGAAACGATGCACCATCAGATGGATTCAGTTTGGCGATGAGAACTCAATTTTTTTTTCAGACTATCGCTACTGAACGCTACCGGAGGAATTGCATTAGTTCTCTTAAAACTGCTGATGGAGGGATTGTGGAGGATCATATTGGAAAAGAGTCTGTTCTGTTTTAGGCCTTTAAGGCTAGGACGGGACAAGCTAACCCTATGCCCATGAAATTCAACTTAGACAATCTGCTCAAAGATGAGGGAATCTTCGCTAATTTCATGGTTCCGTTCACACATAAAGAGATTGATGACGTGGTGGCATCTATGCCACCTGACCGTGCCCCTGGCCCTGGTGGCTTCAATGGGGCGTTCCTGAAAGCTTGTTGGCCCATCCTCAAAGAGGATTTCTATCTTTTATGTGAGGAGTTCCATCGGGGTGGCCTGAACTTGGAAAGCATCAATGCTGGATATATTACACTGATCCCTAAAACCAACTCACCTGACACGGTCAATGATTTTAGGCCCATAACTGTCCTGAACTGCTGCCTAAAGCTGATCACTAAAATCCTGGCCAATCGGCTCCAGAACATTATCCTCCAACTGGTGCATCAAAATCAATATGGCTTCCTTTGGGGAAGATCCATTCATGACTGTTTGGCCTGGGCGTTAGAATATATACACCAATGTCAAGCTTCCAAGAAAGAAATTTTTCTACTGAAATTAGACTTTGCCAAAGCCTTCGATACAATTGAGCATTCTGCTATGCTACTAATCATGAGAAAAATGGGCTTCCCACCAAAATGGCTCACTTGGATGGAAAATATCTTCTCCTCCGGCAAGTCTTATGTGCTCTTAAATGGTGTACCTGGTCGGCAATTCCATTGCAAGTGCGGAGTGCGCCAAGGAGATCCGATGTCTCCCCTCATTTTTGTCATTGCAGCCGACCTCTTGCAATCAGCCATTAATGATGCGCTGGATCAAGGACTACTCAGCCACCCCAACTCTCCTAAGGGCAATGCCAAGTACCCGGTGATCCAATACGCGGATGACACTATCATTGTCTTGCCTGCGTGTCTTCTCCAAGTGGCTAAGATGAAACAAATTCTTGAAGACTACGCCACCTCCATTGGACTTAAGATTAACTTTCATAAATCCACTCTCGTGCCTATTAAAACTCCGGTGGGCACATGCAATGATCTGGCCACTCTTTTTGGTTGCACTCAAGCCAACATGCCATTTACCTACCTGGGTTTGCCCTTAGGGACAACCCGCCCTTCGGTTCTTGATATGACACCTTTTGTGTGCAAAGCTGAAAGAAAAATCACCGCGGCCTTGTCCTTAATGTCGCATGCTGGAAGGTTTGCCTTGGTCAATTCGATCATTACTTCGCTTGCTATCTATCTGATGGGCACCTTGAGACTGCCGCCAAAAATCCTTGCGCAGTTGGATAAAATCCAAAGACATTGCCTTTGGAACAAAAAAACCACGGATGGCATCAAACATAACTAACTAGCTGCCTGGCCCATGGTGTGTCGACCTAAATCTAGTGGTGGCCTCGGAGTTCTTGATTTAAAAGTTCAAAATGACGGTTTACTTCTGAAGTTCCTTCACAAGTTTTATAACAAAATGGACATCCCTTGGGTGCGATTGATCTGGGATACATACTATGTTGATTCGATCCCCCATGCTACTGATACTTGCGGTTCCTTCTGGTGGCGCGATCTTGTTCTCTTAATGCCAATATACCGTGGGATCACTCATGTCCAAATAAAGCAGGGTACATATGCGCTGTTTTGGAAGGATAACTGGAACAATGCTATCTACGCTGATAAATACCCGAGAGCTTTCTTGTACGCCATCAATGAAGATTTGTCGGTTCGAGATTTTCTGACTGCCACCACACTGCATGAAACTTTTCAACTTCCGCTCTCCGTGCAAGCTCATGTGGAGCTCAAACTGCTGCAACTGGATGTCACGGCTGTGACTTTTGAGGATCAGGACGATGTTTGGTCGTACTATTGGGGGCGACCGTATTCAAAACGGCCACATACTATCAATTCTTCTTCCGAGAGGTGGTTGCTCACATAGCCTTCCGTTCGCTTTGGAAAACCAAGTGCACCCCAAAAATCAAGGTCTTTGGTTGGTTCTTGTTATTGGATCGCCTCAATACACGTAACATGCTTAAAAGAAGGCATTACAACATCGGTTCCAACCTTGACTGCTTGCTCTGTGGTCTACACATAGAAGAAACGGTGGAACATCTGTTCTTCCACTGCACCTTTAGCCAGGAGTGCTGGAGGCGCTTGGACATACACTGGGCCGCAGTTGGAAACAGGCTGGATGTAGCGACCAGACCTCAAATGGTCTGATCTCTATGCTTCAGTGTCATCCCTGGATCAGTAATGCTGACATGCACAGTACTTGAAGGATTTATAATAGAGTAGCAATCACACACTTAGTACATCAAATGTCTCAAAAGAGAACTTATTACAATAAATATGGCTTAAGGCCATCTAATAACGATAACAGCGGAAGGCTTGGAAGATAAGTGAGTCCATCAACTCCAAAGGCATCACTGAGTATAGAACCATGACCTAAAAGGCACCTTACTCGTCGTCTGAAAAGTCTGCAACATGAACGTTGCAGCCCGAAAATGGGTCAGCACATGGAATATGCTGGCATAGTAACACATAGAGAGTAATGAAAGAATAAGGCTATACTACATGCATATATGGCTGGTGGAAAGCTCTATGGTTACAGTTTTGCGTAAAGCCAATTTTTCGCTACTGCAAAGGAATAAATTTTATTTAACTATCATGGTAGTTGTTAAACATTGAGAGTGTAGACACCCTCTCAATCCCAATTAAGCATCATCTTTAAAACCCAACAATATTAATTAGAGTGACATGATGAGATTCACATGATAATCCAAATACTAGATACTCAAGTTGTCCATAACCGGGGACACGGCTAACCATGATTAGTTTATACACTCTACAGAGGTTTGCGCACTTTTCCCCACAAGACTCGATCTCCTCCGTTGGGATTCTCGCACTACATGGTGTTTGAGAAACGGATGACCGAGACATAGTCTTTCAGAAGTGCTAGCACCTTACGAACGGGTAGACTATTACACCTACTTTCCCCTACATCTGCTAGTCTACCACAGTAAGAGTTCGCACAATTTAATCAACTATGCTAGAGCCCATAGTAGCTTGTGGCTGCACACGAAAGTTTCTAGTATGAATAATCTCATGATCCCTTTGAGCCTGGGTGGCGGTCCATAAATAAAAACAGGCAATCGCTGGAATACCCAGGTGCCTCAATACACCCAGATGTGTGTTTAAGTTACCACCATAAATAAACCATTAATTTATCAATCTCACATCTATCATGGATACACTCACCCAATCCACGTCTACTAGCATAGCATGGCAATATAAGCAAACTTAGAAGTAACTCCCAAAGGTTTGATAATAAAAAAAGGTAATAGGTACTACCTCATCTACTTCCCAAAACCTACAATTTAATTAGATCCTATTCATGCAATGTTTGAGGATTGATCTAATGCAATAAAAACTGGGTAGTAGGAGGTATGATCAAAGTGTTACTTGCCTTGCTGATGATCCACGAAACCTAGCGATTCGAAGTAGCAAGTGGCGCACTCCGGGTACTCTATCGCAAACAAACAAGCACACAATAAGTACTCAACTAAAGCACAGGTAAAACTCAAATAAGAGAACTAACCAGAAAGTTCAACTTAAGAACTCCGGTTTGCAAAAAGAATCAAATCGAACGAAGCAACAAAAGTCAAACGGCGAAAGAAACAAACTTCGTTTACTAATCTGGATCTAGGTCAAATTTTATAGAAGCAAAAACTTGTTTGAGTTGGTTAAACGGAAAGAGGGTTTCGAGATGAAACTCCAGGCGCTTGAATCGCCTGATTCCGATAAACGAGCGAAAAGTTATACTAGAACGAAAATCGGATCAGAAATCGCCATCAGAAATAATTGCGGAAAATCCGAGAAAAAGAAAATCGACGAACAGATTAACTAACGATCGTTCGTTTTCTGGAACTAAATGATGAACGCGTCCATTAAAACAAACGAACGAGCGAACGCTCGCTAAATAAACTAAACCGGAAATAAACCGATCTAAATAAAAAACGGATCTAAAACAAAAAACCGAACGAAAAACCGATGGAAAACCGAACGGATTTCTAGGGGAAAACCGGCGGCGGCGGCAGTCAACCTCGGCGGCGGCGGCGGCGGGGTCGGCGGCGGCGGCTTTTCTCGGCTAGGGTTAGGGTTGCGGCGTGGGGTGGGCTGACGGGCTCGGGGCGACTCCTTATAAAGGTCGGCCCGAAGAGTCCCGGCCGAAACCGGCCCTAAGTTGGTTGCGCGTTTTTTTAAATAATTACGCGCAGAAAAACAAATAAAAGAAATACTAAACAGACTCCAAAAATCCCGAAATAAATTTTCCCCGACTTCTAAAATCAAGCCGAACAGGATGAACATTTATTTGGGGCCTAAATGCAATTTAGAAAAACACACACATTTTTCCTAAATTCAAATAAAATAGCAATAAATCCAAAATAAGATCTTATTTGATTTTATTATTAAATCCTCAATATTTATTTATTTTGGGAAAGTCATTTTATTCCCTCTCTCATTTTTCTATAATAGAAATAATTGAAGATAAAATAAATAAAATCAAATGATCCTATTTTCAAAATTTGAGAAAACTCAAATATGAAAATAACGAAATCCCCAACTCTCTCCAAGGGTCCTTGAGTTGCATAGAATTTCTAGGATAAACCAAAAGCAAATAGAATATGATATGCAGTGATGATCTAATGTATAACATTCCAAATTGAAAATTCGGGATGTTACAGACCTACCCCCCTTAAGATGAATCTCGCCCTCGAGATTTGGGTTGGCTAGAAAATAGGTGAGGGTGGTCCTTCAGCAGATCTTCCTCTTGCTCCCAGGTGGATTCATCCTCCGTGTGGTGGCTCCACTGAACTTTGCAAAACTTGATAACCTTGCTGCGGGTGACTCGGCTGGCATACTCAAGAATCTTGACTGGTTTCTCCCCATAGGTTAAATTACTGTCCAGCTGAATCGATTCCAGCGGCACTGTATCTCTCAGTGGTATATCAGCCATCTCTGCGTGGCACTGATTCCACTGGGAAACGTGGAATACATCGTGAACTCCTCACAATCCTTCGGGGAATTCCAACTTGTAGGCTACTTATCCCATACGCTCCAAAACCTTGTATGGTCCTACAAAACGTGGCGCTAACTTTCCGTTAACTCCAAAGCGCTTAACTCCTCGAAGTGGAGATACTCGAAGATAAACTCGGTAACCGACTACGTAAACTGTCTCCTTGCATTTAGAATCTGTGTAGCTCTTCTGCCTGGACTGGGCTACCTTGAGCCTATCGCGAATCAATTTCACCTTTTGTTCAGACTCCTTAATAAAATCCGGTCCAAACAACTGGCGGTCTCCAACTTCATCCCACGACAATGGGGTCCTGCACCTCCTTCTGTACAAGTCTTCGAAAGTAGCCATCTTCAAGATGGATTGATAACTGTTGTTGTAAGAGAACTCTGCATATGGCAAATTATCATCCCAACTAGATCCGTAATCTAGCGCGCAAGCTCTTAGCATATCCTCCAAAATCTGATTGACTCTCTCAGTTTGTCCATCTGTCTGTGGATGAAAAGTTGTACTGAACTCTAGCCTGGTACCCAAAGTTTCGTGCAACTGATTCTGGAACTTTGAGGTAAACTGGGTTCCTCTATCTGATACAATGCTCCTCGGAACTCCATCCAGACATACGATCCTGGTCATGTATATCTTTGCCAACTTAGCACTGGTGTAGGTAGTCTTCACTGGGATGAAATGAGCTACCTTTATTAAACGATCGACTACTACCCAAATCGAGTCATAGCCTGAACGCGTTCTGGGCAATCCCATAATAAAATCCATGCCTAGCTTATCCCACTTCCATTCGAGTATTGGAAATGGCTGTAACAATCATGCTGGCTTCTGATGCTCTGCCTTTACTCTCTGACATACATCACAAACTGCTACATACTCCGCAATATCCTTCTTCATTCCGGTACACCAGAAAGTATCCTTCAAATCCAAATACATCTTGGTATTTCCTGGGTGAATCGAATATGGTGAATCATGGGCCTCCTGCAGAATTAACTTCCTGATCTCCGGGTCATTGGGCACATAAACACGGTCTTCAAACCATAGGGTATCGTGCTTATCCTCACGAAATCCTTTAACTTTTCGTTTGCTCATCTTCTCCTTTATAGAAACAACCTCCTTGTCAGTCTTCTGAGCTTGTCTGATCTTATCCATCAAGGTAGACTGATCCTCCAATGCTGCTACATAGCCTCTCGGGACTATCTCCAAACATAGATCACGAAGATCCTCGGCTAACTCCTTTGGTAATTCCCCCGACATTAGTGTGTTGACATGGCTCTTACGGCTCAATGCGTCAGCTACTACGTTAGCCTTTCTGGGATGATAATGCAATCTCATATCATAATCCTTGATGAGCTCCAACCATCTCCTTTTCCTGAGATTCAATTCCTTCTATGTGAAAATATACTTCAAACTCTTGTGATCCGTGTACACTTCACAATGGTTTCCAATGAGAAAATGTCTCCAAGTCTTTAATGCATGCACTACGGCTGCTAACTCCAAATCATGAGTGGCATAATTCAACTCATGAGGCTTAAGCTGTCGTGAGGCATATGAAACAACTCTTCCCTCCTGCATAAGCAGTGCTCCAAGTCCTCGATGTGAAGCGTCGCAATACACCTCATAATCCTTGTTCTGATCAGGCAAAATCAACACTGGTGATGTAACCAAATGTTTCTTCAACTCCTGGAAACTGGCCTCACATTCCTCAGTCCATATGAACTTGGTATCCTTCTTCAACAACTCTGTCATAGGCTTCGCAATCCTCGAGAAATTTTCAATGAATCTCAGGTAGTATCCTGCAAGTCCAAGAAAACTATGGATTTCTCCAGTTGTTGTTGGGGCCTCCCAATTTGTCACAGTGACAACCTTGGTGGGATCTACTGCTATACCTTCTCCGGATATAACGTGTCTGAGGAATCCAACTTCCTTCAACCAAAACTCACATTTGCTAAACTTGGCATATAACTAATGTTCTCTGAGCTTCTCAAGTACCAAATGCAAATGCTCCTTATGCTCCTCTTCATTCTTCGAGTAAACCAGAATATCATCAATGAAAACCACGAGGAACTTATCCAAAAAATCCATAAACACTTTGTTCATCATGTTCATAAAATAGGCAGGTGCGTTAGTCAGACCAAATGACATAACGGTATACTCGTACAGCCCATACCTGGTGGTAAAAGCCGTCTTAGGTATATCATGTTCTCGAATCTTCAACT
The DNA here is from genome assembly GCF_002162155.2 of Triticum dicoccoides. Taxonomy (NCBI): domain Eukaryota; kingdom Viridiplantae; phylum Streptophyta; class Magnoliopsida; order Poales; family Poaceae; genus Triticum; species Triticum dicoccoides. The sequence continues at coordinate 395,188,511 of NC_041388.1, read as the reverse complement.
GATGGTATCCTGATCGCAGATCGATCTTGGGAAATACCTTAGACCAAATGACATAACGGTATACTCGTACAGCCCATACCTGGTGGTAAAAGCCGTCTTAGGTATATCATGTTCTCGAATCTTCAACTGATGGTATCCTGATCACAGATCGATCTTGGAAAATACCTTAGCTCCTTGCAATCGATCGAACAGATCATTGATCATCGGTAGTGGGTACTTGTTCTTGATTGTTACTTCATTCAAATCTCGATAATCGACAACCATCCTTAACGATCCATCCTTTTTCTCCACTAGAAGTATTGGCAATCCCCGAGGCAACGAACTTGGGCGAATATAACCTTTATCCAGTAACTCTTTAATCTGCTTCTTAATCTCCTCCAAATCTTTTGTGGGCATCCTGTATGGTCTCTTAGATATTGGCCCTGTGCCTAGCAAAAGCTCAATCAAAAACTCAATGCCTCTATCCGGTGGCATGCCTGGCAACTCCTCTGGAAATACATCAGGAAGATCCTTTACCACCGGTACTTCCCCCTATACAACTCCTGTTAGGTAATTTACTTGAGTCCTCTTAGGCACATGTCGGGATACATACTTGATCCTTCTTCCTTCTGGGTTGGAAAGCATAATCGACTTACTGGCGCAATCGATGTTTCCTCCATACATCGACAGCCAATCCATACCCAGAATTACATCCAAACCTTGCGATTCCAAAATGATCAAATCCGAGGGAAACACATGCCTACCTATACTCAATTGTACTTCACTACAAAAAAATACACTTCTGTGATGATACATGTTTGTCACAGTAGGTCACTTTTTTTGTCATGCATGTACATCCATGACAAATTTATGACAGAATCAAGATAGTCATACCTATGCTATCGTAGAAGTGTTCCATGACATTACCAAAATTATCATCACGAAAGTGTCCACTTCCATGACAATAAATCGCGCGTCACAGAAGTGCTCTCGTCAAGGGTGACCGACACGTGGCATCCACCGTAACGGAACGCCGTTAAGCTATCGGGTCAGGTTTTGGATCCGATAACCCGTTAACAGCCCCGACCAATGGGGATTTTCCACGTGTAAAATCATCATTGGCTAGAGGAAACACGTGTCGGCTCATCGTTGGGACAGATGTCATCCACTCACTGGACAGAAGGCGCCTATGATACGTCGACACATGGCACGGCCCAACAGTGGCCCATTCCTATGAAAAGGCCGGCCCATTTGACTTGGTCAAAAGCTGGCGGGCCGGCCCAGGGAAAGCCTGTTAACGGCCTGTTCGCATATAACCCATTTACAGCCCGCTAACCCGAGGCCTGTTACGCCCTATCAGAATTAGGCCCAGTTGCGTCATCTGGGCCGTCCAATAGATTCCAGCCCGTTTTCACTTCTGGCCCATGTATAACCCATGACGTCTTTCGGCCCATATGAGGCCCTTTGTAACTCTTGGCCCATTAGCGGCCCATGCTGAAACTGGCCCGTAATGAACAGTGTATCACTTTACACCCATTAACGGCCCGTGGTGAAACTGGCCCATAATGAACAGTGTATCACTTTATACCCATTAATGGCCCGCTATTCCGTTGGGCCGTCTCCAGCCCATGTTATCTTTCAGCCTTCTCAAAGCCCATTTATTCTTGGGCTCATTTCTAGCATTCGTTTACTTACGGCCCATTACTGTCATTTTCTGCTTGTGGGCCAAATTCAGCCCGTGGTTACAGTCGGCCCGTTTGTGGTCCGTTAATACGTTGGGCCGTTTTCATAGCGTCATCAAATACAACCTATTAACAATGGCCTGTTATGGTCGGCCCATGAATGGACGATTCCAACTCTAGCCCATTTACGGCCAGAATGCGGTCTGTTTGGCCAATCGATCATACGGCCCGTATAAGGCCCATTGATGATACGACCCGTAGAAGGCCCATTGATGATACGGCCCGTAGAAGGCCCATTGTTTCTACGGCCCATAGAAGGCCCACTGTTTCTACGGCCCGTAGAAGGCCCACTGTTTCTACGGCCCGTAGAAGGCCCACTGTTTCTACGGCCCGTAGGAGGCCCAGTGTCACTACAGTAAATATTAGCCCATGGTTATTGTGGCCTAGTTTTAAAAAATAGGTTATTGCAGCCACTAGCAAACCGCAGAAAAAGAACTGCACTGACTACAAGCAAACAAATAAACAAGAGAACAAGGAAATAAATAAGCAAGCAACTTACACTAGGCTATCACGGCTATTACACATATTACATCCACTGGCATCAAAGTTCGCCACCAGTGCAAATATAGGGAACACAGCAGCATATAAATGCCGCAGCAAAACCAGTCCAGAACTGAAACCACTTCAGAAGAGCTCAAGAAACAATATCCTGGGTAACCATAATGCTGGCAAGATGCATATCAAGCTTATTAAGTTTCTCTTGTTTGGCGCTTAAGTCCTCCAGCGCTTGCTATTGCACCACAAAGTATGCATCTGAATTCTGCAGGGACTTCCTCAGTCCTTCGGCTTCCTGTCGCATAACATCTGATCGATGTCTTTCAACTTGAAGTTGAGACTCAAGAAGCCGAACTGATTCAGGCAATAGTTCGAAGAGCTGGTGCCAGCAGTGGTAGCCAGTAACTTGAACACTACATCAAGACAGGACTTTGGGGTTGTCTCAGTGTCTTCAATATAGTTTTTATCAGCTTTCTTGGAGACCAACGGGGATGTCTCACTATCTTGAACCTTATCTGCATTACTTCCTTTACCATTGCATACCAGGGTACTCTTCTCCAATATTTTATCTGCATTCTAAAAGAGAAACAAACAAACACATCTCAGGTTTACAATGTAGTATATGAAACTCATTTTGGCAAACCAGTTCAGTAGTAAGGTGGACAGGATAACAACATGAAACAAACATATATCTATGTAGTATGGTCACTGTATGGTCTATATCATTCTAGTTTATGTTGCCAAATCAAGATAGATACAGTTCGAATCATATCTATTTAAGACAAAGCAGCATAGACAGAATATAAGTGTGGGAAACTACACAGCAATAACAACACTTGTAATGTGCATGGCATGAGAACATAACTGTTTATTCAATTGAAACTGAAATCAACATAGAGCAAGTTACAATAGCAAACAGCCAAACACGTTGAAGAAACAGGTTTAAAACATACCTGTTGCGCCATTGGAGTTTCAATTGCATCCTTCAAATTTGAAATTAGTTGGTATCAGTAAATACAGTGATGCAAGAGCAAAGTAGTATGAACCATAGCTACGGAACCTGACCTGAGAACAATTCTTCTTCTGCTTTAAGCATTGACTTCGGGTTCGAAGTGGTGGTCCTCGTGATTTGGGCACTGCAGTTGCCTTACTAACTGCTCGTGCTTGGGTGCTCTCTGGTGGAGACGGTGCTGTGTCAACGGGAACTGGGTGTCTATCTGCTGGGGTTAGGGTTAGAAGGGGTGTAGCTGGTTCTCTGTCCAACTGGGTAGGGGTACAATCTGCATGAGTGTGGATTATGTGTGGTGGGGCTGGTTCTTGGGCAAGTACAACCGTGGTTCTATCTGCATCAACAGGTAGCACGATCTTTTCTGAAGACCGTGTTTTTACTCCCACAGATACTGCCATCACTCCATCCAATTGAAATGGTTGATAAACAAGAAAAGTAATTGAATGTATAGACATTGTAAGATAGACAGGTGCAATGGATAGTAGGGAAGAAAACAGGGCATGAAATAATTCAAATTTATGTTGTCTAAGCAAACAGAATAGCAGGACATAATTTCACATATATGATGGCTAATTAAACAGGATAGCATGACACAATTTCACATGTATGATGGCTAACTAAACAGGATAGAATGACATACTTCAAAATATGATGACTATGTAAACAGGATGACATGATATAACTATACGATGTGTCTATTAAAGTGGTTGGCATGCCATAAATCACAAACATGCCGTCGATGGAAACATGATGGCATGATATAATTCACGGATAGAATGACATAATTTAAATATGATGACTATGTAAACAGGATGAGATGATATAACTATATTATGTCTTTAGAAAATAGGTTGGCATGCCATAATTCAGATACATGCTGTCTATGTAAACATCATGGCATGACATAATTCAAATATATGATTTATATACTAAGGAAGTGAGCAGAGGGCAATCGCATATATGATGTGTCAACTAAGGAGATGGCATTCAATATTGTGTATATGATGTAAAAACTAAGCATTGCAATACAACATATGCATTATATGAGTAATATAACCCTGCCAAGTTTGAGCATACACCTCAGGGGGATAATAGGACTGGTCATCTGCCTCTGAATCCTCCTATGAAGAGCTATTTGTAACCAGCAAGATATCTGCTTCAGCAGGTAGCATTGTCTGCTCTGAAGACCTTGTTTTCACTCTAGATTTCTCCATCACCAATTCAAATGGCTGATGCACAGGAAGAGTAGTTGAATATACAAACATTGTTGACAAAAGCAATGAGAAATACAAAAAAAGGACAGCATGACATAATTCACATATATGACGCTTGCCTAAACAGCATGGCATTGCATAATTCACATACATAATGCCTTGCAACAAGATAACATTGCATAATTCACATATATAATGTCTTGCAACAAGATGGCATTGCATAATTCACATATATGGTAATTAGACACTAAACATGTGGCATTCACACAAAGCATGTCTAAACTAAGCAAATGACATAGCAATGCAAGATACCATACGCACGATATGAGCAACATAACCCTGCCAAGTTAGGGCATGCACCTTGGGGGGGGGGGGAAATATGACTGGTCATCTGTCTCTGAATCCTCCTCTGAGGAGCTATCTGTAACCAGCAATACATGCGCTTTGTCAGATAGCATTGTCTGCTCTGAAGACCTTGTTTCCACTCTAGATTTTTCCATGACCGTGCCAAATGGCTGATGCACAGGAAGAGTAACTGAATGTACTAAAATTGTTGACAAATTTAACACGTAATAAAAAATGATGGCATGATATAATTCACATATAAGATGACTGGCTAACCAGGGTGGCATTGCAAAATTCACATATATGATGCCTGGCTAGACAAGATGGCATTGCATGATTCACATATACGATAAAGAAATTAAACATATGGCATTGACACAAAGCATGTCTAAACTAAGCAGATGACATCTTTAATGTATAGAGTAGGCAATGCAAGGCACCATATGCATGATATTACCAACATCAGCATGCCAAGTTAGAGCGAAGACCTCATGGGGTAAATAGGAGTGGTCTTCTCCTTCTAAATCCCCCTCATAACAGTTATCTTCCTCTTGATTACGATTCGAAATGGGCGGAGGGGGGGTTGCCTTTGCGCCCACCATGGAACAACGTCTACATGAAATTTTATTGCCACGCAAGGCTCGTCTCTTTTGCTCTACATGATCAGTTCCATTGTGTACAATAACTGGCATGCATAGGAATAAAACATAGTGAGATTATGTAAGGAGTGCATGCACAAATCCAGAGTGATGGTAGCACATTGTGGATAGACCCAAAACCAATGTTAGCAGGCAAATAATAGCTTTAGTTAAAAATACAGATAATGGCTCCTTTAATGTTTGTTTGCACCCAACACGAAACTCATAGTAGACACCGGAGATTAACCAGATAGTAGACAGATAGTACTGATTGCTGCCCCAATATGTACCCCACAACCATTTAAAAACTCAAGTTTCAGCATTAGTTTGGACCTGACTCAGACTCTAATAGGTGAACACGACGATAATGTAGCATGTCATCATATTAAGCGACGCATAACGTAAGCAGACACGGAAGAATGCGACCTCTCTTGCGGACCGGTGTAGTCCTCAAGGTCATCTGCTCAGTTGATGATGGTAATGCAGTTGTCGTGGCTGCCGGCGGCGAGGAAGAAGATCTGACGCGACGAAAGACAGTCTGGAGAGCGGATCCCTGCTGTGGTGAACCCTTTCGTCGTTGGAGCAGCTGAGCTGGGGTGGAACACAACGCCGCAGGAGCAGGACAAACCACACAAGGTTTTCTTTGACACATATCTATAACAGAAGTAATTGAGTAAGGGCTTGTCTGAATTTGAGGATTCTAACAATGCAGGGATAGGAAATAGACAGGAATAGGATAGGAATGCACGTGCAAGACAGAGAATTTAAAAACACAGGATTTCTGCCAATCTGGGTGTTTGATTCACAACAATTGGAAGATCACAGGATGCAAAAAAGCATGGTGAGATTAAGTCAAACCACAAGAAAATGTACGGTTATAATGCTATTATGCTACTATCTCTTAGTCTTATCCTTGATGAATAGGAATATGAAAAGGAGGACAAGTGGAAATTAGAATTCCTACGGTTTTTCTTTCAAGGAGACACTAAAGGAACAAATCCTACAGTTTTCCTTTGCTCCATTCTTTACACCAAATTCATGAAAAGTAGTACTAGAGGAAAATTTCCAATTCCGATGTTTTTCATTCACTTTTCCTTTCAAGCACTGGCGATTCTAGTAGGCAGGATTGAGCAAGGGAAATCCTACACTAAAAACTGATTTTGTGCTACTTCTATTACTTTGGACCCAGGCCACTGCCATACTAGCTCAACTCCCAGGCCCATCGATAAATGCACAGCTCAAACGCGCAGAGATAAATAATGATGGCGTGCAAGAGAGTCCATCACTGATAGCTAAGTTGCCTGGTACCTCACTGCTTGTCATATAGTAGGATAAAATAATCGTATTTCCCGTTACTACGAGTGCTCAGTGGACAATATATATAACATGTAGAGTAAAAAAGAGATGCAACAAGTGTACAACCTCTTTGGCGAAGCCATGTCGATCTCAGCGTGATTGGGTTGGCCGGTGAGGATGCTCCGGCTGACTCGGCTATTGGAGGAGGGGAAGAAGATCTTAGGCGTCTGCAGATGGAGCCCGAGGTACTGCTCCGCTGTGATGGAGGGTTTCATTATTGGAGCAGCTCTGGTGAGTTGTACGACGCCGAGGCTGAAGCAGGACAAGAGAGACAACGAACAACGTTACCCTGAGTGGAATTCTAATAGCATCTCCCATACATGACGTAAAATACATAAACACAAAGTGCTAGATGTAAAATACATCAGCCGCTCATCTCTAAACTTAACTGTTGAAACTGAATTTAACTGCCGAAACTGAACTTTGCTGTCGAAACTGAATTTGCTGCCGAAACTGAATTTTGCTGTCGAAACTGAACGCACTAGCAAGGTGAGGCTACACGTCGGTCGACTGACTTTTTCATCTCTGGTCAGTCGATTTTGCAGCCGTTGGATACGAAATCAAGGGCCTGCGGTTCATCTTCAACCTCCACCCCCCTGAGCCGGCCAAACAGCAGCCCCCCGCCGCCCGCGGTCGGCGGTGCGCCGCCCCGCCCGACCCGAAAACACTCCCCACCGCCGGTCCGCCGCCGCCCCAGCCATCCCTCTAGGCCCCCCGTGTCGAGCTTTTTCTCCGGCGATCCCCACGCCACCGCCCCGCCCCGCCACCACCCCGCCAACGCCCCACCACCGCCGGCGACCACCGCCCCCATCCTGAACCCTAAGATAGATAGTGGGGTACCTCTCCGGCGAGCCCCCCTTCCCGCTGCGGCTGGTTCTTCCTTCGCCCCCACGGCATCGGAGTGAAGTGTAGCTAAATCAGAGCAGCATCACAAGCAAGAGCGAGAGCAGCAGCGCGAGCAAGAGCAATAGCAAGAGCAGACCAGGCAGGGGACCGAGAGCAAGAGAAGAGCAGTAGCGCGAGCGAGAGCTAAAGCAGCAGCAAGTCCTACTGATGTGGACGTCTCCGCCGAGGGAGCGACGCCGTGGAGGAAGTGGCCGGCGACGCCGCCGTGGATGGAGCCGCGCCGTGTCGGCTCGGGACCGAGCGCCGGCAGCACTGTGAGATCGAATCAAGAAGAAAATGCGGCAATTAGTGTACAACCTCTTTGGTGGCACCGATTAGTCCATAGCTTCATCCGAGGAAACGGTGATGATGATGCTCTTCCGGTGGTGCAGGTGAAGACGGCGGTGTGGGAATGGAGGTGGCGTGAAAGACGAGGGGAATGTCGGGGCAGCTCCTTGGAGGTGGAGGACGGTGTGGTTGAACCGGCGGGACGATGAGATCGACGACGGATCCTCATCCGGTACAGTGGATGAGGGACGTCGAGGTGTTGCTGTGGACGACGTCGTTGGGGAAGAGGCTCCGGCTGGGTGGTGGACAGAGCAGGGTGTGGGGTTTCGTCGCGGGTTTTTGTGGCCTCGGTGTATGAATGGGTGGGCGGATAGGATGGCAGTGGGGAACCATGGCTTAGAGACGCGCTTGTCCGAAATGTGGGGAAAGTTACGAAAGTACCCCCACCGATTTGAGGCGGTTCTTTCGGTTCAGGGGTACCACAGGCATTTCGCGTGTCGGGATTTCACAGGAGGTGGGAGTTTTCGCGCACATTGTAATTTTAGAATAGCAAGGCGTGGGTTGAGATGGAGGGAGTTGTCGGAGCACAACGAGACAAAGATATATTTTAAATATTTCGGGCTAACAAGGCACGGGTTGAAGAGGCGGGAGTTTCCCAGCACGATAGACAGAGACGCTAGCTTGAATTTTCGGCATAACAAGGCGCGGCTTGAAATTTCGGAAGAACAAGCTTAACGTGTACCAAAAAAAGACAATTTGCACCTCAACACGCACAACACACACACACAAACACCATTTCGACTAGAGTAAGGTACACGTGCATTGCACGCATGAGATTTGGCAACCAAATTATGAATAAATACCACATTATAGCATGCAAGATTTGAGTCATATATGCATGATGTAGATGTTCGTTTAATTCTTATAGTTCATTTCATTCAAAATCATCTAGTTTTTATAAGAAAGCTAATCTATTTTAAGATTCATGGAATTGTGCGTCGTAAGACATAAAGTAAAAACAAATAATGGCAAATCATGTAGAAAAACATTTGGGCGATTCTAATACGGAAGATTCTAGAACAAATAAGAAGTGCTTGTGTTTTGATGTTTGTGCATTATGCTTAAGTTCAACCATGGAGTCTTCTAGATTATACATGCGGCGAAATCTGGTGGAATCTAGATGATATCCAACGGCCAGTAGTGCTCAAATTTGCCATCTTTGGACCATCGGATTCACCTCATCCAACGACCATCTTTCAAAGTTAAAGTTACCCGCACACAATATAAAAAATATATAAAATAAAATATATATAGGGGTATAGATATAGATATGTAATGCAAAAGCCGCCCATCATCTCCAATTAGAATAGTGTGTCCATGCACGGATGCGACGTGGCCAAATGATGTCTGCCATAGGTATCTCAAATTCAAATTAGTCTGACCTTGTTCAATGTGTATACATTACAACATGCTCGTTTCCAAACCACACCGCGCAGATCTCCGTTATATTCATGCATGCATGGGTTTCAAACATCAGGATCTCTTATTCAAATATTTGAATTCAACTTTACATTGATTGTAACCTCACCTATTCAGCTATTCTTTTACACAACACAACAGTCTTCTCTTTATAATTTTACCACTAACCTTCTCTCGTGCATGCATGCACACACACTACCAGTCGGCATTATCCATCGCATGCATGCAATCTTTTTCTTCAGGTCGGTCTCCCATGAAGGCACACACCAACACACACCCCCTCTCCATCATATTGGGCATTCTTTATCTCTCACGCGTGCATGCGCAACGATCGATGTTCCTCTATGTATGTGTGTATATAGCTAGGTCTTTCATAGTTTTCCACACAAACCGATCAATCGATATATCCAGTGAGGTCTCACCCTCTTTCCCACGTCCACATCGATCAATCTATACCTCTCTATATAGGATTAACATATATAGCTAATACACCCACATTAATTATGTATCCAATGTCCCCCTCTCATCATCCATGCCTTCCGCTTCATCTCTCAGACGCATGCACAATGGCGAAGACAGGGGGCAGTAAGGTCCCTGCCCCCCTCCCCCCTAACATCACTATATATCAAGGCTAATATGAATGTGATCATTAGACAATTGGTGCTAAAAATGGTTTAAGTTCATGAATTGACCCTCCTCGTAAAGGATTAGCAATGCTTGGCCCCCTAGCTCATTTATTTTTCATGGCTCCGCCACTGCGCGCATCAGCGCACGTGTTCGCCCTCTCTCTCTAAATATCGATCTCGCACTTGTGAATTCCTTCATAGTCTCCCTCCACTCGGCCCCTCGCACCATCTTATAGCCCCCCACCGGATTTTGCCACATGTACAATCTAGCAGACTCCATGGTTGAACTTAAGCATAATGCACAAACCTCAAAACAACAATGGTTCTCTTTTGTTCTAGAATCTTCCGTATCATAACTGCCCAGACTTTTTTCTAGTTGAATTGCCATTATTTGTTTTTACTTTATGCTTTACAATGCACAATTCCATGATCATGAAATAGATTAAGGGCTTCTTTGATTCAAAGGCTTCTCAAAGGAATTTTGGAGGATTCTAATCATTAGGAATTTTTCCTATCTTGGTTGTTTGATTCGTAGGATTGTAAACCATAGGAATTTTTCCATATGATTCATTTGCACTATATTTCATAGGAAACATCCCATCCACTCAAACCTCTTTGAAAGAATTCTGTGTTTTTTCTATGCACAATCAAACACTTGTACAATCCTGTAGGATTCAAGACGACATTCCACTATAATTCCATGTTTTTCCTATTCCCGCGTTCTTAGCTTTTTATAAAAACTAATTGATTTTGAATGAGATTAACTATAAGAATTAAACGAAGGGCTACATCAGGCATATATGACTCAGAGCTTACATGCTATTGTGTGGTATTTATTCATAATTTGGTTGCAAAATCTGATGCGTGCAATGCACGTGTACCTTACTAGTACTTCGAGTATGTGCAAAACACGTAAATTAGAATACCAATGGCACGCTACACAGTGTCTCTCTTACAGTTCATGAAGCCACGTGGCACATGTGTAGGCGTTGTTGCGACCTCCTTACATGGATTGATCACAGTGACGTGCTGCTGGTTCCAGAAGAATGTACTCGTCCTCCCTGAGCCATACTGGCGGTACATGCACGAAGCAAAGATGTGCACGCATGCCATGCACGCACTCATTCCTCGCACGCACACGCGGGTACACGGGCGGATGCAATTTTGTACCAAGATCCACCCCATGTGTTAATTTGACGCGTGTAAAGTCGTTCACTTCATTGATGGTCAATTAATACAACGCATGCAAATTGAGTGGACGTGAGGGCGGAAGAAAGACATTATTACTCCACTGCGCGCATGTGAGTAGTTAAATCATGGGTTGCTAGTAGTACTTCCATTGGTCTCCTTCGTATTTGGTGCCAATTTTTGACAGTAACATAATATTTATGCATTTGAGCAGTGTAGTAGTACTTGAAATTTATGTTCCGCTAAACTCATCGAGAGCCGTTTCAGGCTTCGAAACCAAAGCCATCAATTAATCGTTACCTTGTTCCCATCACATTCGAAAGCCTGCTCACACCTACTAGTAGTACGTACCAAACCTGAACGTGTTCCCACTATGCAGGTATTAGTACTAGTGCTAGTACTTAGGTTATAAAAAGGGGAACTACCTAACCGAAAATCACTCTACCTTTCCTCCTCATAAGTGCTTCTTCTTCGTCCGTCGTTGCCATGGCCGGTGAGCAGAGCTCTAGGCCGAGAACTACTCGTAACAAGGGAGCGGCAACCAAGGCTGCGGAAAAAAAGAGAGGGCTCACCGCCACGCAGAGACCTCAAAAGATCTCTCACGGGCAGGCGATGGATCCCAGGAGCGCCCTAGCCGCGGAGGCGAACATGCCGAGCCGGCGGAGTTGGAGTCGTTATCTCTCGACGGCATGTCTGATCAGCTCAAGAAGTAGAAGGAGTTCATCCAAGGCTTGATGGATTTGCTGAAGGAGAGCCTCGATGACATGCCCGCTGAGCTGAATCGGCAGGGGGAGATGACCGCCGGCTTGGTGATGCTGCTGAAGAAGAGCATTGCCTCGGAGAAGAAGGCGACCGGCGAAATCCTGCGACTTCGGGAGGACAATGTGAAGCTCTGCCACGAGATCGACCTGTTGAAGGAGAAGAACGCCGGCTGGAAGAAGCTGCATGAGAACAGTAGTTCCTCGATGAAGATGCTGCAGGCCCTCACCATGGAACAGAAGGAAGAGTTGGCGAAGCTCCGCATCGAGCACCCGGCTGCTGTCAAGGTACGTAATATGGCCGTGGAACAGATGATGAAGGCTCGCGTCGAGAAATGCCGCGTCGTGGACACAATGATGAAGATGGCGGAGGAGACGTGCAAGGAGATGGAGGTCGTGGAGGCGATGAAGAAGCAGTTATGACTCCGCGGCGAATTAGATCATTTGGGGTGATAATTTTCCTTCTTCTTTTGCTCATGAGTTTCATCTTTTGCTTCGGGTGTTTCGCCGCACGTGTCACGTTCTCTGCGAGGCATGAATAGAACAATGTTTTTTGAGGGAATGAATAGAACAATGCTAACAATGAGATGACTAGCAAATTAGATCATTTTTAGCGCCATATGGCACTGGGCTGCCGTGTTTCGTGCTCCTCCGTCGCAGTACTACTCCAGTGGAAAACTTGAGTATACCGCACGGTTCTTTGCTCCTCCTCGATCAGGTCGTCCGCGCATTTATACGAGCAGTCAAATCACAAGGCCCTGCTGTCGGTGTCAAAACCGGCGGATCTCGGGTAGGGGGTCCCGAACTGTGCGTCTAGGCCGGATGGTAACAGGAGGCAAGGGACACAATGTTTTACCCAGGTTCGGGCCCTCTTGATGGAGGTAAAATCCTACGTCTTACTTGATTGATATTGATGATATGGGTAGTACAAGAGTAGATCTACCACGAGATCAGAGAGGCTAAACCCTAGAAGCTAGCCTATGGTATGATTATATGTGTCGGCGTTCTGGGAACGGGGGTCCCCAGACTTGCCTGCCTGCGGCCTGCGGCGTGGCTCGAGGAGGGGCCCAGCACAGCCCATCTTCATCAACACAGACCCAAGACCCTTGCAAGGGGTCAAGCCTCGCGGGGCGGATGACACCGAGCTTCCTCAGGCACGGCCTCATCAGACTAGCTCGCAAGGAGGCGGAGAGATCAAGGCGGGGTACCTCACGATGTGCCTGTGACGCAAGCCATGACGACCAAGGGTGCCAGGCGGGCCTCAGCCCGCGCGGTGTCCTCCTTTCCTCTTTGGTGCAAAGGGAGCAAGCGCAGGCGAGAGCATCAAGCAAAGGCACCCGTTTCGGTGCAACGAGACCAAGACCAGCCCAATGGCAGGGAGGAAGTCATTGTGGAGCCCAAGCCATCGTTAGCACCAGAGCCTTTGGCAGGCGAGGACCAACTTTAGTCAGGATAAGTGTACCAGATGTCCCCCTTCAAAATGGCCAATTGTTGGCGCCCTTCCCGCTCAATATTTGGGAAGAGGCCCAGGGCCTTTGCCTATAAATAGGACTAGCCACCCCCAGGGTAGGAGGAGGGAAAATCGGAGAGAGAATCGGGAAGAGAGAGAGAGAGCGAAGGGTGACTGAACTCCTCCTAGCAGTTCGTCGCCCCAGCCAAGAACAGACCCTTGCGAGGCTGTTCTTCCTTGTATTGCTCATCATCATCAGCCCAAGAGGCAATCCACCACACCACACACTGGAGTAGGGTATTACACCACAACGGTGGCCCGAACCAGTATAAACCCTATGTCTCTTGTGCTGTTCTTTCCATAGCTTAGATCTTAGCAAGGCGGAGCGGTGCAGGTAGGTAGAAGGCGAAATCTCCGCGCGCACCCCAGTGTTCGAACCTCAAGGGTCTATCGAAACCCGAAATCCGACATTTGGCGCGCCAGGTAGGGGTGCACCGGAGTTTTCCCTTCCGCCACCGCCACGACCTGCCTCGCGATGAGTAGCGTGTCGCCCGCTCCGGCCGCCAGCACCAGCACGGGGGCCAGGGGGCTCTGAGCCCTGGCCCCAGCCCTGCAACGGGTAAGGTGGCCGGACAAGTTCAAGCCAACGACTCCGCCGTGCTACAGCGGTGCGACTGATCCGCTGGCCTTCTTGCTGGCGTACGAGGAGGCCATCCTCAAAGCTGGAGGTGACGATAGGGTCATGGCCAACTGGCTCCCCACGGCCCTCACCGGCGCTCCGCGCGCATGGCTGCTCCACCTACCGGCAGCCTCCGTGGCCTCTTGGGAAGAGCTCCGCAGCCTCTTCCCCGCCCACCATGCTACACCAACATCCCCGGTCGTCGCGGCCCTCCTGGGCGGCTCGCAGGCGCCGCCTACAAGTCACCACGTCAAGCCGTTCATCCGCCGGGTCGGCGCCGCTTCTGCGCGGCAGGGGGCTCTCCCGGACCGGGCGGCGCCGAAGGCCGGCCTGACCTTCAGCTCGGAGGACCACCCCTCCAACTCGGCCTGCTCGGGTGTGCTCCCCATGCTGTGCACCCCCACCATCTTCCAGGTGGCCGTCACCAGAACTCTCATCGATGGCGGTGTGGGCCTCAGCGTGCTCTCGGTTGAGGCCTTCAACCTCCTCTGCATACCCCTGGAACGGCTGCAACCCAGCCGGCCCTTCTCAGGCGTTGGGGGCGGATCATCCAGCTCCTTGGGACAGATCCGGCTCCCAGTAACCTTCGGCACATACAACAACTTTCGCACGGAGCCCGTCGACTTCGACATCGCCCCCATCGGCCTCCCCTACAACGCCATCCTCGGCTACCCAGCGCCGGCCCAGTTCATGGCCGCAACGCACCCGGCGTACAACCTCATGAAGATGCCTGGGAGCAGCAGTGTCCTCACCGTGCACGGGGACACCGGAGACGCGCTGCAAGTGCTCAAGCTCGCCTTCAAGATGGCGGCGTCGGCACAACCCGCCGACTCAGAGACCCCCGAGCCCAAGGGGGCTGCACCTGCCAAGAAGAAACAGTTGTTCACCCAAGACAAGGCAGAAACCAAGCAGATACCCGTCGATGAGGACGGGTCCACCCATGCCACTTTCACCATAGGCGCCAACCTCGAGCCCGAGCAGGAGGAGGCCCTGGTCAGGTTCCTGCGCGCAAACAAGAAGGTATTCACTTGGGAGCCTGACCAGTTAGCGGGGATCCCAAGGAGCATAATCGAGCATCACCTCAACGTGTGCCCCAATGTGTGCCCTGTGAAGCAGAAGGCAAGGCGGCAGTCCACAGAAAAGAATGCCTTCATCGTCCAAGAGACCCGCAAACTAGAAGCCGCTGGGGTCATTCGCGGGGTCCGATACCCGGATTGGTTGGCCAACCCTGTCGTTTTGCCAAAGAAGGGAGGGAAGGAGCGCATGTGTGTCGACTTCACCAACCTCAACAAGGCATGCCCGCAAGATCCGTTCCTGCTCCCCCGCATCGACCAGATCGTCGATTCCACCGCAGAATGCGACCTGCTATGCTTCTTGGATGCCTTCTCTGGGTATCACCAAATCAAGATGGCGGCAGAAGACGTTGAAAAGACAGCCTTCCTAACCCCGTGTGGGGTGTACTGCTACACGTGCATGCCATTCGGGCTGCGTAACTGTAACACCCCGAATGTAACTTTCCCAATTTGTACTCCAACTCTTGCCGTTTCCGGCGTTAAGTTATTTTATTTTCTCGGGTTCGGGTTTTTTTGTCTCCGTGTGTTGTTATCATTGTCATGCATCTCATATCATGTCATCATGTGCATTGCATTTGCATACGTGTCCATCTCATGCATTCGAGCATTTTCCCCGTTGTCCATTTTGCATTCCGGCGCTTCGTTCTCCTCCGGTGGTCTTTTCTAGCTTTCTTTCGTGTGGGGATTAAACATTTCCGGATTGGACCGAGACTTGCCAAGCGGGCTTGGTTTACTACCGGTAGACCGCCTGTCAAGTTTCATATCATTTGGACTTCGTTTGATACTCCAACGGTTAACCGAGGGACCGAAAAGGCCTCGTGTGTGTTGCAGCCCAACATCCCTCCAATTTGGCCCAAAACCTACCTAAACCTGATCCATCATCTAGAGGGTTCGATCACGATAGTGTGGCCGAAAACTGCACCTCATTTGGACTCTCCTAGCTCCCTCTATGCCTATATATAGGTCCTCCTCGAAAATCCGGATCCTCCCCCGTCCTAACCCTAAAATTTCGCATCTCCGCCGCCACCGGACGCGTCCGGAGCTGCCACCGCCAACCGCCGTCTGCCACGTGGCGCGCCGCCACCCGCCGCCGCCGAGGCCCGTGCGGCCCAGCGCCGGCCCCCGTGGCCCGGGTCTCCTCCGTCGCCGCCCGACCCTTCTCCTTCCTCCC